>NC_029777.3:35519083-35520562 GCF_000817695.3 Arachis duranensis | reverse complement strand
ATTTTCTATGACGGTCTCTCTGAACTATCCAAGATGTCTTTGGATAGCTCTGCTGGAGGATCTCTTCATCTGAAGAAGATGCCTACAGAAGCTCAAGAGCTGATTCAAATGGTTGCAAATAACCAATTCATGTACACTTCTGAAAGGAATCCTGTGAACAATGGGACTAGTCAGAAGAAAGGAGTTTTTGAGATTGACACTCTGAATGCCATATTGGCTCAGAATAAAATATTGACTCAACAGGTCAATATGATTTCTCAAAGTCTGTCTGGAATGCAAAATGCACCAAGCAGTACTAAGGAAGCTTCATCTGAGGAAGAAGCTTATGATACTGAGAACCCTTCAATGGAAGAGGTGAATTACATGGGAGAACCCTATGGGAACACCTATAATTCTTCATGGAGAAATCATCTTGACACTGTCAAGACTAATGGGGTTGACCCTGAGGTCTACAGACTTATGCTGTTCCCTTTTGCTGTAAGAGACAGAGCTAGAATATGGTTGGACTCACAACCTAAAGAAAGCCTAAACTCTTGGGAAAAGCTAGTCAATGCCTTCTTGGCAAAGTTCTTTCACCTCAAAAATTGAGTAAGCTTAGAGTGGAAGTCCAAACCTTCAGACAGAAGGAAGGAGAATCCCTCTATGAAACTTGGGAAAGATACAAACAATTGATCAGAAAGTGTCCCTCTGATATGCTTTCTGAATGGAGCATCATAGGTATTTTCTATGATGGTCTCTCTAAACTGTCCAAGATGTCTTTGGATAGCTCTGCTGGAGGATCTCTTCATCTGAAGAAGACGCCTACAAAAGCTCAAGAACTAATTGAAATGGTTGCAAATAACCAATTCATGTACACTTCTGAAAGAAATCCTGTAAACAATGGGACAAATCAGAAGAAAGGAGTTCTTGAGATTGACACTCTAAATGCCATATTGGCTCAGAACAAAATATTGACTCAGCAAGTTAATATGATTTCTCAAAGTCTGTCTGGAATGCAAAATGCACCAGGTAGTACTAAGGAAGCTTCATCTGAAGAAGAAGCTTATGATCCTGAGAACCCTTCAATGGAAGAGGTGAATTACATGGCAGAACCCTATGGAAACACCTATAATCCTTCATGGAGAAATCATCCAAATCTTTCATGGAAGGATCAACAGAGACCTCAACAAGGTTTCAACAATAACAATGGTGGAAGAAACAGGTTTAGCAATAGCAAGCCTTTTCCATCATCTTCTCAGCAACAGATAGAGAATTCTAAGCAGAACCACTCTGACTTAGCAACCATGGTCTCTGATCTAATCAAAACCACTCAAAGTTTCATGACTGAAACAAGGTTCTCTATTAGAAACTTGGAGGGACAAGTGGGTCAGCTGGGCAAGAAAATTACTGAACTCCCTCCTAGTACTCTTCCAAGCAATACAGAAGAAAATCCAAAAGGAGAGTGCAAGGCCATCAACAAGGCCGAATTTGGAGAGGAGG
>NC_029777.3:35517553-35518768 GCF_000817695.3 Arachis duranensis | reverse complement strand
GCTTATGGACTTGTAGAGGATGTTCTAGTAAAGATTAAAGACCATTACATCCCTGCTGATTTTATAGTCCTAGAGACTGGGAAGTGCATGGATGAATCCATCATCCTTGGCAGACCCTTCCTAGCCACAGCAAAGGCTGTGATTGATATTGATAGAGGAGAATTGATCATTCAAGTGAATAAAGAATCCTTTGTGTTTAAGGCTCAAGAATGTCCCTCTGTCACCATGGAGAGGAAGCATGAAGAGCTTCTCTCAAAACAGAGCCAAACAGAGCCCCCACAGTCAAACTCTAAGTTTGGTATTGGGAGGCCACAACCAACTTCTAAGTTTGGTGTTGAACCCCCACATTCAAACTCTAAGTTTGGTGTTGGGAAATTCCAACATTGCTCTGAGTATCTGTTAGGCTCCATGAGAGCCCACTGTCAAGCTAATGACATTAAAGAAGCGCTTGTTGGGAGGCAACCCAATGTTATATTTTATCTATTTTTCTTTGTTATTTTATGTTTTCTATAGGTTGATGATCATGAGAAGTCACAAAATCAATTGAAAAAGCAAAAACAGAAAGAAAAACAGAACGAAAAATAGCACACCCTGGAGGAAGAACCTGCTAGCGTTTAAACGCCAGTAAGGCTAGCAGATGGGCGTTTAACGCCCAGTCTGGCACCATTCTGGGTGTTTAACGCCAGAAAGGGGCACCAGACTGGCGTTAAACGCCAGTAAAGGGCAAGAACTTGGCGTTAAACGCCAGAAATGGGCACCAGCCCGGTGTTTAACGCCAGAATTGGCACAAAGAGCAATTTTGCTCGCCACTTGGTGCAGGGATGACTTTTTCTTGACACCTCAGGATCTGTGGACCCCACAAGATCCCCACCTACCCCACCACTATCTCTCTTCTTCACCCATTCACTAATCACCTCAACACCTCTTCCCCAAAAACCCTTCACCTATCAAATCCCATCTTTCTCTTCACCACTCACATCCATCCTTCATAAAACCCCACCTACCCCACCATTCAAATTCAAACCACTTTAACCTCCCAAACTCACCCATACATGACCGAACCATAACCCCACCACTCCTATATAAACCCTTCTTCACTCCTTCATTTTCACACAACCTAAACACAAATTCTTCCCCCCTTTGGCCAAACCACAAAGCCATCTCCATCTCCTTCATTTCTTCTTCTTCTACTCTCTTCTTTCTTCTTTTGCTCGA
>NC_029777.3:35515169-35516339 GCF_000817695.3 Arachis duranensis | reverse complement strand
GTTCATGAATTTTGGCTCTTGAAAGAATGATGAAAAAGGATACATGTTACTGAGGATCTGAAAAATCATAAAAATGATTCTTGAAGCAAGAAAAAGCAGTGAATACAAAAAAAATTTCGAAAAAAAAGAGAGAAAGAAAAAGAAAGAGAAAAAGAAAGAAAAAAAAAGAAAAAGAAAGAAATAAAGTTGTGATCCAAGGCAAAAAGAGTGTGCTTAAGAACCCTGGACACCTCTAGTTGGGGACTCTAGCAAAGCTGAGTCACAATTTGAAAAGGTTCACCCGATTATGTGTCTGTGGCATGTATGTATCCGGTGGTAATACTGGAAGACAGAGTGCTTTGGGCCACGGCCAAGACTCAATAAGTAGTTGTGTTCAAGAATCATCATACTTAACTAGGAGAATCATTGACACTATCTGGATTCTGAGTTCCTAAAGAAGCCAATCATTCTGAATTTCAAAGGATAGAGTGAGATGCCAAAACTATTCAGAGGCAAAAAGCTAAAAGCCCCGCTCATCTAATTAATACTGATCTTCATAGATGTTTTTGGAATTCATTGCATATTCTCTTTTTTTTATCTTGTTTGATTTTCAGTTGCTTGGGGACAAGCAACAATTTAAGTTTGGTGTTGTGATGAGCGGATAATTTGTACGCTTTTTGGCATTGTTTTTAGTATGTTTTTAGTATGGTCTAGTTAGTTTTTAGTATATTTTTATTAGTTTTTAGTTAAAATTCACTTTTCTGGACTTTACTATGAGTTTGTGTGTTTTTCTGTGATTTTAGGTATTTTCTGGCTGAAATTGAGGGACCTGAGCAAAAATCTGATTCAGAGACTAAAAAGGACTGCAGATGCTGTTGGTTTCTGACCTCCCTGCACTCGAAGCGGATTTTCTGGAGCTACAGAAGCCCAATTGTCGCGCTCTCAACGGCGTTTGAAAGTAGACATTCTGGGCTTTCCAGCAATATATGATAGTCCATACTTTACCCAAGATTTGATGGCCCAAACCGGCGTTCAAAGTCACCCTCAGAATTCCCAGCGTTAAACGCCGGAACTGGCACAATAATGGGAGTTAAACGCCCAAATTGGCACCAAAGCTGGCGTTTAACTCCAAGAGGAGTCTCTACACGAAAATGCTTCATTGCTCAGCCCAAGCACACACCAAGTGGGCCC
>NC_029777.3:35514608-35515033 GCF_000817695.3 Arachis duranensis | reverse complement strand
GGACATCTAGTTCTTAGATCATTAGGAGGCTGGCCTCACGGCCATGCCTAGACCTTGTTCTTATGTATTTTCAACGGTGGACTTTCTACACACCACAGATTAAGGTGTGGAGCTCTGCTGTACCTCGAGTATTAATGCAATTACTATTGTTCTTCTATTCAATTCCGCTTGTTCTTGTTCTAAGATATCACTTGTTCTTCAACTTGATGAATGTGATGATCTGTGACACTCATCATCATTCTCACCTATGAACGTGTGACGGACAACCACCTCCATTCTACCTTCGATTGGGTGAATATCTCTTGGATTCCTGATACACGATGCATGGTTGATCGCCTGACAATCGAGTGCTCGCCTGACAACCGAGCCAGCCATTCCGTGAGATCAGAGTCTTCGTGGTATAGGCTAGAACTGATAGCGGCATT
>NC_029777.3:35502995-35512763 GCF_000817695.3 Arachis duranensis | reverse complement strand
TTTTTCTTCAGAGTTCTTAAGAATGAATTCTAGTGTTTCAAGGTGATGTTCTTATCATCACCAAAGCTGATTGATCTTCATCAATTTAGCTCTTGAATGCAATGTTCTGCTGAAGCTTGGCTAGCCATGTCTAATTCCTTTAGACTGAAGCTTTAGACTAACATTGCATGATTCCTAGAATTCTCATTAAGAATTTTGATGCCTTTATTTTCTTTTCCACTTACGAAAACTCCAAAAAAAAATTTACAAAATCATAAAATCCAAAAATATTTCTTGTTTGAGTCTAGTGTTTCATATTAAGTTTGGTGTCAATTGCATGTTTCTGTTCTTCTTGCATTCATGCATGTGTCTTCATTAATCTTCAAGTTGTTCTTGATGATTTCATTACTCTGATCTTTGAATTCTCTTGACTTGAGTGTTTATGTGTCTCATATGCATTCTCGTTAGTGTCAGTAGTATACAAATTGCTAAGTTTGGTGTCTTGCATGCATTATTATTTGATTTTAGTTGCATTTTGATTATTCCTCACTATTAAAAATCCAAAAATATTTTTAATTTGTGTCTTTTCAAGTCAATAATACAGAGAATTGAAGATTCAGAACATACAGCAGAGGAATTATACAGAAAAAGCTGGGCGTTCAAAACGCCCAGTGAAGAAGGACAGACTGGCGTTTAAACGCCAGCCAAGGTGCCTGGTTGGGCGTTTAACGCCCAAAAGGGTAGAGTTTTGGGCGTTAAACGCCAGAATGTGCACCATTTTGGGCGTTTAACGCCAGGATGGCACAAGAAGGAAGATTTTGTTTTCAAATCAAATTTTTTTTAGTTTTCAAAATCTTTTCAAAATCAAATCTTTTTCAAATCATATCTTTTCAATCAAATCTTTTTCAAATTCAATTTCTTTCTATTTTCAAAGATGCTTGCTATCAATTAATGATTTGATTCAACATTTCAAGTATGTTGCCTTTTCTGTTGAGAAAGGTTTAATGTTTGAATCATATCTTTTCTTGATAGCCAAGTCATTAATTTTCAAAATCAAATTTTTATGGACTAACACTATTCCTTAATGCAAAATTCGAACTCCATCTTCTTTGATAAGTTCGAATTTTCTACTTCTGCCTTCTATTTTTCTTTTCCTCTGACACCTCAACCTACTATTTTCTACTTCTGCCTTATATTTTCTACTTCTATTTTTCTTTTTAATAAGTCGACTTCAAATACAAAATAAGACTACTAACTAACATCTCCTCCAATAATTAGAAGATACACAATTTAGAATCCGAACTAGCAAGAGTAAAATTAATTGCATTAGTTCCAGATACTGATTTTTTTTTGGCATATGATAGCAACATCAACCCTGGAAAAACTACATTTCCAACTAAGATGATCAAAATTTTACTTTAGCAGAGAGAATTACAATCTAAAACTAAATACACCCATACTATAAGGATTGTATGGAGCTTCTCTCTCAACCCCTCCATTTTAAACTTAAAAATCAAGAATAGTCATGTCATGTTAGGATAATGAATAAATAAAATAAATAAATAAATTTCTAATCCAACACAAGGTTTCTGATACACTCAAGACAAATTAAAACCTCAACCTACTACAAATATAATTAACTTTCTTGTACCAATACACTTTAGTTATTTGTGGCTGATGGCTAAGAATCAATTATGTGTTAACTCAAATCACTATGTTTCCATATCTATAAAACTTGTAATCAAATAAAAAAGTTCACTTCACTATTAATTTATAAGTAAATTAAAAAAAAAATCCAAATGTTCACCTAAAAACATTCACAACCATTAAATATTGATTATTCAAAAGGTAACAATACCCTATATAATCAAGGGTACCAAAGAAAATCTTGAAAATAAATGTCATATATAATAATTATTATCATATCCATAGCAATCAAATACGGTTAAACAATTGAAATTAAATAAAAAATATCATTAACAGGTACCTGTGGTCTAGATAATGTACATGAATTCAATAGACTGTGAAGGATCTCATGAAACTGGCAATGCATGTTGTTCCTTAAATTTGTTATCATTTCTTTAACCGGTATAGGATAATATGTCTAATAAATGCCTTATGTGTAATTTTATACATTTATGTCATAAGAAAAATGTGACCTCATTCACATACAAAGCATACTAGAAGTCCAAGAAAAGTTCTTCCTTCCTGCCAAACAACATAGGATCGCAAAAGATTAAGAACTTGATTCAAGAAGAGAATCAGGATATCTATTCTGCAACCATCATAATACGTTCACATTAGAAATTAAACATAGAAAATGCATGAACACCCAAAATTGAATCATAAACAGATCAAGGTGACAAAGGAGAATCGATACCCAATTAGCACCAACTTCTTATCTTGACTTTGCAAAACCTGGGTGATGACATCAAAAATGCCTTCATTCATTAAAACCCTAAAAACATACATAAAAATTAAAAGCTGAGAACCAACAAGGGTTATAAAACCTGCAAACCTAGATAGAATAAATCAAATAAAAAATGATTAAGAGTTAAGCATCAGTGCTACAAGTCAGAAAAGTATTATAAACGATTATAATACCATACTATAGTTGCGCATTATTACAATGTGAAAGATTACATAATATCAGTGATATAATCTTGGTCGAAAAGCTCTAACTAGTTCCATGATCACAATATTACATGTAATTACCTAAAGAGCCGAAGCTGCTGGACCATCTGTAAGATCTTGCTTAAGGTACAAAACTTGTGTAGGAAATATACCTATTCATCCCATAAATGATGCATATCAAGTTTAAAATAAGAGTCAACACCAACAAAGGCAACAATTATTAAGCAATACAGCTTTAAAATTTAGGAGCTATAATAATACAAGTTAGGATAATATCCTCACTAATGTAGCATATCAATATATGATAAAATTCAAATATTCATTTAGAAAGAGAAACATCAGTCTGATGCTAATATCAATATATTACAAGAAGTAAAACATAAACCCTATAATCAACAGTAAATGCATTTCAATCCTAAACCACATTATCACTAACATAAAATCAAAAAGTTGAAACAAGAATCAATCAAATAATCCTATGTAACTACTAAAGAAAAATAAAATAACAAGATTTACTACAAACAGAGCATCTTCAATGGCTAGAGAGATCCTTTTTGCTTATCTCTATTAGAGAAATCCTTTTTTAAAAATACTCTCACAAACGACGACAAAAAAGCCAACTGTGGAGACCAGCCGAGTTTTGAAGAAAGACGTTGTAGCAACGTCACTCAGAGCAGTGCCATTGAAGATAGGTTTTGAAGGAAGATGTTTGTGTTTCTATTTTGGAAGGGAGAGAAAACGTTGAGTTATGCTTCTGCCCATGAAAACGACGTCATTTGGCCCAAATTAGGCGCCAAACCAACACTGTGTCGTTTTGGGCTTGCCAACATGTCAAAAGAGAGTCCACCTCAGCTTTCCGGGGAAGCTTAGTTGACAGAAAATGCTTAAAGGATGATTCTAAGTCCCAAAGTGTAACTTCAGGGATACATATAAGTAACTATTAATTTTAGGGACTAGTATGAGGCTCGAGTGTAATTCGAGGGACCACTTTGAGTCTTAACTCGGCAATTCACATGCACTTGGTATTCACAAATGTTAAGCATAAAAAATTTAATACCAAACAACAAAGTATATCCTCAATAAAGAAATTCAACAATGAATGTTAACAACAATGATGCTAAAATAGCATCAAGTCAATAATCAGCAGCAATATCTCATCAGAATCAGCAAATCAAACTAAGTAAATAACTAATTGAGATGGTGGTAGATGGTGAATGATGGTGATAGATGATGGTGGATGGTGGTTGAATGAAAAAGAGAAGAGAAAAGAAGAGAGAAGAAGAGAAAAAGAGAGAAGAAATGGTGCGTACGTCGAATTTGGGATATGGAGATTAAGGCCACGTACGCGAGAAATTGGTATGCGGGTGGTAGCTTCTGTTTGGCCTGGTCGCGTATGCGGCAAGTGGCTACGCATGCGAGATGGTCCAATTTTGGAGTTATGTGTACGCACCATTGAGCATGCGTATGCATAGTTAGTTTTTTGTTTACATAAAAAACTTAAAGTTAACCACAACTTCTCAACTAGATTCAACTATGCAGTTCAAAATCAAAATCAAAATCCATCATCCGAAATAAAAGTCTAAAAACTATGCAATTCAACTATGTAACTATGCACATTCTAAAATAAATCAAAATCCAAAAATTTAGTCAACTATTCAACCATTCCATTCAAACTAAGATCTATCAAATCAATCTAAAAATTAAGAGACATATTTACAAGAATGAAATAAAGAAGGAAAATTAGAAGGTTTTACCGTGGTGGGGTGTCTCCCACCTAGCATTTTTATTTATTGTCCTTAAGTTAGACATTTTGGAGAGCTCTAATCAAGGAGGCTTGTGCTTAAATTCATCATTGAACTTCCACCAATGCTTAGTCTTCAAGTGATTGTTAGAATTTTCAACCAAATGCACCAAACTTTGTTGAAGTTCTACACAAGTCAAGAGCTCCCAAAATTGATCCTCATCTTTTAATCCGGGATCCCAAATCTTGTTTTCACACCTGTATTCATGTTGACTCTTGTGATTTCACTCTGGTGACAAGCAAGTAGAATTCTCATAAAACCATCCAAACATCCTCCTATACCTAAGCAATTGAGCTTTACACCAATCCACATGTTGATGATCTAACCAAAATGAACCTAGAATTATATTTTCAACCACTATACAACTCTCTCTTATTCTTCAATCCATAAAGAGTCCGAAGTTGACCATCTGTTTCAAACAAACCATATTCAAGTGGGATAATAAAACTTAAGGATATGAGTTTTACCCACTCAAATGATGGTTGCTTAGCGAGAGAGGCTCCAACCGGCTTTGGCAATGTGATCACAACTCTTTTTTTCTCTTCTTAAATTACCTCCACCTCTTGGCAATTTTCTTCCAATTCAATCTCTTCCTCACCAAATTCTTCTAGCTCTTCCCTATCGCTCAAGTCATAAGTCGGAGGTTGAGTGAAGTCTACATCAACATTCAATTCAAATTCCATGGAGGGAAGATTCAACCAACTCAAGGAGATCAAATGTTGATACAGAATCATCATCATTAAGAAAACTTATTACTTGCTTTAATTCTTCATTCATAATATGCCTTGGAGGTTGTACACTATGCTCCTTAACATCACTTCTAAGGTCAACGGAAGAAAGCTCTACAACTCTAGATTCCTCTTTGCATTCAACATCTCCTAAGTCTTCAACCACTTCTTCCTCTTCAATAATTCTGGCTTCCTTTACTTGTTCTAATACAGAATTTCACTCCTCATCCTCCACTAAAGTTTCCAATCTCTCTTTCATACTATGCTCTCCACTTGATTCTCCACATTTGGCAATGAAAGTGCTTTAAGTGCATAAGCATTGAGAGTAAATTGGTCACTACCTCAGTCAAGATAGCCATGAATTGGTCTTGTCTCCTTTAAGCTTTAAGTCGCTCTTGAAGAAATGACATGAGAGTGTTAGCCATGAGTTCTTGAGGTGAAGAAGAGGGTTCATTTTTTGGGAGAAAGGGTTCATAATTAGAAGGTGGTTCATATTGGTGGGAATATTGAGGTGGTGTATACAAAATTTGTGGTTCTTAAGAGTATTAATGTTGGAATAGGGGTGGTTTTAAGGATTTTTGTTCAAAGTGGTCACAAGGATGTGGTATAGGAGGTTGGTGGTATGGTGGATATGGTTAGGGTCATATGGATGTGTTTAGTTGTATGGGGCTTGTGAATAAGGCTGAAAGCTATGTTGAGGAGGGGGTTCATAAGCATATGGTGGTTGTGGTTGATAATCACAAAGAGGTCCACCATATCCATTAGATTGGTATGCATCATTATTTGGATAATTCTTATAGTATACCAGAGGAAGTTATTGCCATGAAGATTGCTCATATGCTTGAGGCTCCTCCCACCTTTAATTTTTCCATCCTTGATGTATTTTTTCATTGAAATTTTCATTTTCTATAACATATCCAAACCAAACTCATAGCCAAAAGGGTGAGAATTCATAGTAACAAGAGAAAATAAAGACAAAAACTAATAAAAACAAAGAAAAGCAAAGTCCTACAATTAGCAATAACTACCAAAGAAACTAAAGCAACTATTCACAATATTAGCATATAAACAATAACCAATAACAAGCGTACATTTGCAATTTCCCGACAACGGCACCAAAAACTTGACATAGGAAAATCGTTAGTTTAGAATTTTCACAAAATAATTCCGTTGAAGTATAGATCCAAACCAACAATTATCCATCAATCAAAGTTTAATTTTGTTTGTCACAATGCAAACCAATAAAAATCGAGAATATTTAAACCTCGGGTAGTCTCTCAAAGAATTATAGGGAAGTGTGTATATTGTTGGTTATGAGGTATTTTAAGATTTTGGAATGATGAACGGGAAATTAAAAGTGCAAGAAAATAAAGACCAAACAAATAAGTAAAATGCTAAAAGGCACTCATGGCAAGGATCAAGAGTTGAGGCTTGCTATCTAGATCATTGACCATAACATGATAATTACAAAAGGGTTAATTCCACTTAGTTTTCCTCTAACATCGGAGGGTTTAGTCAAGTGGACATAATTGGTTCTAAAACCAACTAACAACCCTAAATTACCAATCACACTAGATATCAATGACATTAAGGCACCTAAGTCCTCAATCTCAAGTCAAGAGTGCTAAAATATATTCTAAAACCCAACCAAGCATTTTATCAATCACTTGGAAGGCATAAAAATAAAGCATGGTAAAAGTGCAATAATAATAAAATTTAAAACTACCAAACGCAAGATAACAATAATAGCAATTAAAGAAAGCAACAATGATCATGAAAACATAAATTACATTAAAGAGAATCAAATTAACAATAGTTCATAAAACTAGAAGTAACAAAATAGAGAAATTAACAAGAGAACCAAGAGAATTAAGGTAATTCAACAAGAAAAAGTAGATGAAACTAGATCAAACAAGAATTAAAACCTAAATCTAAGGGGAATTTAACCTAATTCTACCCTAATTTTAGAGAGAAGATAGAGCTTCTCTCTCTAGAATATAACCTAAAGTATGTTTCTATTCTAAACCTAATTGCTCTCCCATTGATTCTTCTTAAATTTGTCCTCAAATACTTCAGAAATGAGTTAGAATTGGGCTTGAGAAGGTCCAAAAATCACAAGCCACGTTTTCTTTAAGTGAGTCACGTGATTCGTGTCATGCGTATGTGCAAGGTCACGCGTACGTACAACATGGTGAAATCTCAGGTCATGCGTATGCGTAGGGAATGCATACGCGCAGCTGGGTAGAATTCCAAAATATCATTTCTTCATAAATTCTCCATTTTTACATACTTTTTCTTTATTTTTTCAATCCAATCTTTGTCTTCTAAGCTTGAAATCACTTAACAAACACATCAAGGTATCGAATGGAATTAAAGTGAATTAAATTTGGCAAATTAAGGGCCTAAAAAGCATGTTTTTACTCTTAAGCATAATTTAGGGATAATTTAGAAAACCATGCTATTTTAGTGAATAAAAGTAGGAAAAGTTGATCAAATTCACCAAATTCGATACAAGATAAACCATAAAATTGTGGTTTATCAGTGATTTTATAACCTCTTAGTTTATGTTGATGACATATTGATTGTTGGTCATGACACTAAGAAGATTGAAAGTCTTAAGAAAGACTTGAAGAAATCTTTTGCTTTGAAGGATTTGGGTCCTGCAAAGAAAATTCTTGGCATGAGTATCACTTGTAACAAAAAGAATGAAAAACTGTGGTTGTCATAGCAAAAGTATATTGAGTCTGGTTTTAGAGAGGTTTATCATGGGTAATTCCAAACATGTTAGTACTCCACTTCCTAGTCATTTCAAGTTGAGTTCGCAGCAATATCCTACAAGTGAAAGAAAAAGCATAAATGAAGAAGATTCCAAATGCATCTACGATTGGTAGTTTGATGTATGCTATGATTTACACCAGGTCAGGTATTGCTTATGCCGTTGGAGTTGTTAGTCGGTTTCTCTCTAATCTTGGTAAGGAACACTTGCAAGAAGTAAAAAACTCTTGTAGATGTAAAAATTTCTACAAGAGTTAGGCATTATTCGAGAAGAGTTTATGTTTTTTGTGACAGTCAAAGTGTTATTCATCTCAGCAAGAATTTAACGTTTCATTCTTGATCGAAATACGTAGAGGTGAGGTATCATTAGATACGTCAAGCACTTGAGATGAAGTCATATACACTTGAAAAGATCCATACTGATGATAATGTTTCAGATATGATGACTAAGAGTTTACCTGTAATGATGTTTGATTCTTGCAAAGAGAAGGTGGGTTTGGTAGAGCATCCTATCCCCACTTGAGTCGGTGAGGAGAGATATGTTGGTGGGTTCCCAACTCAAGTGGGACCCACGACTCAAAACAAAATAAAAAATAATAAAAAGAAAGAAAGTGGCTTTAAGCCAAGGGGAGAGAGAGAGAAAGAGAGAGAGAGAGAGAGAGAGAGAGAGAGAGAGTCATTTTTGAAAGAAAGAAAAGAAACAGTAAGGGAGAGAAGAGAGGGAGAGAGCTTCGACGAGAACAAAAGAAGAAAAGGATAAAAATGGTTGTGCTATTTTGATCTCATTGACCTGGTAAACTTGCTCCAATTTTTATGAAATTTTAGTATGTTGTTTCTGGTGTAGAGATGAACATTAGGATATAACTTGCTACTTGTATTGCCTTCTCTTTTGTTTGATTTGAGATACCCACTTTTGTAGAGAGTTTATGTTGATTCCATAAGTTTTGATGATGTATTTTGTTGATTATTGAGATGGCTTAGTGCTACTTGAAAGACTAATTGTATACTCATTATTTTGATAGTGAAAGGTTTTACTGAACTAAGTCTCGTGAATTTTTTTTGTCTCTCTTTTGGGAGTTTTCCCACGATGAAAATTCCGATATTTGATTATTTAACTTCTTTCATTATATTTGTTATTTAGAATATCTTTGAAGTTTTTTATTTAACTATGCAGATTATGAAAAAGTTATTTTTGATACTTCTACTGTTAAACAGATTCTTGTCTAAACCTTAATATTTTCTTAACAATATATTCTAACATATTAAAGAAGCACCAATATGATGTATCTATTAGTTCACTTTTAATCTTTGTCTATAACAAATACATTAATAACTGATTTTAATAATTGATTTTGGTGTACAAATAACATTTTTCTATATAAAATTATGAATGTAAAATTAGTAAAATAGTAAATACTTAGCACTACATATACAATTAAGATTGAGTTCAAGTCTTAAAAATTTTTATATTTTTTTTAATATATAGATAAAAGATGTTAAATATAAAAATGTGTGCACTAAACTCTCTTCCGTTCTAATTATATATAATAAGAAAAACTACTAAAAGTACCTATAAAATTTACGAACGCTCATAAAAGTACTATAAATTAAGAAAATTAATGCTGTACCCATAAAAAATGGATTTTATATGACAAAAGTATTTAAATCCTAATTTTTTGTTGATTTTTCAATAAAATTTCTAAACTACCCCCACCCTCAATCTCATCTCACTTTTTCAACCTTCTATAACCCAACCCACCTTTAAAACCCTTGCCATGGAGTCGAAAATTACTCCTACGATAGACCAGGCTAAAATCAATGATGATGGTGGTGGACCCTCGACCAGTTCC
>NC_029777.3:35501741-35502891 GCF_000817695.3 Arachis duranensis | reverse complement strand
TCACTACCTTCACATAAAGAAAGCCACAAATTAAGGAAAAAAAGAGGAGAAAACAACTAAAATGATTAAAAATTGTTCTTTTATGGTCCTTTCTCTGATTCTTCATCAATATTGGTTGATCCTGTTGTTAATCTTAGCGCTGCAATCATCTATCATGTTAATATCCATATCCCCCATCATAAAGGTTCATTTCATCTGTCTCTGAAAGCGCAACATGACCATTCAATTCAGTGTCGGCATCGCAGCCCCCACCAGAAAAGCTCCGTCACCTGCCGCACGTCTTCAGTCGCATCCTGGAGCTCTTGTTCTGTCCGACGTTGATGCTGCTATCGAGGAGGCCTCCGTTGTCACTGAGACCAAAGAGGAGGATGAAGAGATTGGAGGTGGCAGAGACAGCGGCGACACCGACAACGCTGAGGTGGAGGAGAGTGTCAGCGAGGGAAGCTTGCGTGAGAGGGTGGGTGATGCTCTGCGGAGAGCTAGAGGTCTTCGAGATGGCTGAGAAAGAGCATGGAGACGATGGAGCGGGATTAGAAAATAAAGATTGTAAATGCGATGGGAAAGATCATGAGAATGATGGATTTGAGTACGATGAAAAAAGAGGGATTTGAGTGTGATAAAAAAAGTTAAGAAAAGGCCGGTAGAGCTATGAGTAGAAAATGAGGGATTTGTAGCAGTGGAGTTGAGATTAAAGGTGAGAGTAGTTGAAAATTTCATTAAAAAAATTAACAAAAAATTAGGATTTAGATATTTTTATCGTACGAAATCTATTTTTTATGAATACAACGTTAATTTTTTTAATTTATGAGAATTTTTATTAGCGTTTGTAAATTTTATAAATATTTTTGATATGAGGGTTGAGTTATCTCTACGAAGCGCACTAAAAAATTCATACAAAATGAAGGGTACTGGTTGCATTGTTAATAAATAATAGACAATTTCGTCTTTTTGAGTGGATAGATCTTTTCATCTTAGAGTAGATGAAATTGGCACGAAATATAATGGTTGGGTAAGCTGATTATCCTAATTATTCCATATTCGAACGTAACGGCGGCACAAGTTAATTAACACTTCATCACATTCTGTTTTTGGAGTTTGGTTACTTATATAGGTAAGTGACTACTAGCTACTAGTGACACACACACACACA
>NC_029777.3:35490694-35501197 GCF_000817695.3 Arachis duranensis | reverse complement strand
ATTATTAAAGAGTATTTTAGTTAAATGGACTAAAGTGTATGTTATTTAATTATTATAAAGAAGAAAAATATACATTTTAAAATAAAAGGGATAAAAAAATTAGAGAGTAGTTTTTAGTAATTTTGATCATTATTTAGCCAGCACAAATATTAAATTATCTTCAAAAAATAAATTTTATTAATTTATGTGTATAAATTTTAAAAAATATGGATACAA
Organism: Arachis duranensis; assembly: GCF_000817695.3. NCBI lineage: Eukaryota > Viridiplantae > Streptophyta > Magnoliopsida > Fabales > Fabaceae > Arachis > Arachis duranensis. Next base: position 35,500,981 of record NC_029777.3, on the reverse strand, counting down.
ATTATATTGACTCATTTGTACACAAATTCTAATAAATATAGGTGCAAATTATATATTTTTATATGCAAACATTACAAATATGAGTGCAAACTATTATTGACTAACTAATAATCCAAAATGATAATATTTATTGGTCACGTAGTAGCATTAATGTTTTGGTAATATATAATAGCCAAAAATTAAGATTGTGTTATGGAGCAGACTTGTGATGTCAAATAAAATAATATTGGAGCGCCTGGAGGAGCCTGCCCTAGAAATCGACGATTCCAATTGGAAGCTAATATCTAAGTGGTCCTTTACGTGTGTTGTAGTTGTAGTTCATGCTTTCATTTTCAAGTTGTTGGACAAAGTTATATGTGCAAGCAAAGAGAGAATGAAATTGAAGTTCATGCTATTTGAACATTCAAAATTAAAAAATATATAGACACGTGACACATGTGAGTTTGTACAATAATCGACACAGACAATTCAAAAATGAAAAGAGAAATCAAATACCCAAAATTTAGTGTGTTATAAAATAAGATTGCAAGGTTGCATATGTAAACGAATTTAATTTGTCACCTACGTACTATACGTAGTGTTAGATACAGATTGTATGATGGTGCAAGGATACTCGAAGAATTGGTTACCAAGACGTCACTACTAACCACATAGTTAGTGCATGTCTCTCTTAAAATGTGGAACGTATATAATGTTTTCAACGTTGATGGCAATTGAATGACAATATGTATACGTGCCATTTCATTCACTTAATTTGAACCAAATTCAGAATGAAACAAGAAATAAGGACGTTGCAACAGCCTTTAACTACACATGCAATAGGATTTAACACGCGTTCATATCAAAAATGTTATTTATACGCCAAAATCAATCATTATATATTTTAATATAAATACATATATAGTTTATTAATTTATTTTTAATCTATGAATTCTTAAGTAATAAGATAAGTCTGACTTGTTGTATAGTTCATCCTGTCCAGAGTTGAGCATATCTTCGTCTGGGATAGATAAGATATACGTCGACTTCAAGAGAAATAGCAGCAATGGACATTTGTAAAAGCACTCTGACACTCAAATTAGTAAAGATAAGAAATGGGTATAATATTATTCAAAGTGAATAGTGAGGATAATAGTATTCAAAGTGAATAATATACTTTTTACGTATTTATGATGATTTTGTATTTATCGATTATTTTTTCGGAGTAGTTGAGATATTTTTCTAATATTTGGTAACTACTCTCAATCTATTTTAAAATAGTTTCGTTATAGCAGAAATTCTCTCTAACTAAAATAGATCACGTTCTATTTATTTTATTTGGATTCTAATTTATAGATATAACTGTGTCGGGTTATACTTTCTTTGAGTCGAAGTAAAGATTTCATTGGCCGAATTACAAAAAATAAATCAAGATTTGTTCTCTGAATAATAAATAATTATTATTAAATAATACGGAATAAACCAGATTATAACAGCCGAATTATTGATCTAATGACTTGATAATTTGAGTCATAAAATCTCTAACATTTTTTTAACTTATTTTCAAATTATAACTTGTAGTCACTGAATTATAGTGACCATATCAATCTGTATTTTATATGTCAATGATTTTGGTAATTTTATTTGAATCCGTATATATACAAGAATAGTATTGGTCGTGAGCTGCAACCGGGAGTATTGTCATTTGGATTATCTAATTTACACATGCATTGTACTTAAGAGCATCAGTTGGGAGAAAAAAAAAAACAATTCAATTAAAAAATATCAGCATTTTTTGGCTTTTTTTGTACATAAATTAAAAAAATTTAATTGCAACACATATATAGATTTAAAATAAAAATTTTAAAAACTAAAAATCACTTTGTTTAAAATTAAATTCAAAAATAAAAATATTAGAATCAAATTTAAAAAAATCTTAAATCCTAAATCCCAAATCCTAAAATCATAAATCGTAAAATATTAAATCCCTAAATCTTAAATTCTAAAATTCTAAATTTTAAATCTTAAAATTTTAAATTATAAATTCTAAATTCTAAAATCATAAATTCTAAATCCTAAATTAATCTCTTAATAAGATACTGACATAATTAGTATCAAAGTAGGGAGAAAATTAAAGAAACCTAACAAATTGAGAAAGTGAAGAGGAAGTTACAAAAGTGATAAAAGAAATCTTTATTCCTAAATTTAAATTAAATTTAACTGGATATTATTTTCTTGGAGTAGAAAAATGTGGTGTTAAAAATTATTAAAATTAAATTATTATTAGATACAAAGGTCGAATAAAGGCTAATACATTAGAGGATAAATAATTTTTCTGAAAAAAAAAATTGAAAAAAAGAAGCCGTTACATACAACTGAACTTGAAATAGTTATTATGAGAAGTTGAATCATGTGAGTGATGTATACAGATAGGGATTTGGAATAATAAGATAAAGAATTTGGAATTAATGATTAGTTTATCTCATGTTTAAGTAATTCTCTTAAGTTTTTTCTAAAATTTAATTTTTAAAAATTAATGAAAAGAGACAAAATTAATTCACATTATTGACACTAGTTAGATAGTGTACTAATGAACACTCATGCAAGTTTGTGTTATATCTTGATCTAACTAGTGAGAAGTTTGCAATGATCTATAACACCACAAATCACATGTTCTTACTTTACCTACTATATTACTTTTATCCTTACATTATACATGAATCAAACCCAATAGATATATTACATATTATGCCTTTGCAATATATAAGTGTTCACTTCTTCCATGTTCATTTGTCCATAATAACTCTGCTACCTTATATTTACTTAGCACCGTTTTATCCATACTATTTCTCTCACTAGTACATCTTTTTCATTCTTTCGCCTAAATTATTTTTGAACATTATATATTACTTGTATATTTTTTAAATAAGCTCTTTATAATAGAGAATTTATTTCTCAAAAAATTTTCCTCCCATCTTCCTTTTGTTTTTAGTATCAATCCATCTCATAATGTTTTTATATGAATCAATAAATGTACCTTTCTTTTCAAGTCACACTTTTCAATAGTAAATTATAGAAGGTCATCAATGATATCAATTCTTGCTTTCTCCCAAGATGTTGCTATATTATTGATTCCTATAAAACATTCTGTGAATCTTCCTGATTTGTTAGGTACTCCTGCCTGGTTTTTTTCATTCTTTACATATAGCCACTATATACACTTCTTAGTTCTTATTGATTATTTTTGTTCATCATCTCTAAGATAGGTTATTCAAGCAATAGTTTGTGTTATTTTTTCTTTTGGGCCTGCTACACATACAAGTTTACAAGCTTACAAGTTGGCCCAGCCCAAATAGAACTCATGCGCATGAAGAGAGACAACATGGCGCATCAAAATCACGCGCTCAACACTCAAACGGTTACGTATGGCAGACTCTTCCACTTCTTCCACTTCTTCCACTTCTCAAAGCACGAAAACAAGGAAACCCTCCCATTTTCAAGCGAAAATCAAAGTTCAAAATATACAAATCGTTGTTCGAAACCTCCATCAAAACACCATCAAACTCTCCGTGAAGAATCTGAAGAGAAAACAAAGCAACAATACTCAACGTAAGTTCATTAAGATTCCTGTATATTTTACTTTTCTTCTACGTCGTTCTTCTAGGGTTTACTGTTATTCTTGCTTCTTTGTTACACTGTTCTAAGTTATACGTCGTTCTTCTAAGTTCTACGTCGTTCTACGTTGTTGTTCTAACTTCTCCTGCTATTGTTGTTGATTATTGGGGGTTTATTCCGTAGATTGGGGGGTGTATACTGCTTAACCTTGTAATGTGGCTTGATATTGAAGCATGGTTGAGTGATATCTGACTAATATCTATATGGATGTATCTGAATAATATCTATGGGTGTATCTTGCTGATATCTTTGGGTGTAGCTGACTCATATATACGGGTGTATCTTACTGTTATCAATAGGTGTATCTTATTGTTATTGATGTGTGTATCTGACTCATATATATGGGTGTATCTCACTGATATCTTTGGGTGTATTTTTTGTTTCAGAGAAAATGGCAGCAAGAAACCAAACAAAAGACCTTAAGTGTGCCACACATCTCCTGAGTGATAAGTTCAGAAACATGACTGAGGAGAAGAAGGCGATTGTGAGGGATCTCGGATTCGGTGGGTTGATGCACATCCCACCACTAAGGGTGGATCACCAACTCTTAAGGGAGCTGGCAAACAACTTCAAACTTGGGGAGAACAGACTGAAGACAGGATATGGTTCTTTCCAAATAACACCAAAAAAATAGGTCATGCGCTTGGCATCAATGCAACAGGTAACTAGCTTAAAATTATAGGTGTATATTAAGTTGATGCTTGGGTGTATTTGAACCGACTTGGATATTTTGTTGTCTTCCTTTTTATAGGAGATCTATTTCCTGAGAAAGTTGAGTATAAGAAACTTTCTGATGATGACAAAATAATTTATAGAAGATTCCAGGGTAAGACCCTCAAAAGTCTTACCGATGAAATGATGAAAATCGGCGTTGGCAACGAAGAGGAACGCCTGATGTTCAAGAGGATATTCATCCTCTACATACAGATGGCGTTCCTTTTGCCAACGACGATAAACAAAATATCGCCCGTGCACCTGGCTCCAATTTTTAAGATGGACGGCATATCGGAGAGAAACTGGGGGGGGGCATGTTTTGACCTTCATGGTCAAGGGCATCACAGACTACCAGGAGAAGAAGAAGAAGGCAATTAATGGCTGCCTCTTCGCCCTGATGATAATCTACTTTCATCTTTCAAAAAACAAAGGCAAGAACAGGACTGAAAGACCACCAAAGCCCTGGATTGCCAACTGGACTAAGGAGCAGTTGGTGGAAAGAATGACTGCAGAAAGAGAGGAAATTTTGGTAAGTAAACATAATAAGTTGGGTGTATTTTATTTACCTGAATGCTGCTAACTAAAATATCTCATGTTTCAGGGGATTGTGAAGATGGCAGAGACAAGAGAAAAAATGAAAAGAAAAAAAGAAAAAAAAGAAAAAAAACAAGAAATAAAAAAAAAACAAAAAAAAGGAAGGCGAGTCCAACATCGTCTTCGGAGACAGAAACTACTGATAGTGACACTTCTACCTCTGAGTCTGAGGCTCAAGAAGACTCAGAGGATTCAGGAAGAAAACACCCCCAGCAAAAAGGGGAAAAAGTAAGTACCATACTTGGGTGTAATTTCTTTTTCGAGTTGGGTGTATTTTGTTTGATCACGTTGGGTGTATGTAGCTTATTAAGCAGGGTGTGTTTCGTTTGCTGCGTTGGGTGTATAATGTATATTCAGTTGGGTGTATCTCGTGAATTCATTTGGGTGTATCTCGTGAATTCATTTGGGTGTATTTTTAGTATGTTCTAAATGATGATTTTTTGCCTTCCAGAATGGACTCCAGAAAAAGAAAGAAGAGTCAAGAGGAGTCAGATTCTGATTCAGAATCTGAATCAGTACCTCGTAAGCTATATTACGGTCTATCATCGTAATTATTTTTGTTAACGTCTTATTTTATGAATGTAGTGAGAGATATGAAATATCAAGTGACGAACTCGATGAATGGCTAAGGGAAAACGTTGATAAATCTGCTGCAGAGGGGTATGTCTTGCTGGGCTGTGTATTTGAGATTTTGGTGTGTTTTGTTTGCTAATAATTGTATCTTGTTTCACAGGGAGAACCAAGCTGACCTGCGATCGACAGAAGGTCACTATGTGTCCTCTGAAACGTCAGAAGCTTTATTATTTAATAAAATCTTGTTATTATTTGAGATTTGGATGTATTTTGTGAACCATTTGGGTGTATTTTGTGGATCAAGTTGGGTGTATGTCGTTTGTTTTGTTGTGTTTACTAAGTTGGTATATTTCGTTTGTTTTGTTGGGTGTATATTGTCCATTCGGTTGGTTGTATCTCGTGCATTCATTTGGGTGTATTTTATACCTGTATCTTATTTTGTCTGAATAACATGAAATCTGTTTAGACTACCGGCTGTGAACTTGGGAAGTGATGATCCTTCCTCTCAAGGAAGCACAGAACAGAGTAGTGTAAACCAGCCGTCACAGAGCATGTAATTTCTCTTTTAAATAATCGTTACTTTTGTTCTTCTATTACCTTCTACTTCTAATTCTGTATATATTTTTTTAGAAAAAAGCCCTTTATTATTTTATTCGAGAAAAAAAGGCAGCAAAAAAAAGCAAAAACTGCAAGTATGTAAGTTCTCAAAAAACAAAGCCCATATTCTTTTTGAATTGTTCGGGTGTATTTTTTGACCTTCTTTGGGTGTATTTTAGGTTGATTCCGACTGATTCGAATATGATGGTTGTGAGGGAACAAACACCATCGGAAGCGCTTGCAGTGTGAGTTTTCCAAGAATATTTCAACCTTATAACCTTATTATTTTCAAATACGTTGTTAACCTTTCATTTTTCTTCTTGTTTAGAGTCCCGATCCAGGTTTTTGTGCCGGCATCCCAAACAACCACTGACACAGATTTTGAACCAACCCATATGCTACGAATTGAAGGGACTACAGAAACATAAGAAATAGTATTGGGTGTATATTTGTTTAGAGTTTGGGTGTATATTTGCTAACAGTTTGGGTGTATATTGTTCCTGATCAATTTTTTTTTTTACGCCATGATTAATTTTGTGTAACTGTGCAGCACTCCTGAACCCCCTAAACAACTTCAAGAAACCACACCCATGCTTCCCCCAGCTCCAACTAAAATATAAGTTCATCAGACTAAAATCAATCTTTGCTTATCATCCGTATATTCTTATTCTTACTCTTATTCTTATACATCATGACGCAGTCATCCAGCCGCAGAAGACGCTGCTGCCCTGTTGATGATGGCACGGACAACAACCTATGTTCCTAAAACAGATCCAGGGATGCCATCATTCAGCCTTGGATTGACTGATTCAAGCCAAGAGGGGGCGTCAACGCAGGAGACAGAGAGGGAAAAATCTCCAGAAACTGCAAGTATGCTAGAACAATTAGACAGTTTAGTCCAAAAATTAGCAAGCAGTACGGCGAAGGGAAAAGACGAAAGTCCACAAATTCAGAGGGAGACTGGGAGAGAAAGTTCTGCAAAGTTTGAAACTCCTGGGGGGAATAAATCGAATTCCAGATGATATGAAACAAAAGTGCTACATCTGGGGGACGAGACTGAAGGAAGACGCAGATGGCAATACTAACGAGTATGAGGAGATGTGCACTCTGATTGGCCAAGGAGAATACATTTTGATAAGAATGCACCTTGCATCCCTCCAGGGAAAAAGTGATATAGAATCTCAGGTAATATATATACTAACATTAATGTTTTTACACCAAAGTCAACTGCAATGTTTATTAATTTAAAATTGATTTCGGCATATATTTCTAGATTGTATCTGCCATCTGCCTCATCCTAAACTAGAAAAATGAAAAGAGGTTTCAGGAACAAATATACTGTCTCCCCCCCGATATTGTGGTAAGTGTTACTTCTACGAACTTTGGGTGTATTTTTTGTATTGATTTGGGTGTATTTTTTAGGTTCGATTAGGTGTAAGTTGTGTATTTTCAGTATTTCATTTCTTGTTTCGCAATTCTTGCAGAGCATGGCACTTTCGGATCATCCAAAGGGGGAATTCATATCGCCGAAAACGAAAAAGGAATTCAGGGTGGAAGCCTACCCGAGTTTCATTCCCTTCATAGATAGAAAAAAATTAACTTCGCATCCATATGTAAGTTTTCGTTTGCTAAATTTGTTAGTTTGCTTATTTACTTATATGCCAAATAAAATAACACACTGTTGAAATGTGGCAATCCTTCAGATTTTTGCTCCTGTTTGCCACTCGGGGCATTGGTGGTTATGGCTGATAAATAGAACAAAGCGAAAATGTCAAATACTTGACCCGCTACACAAAAAAGCTCCAAGCGATGAGAGAAAGGACATTAATAAATTCACTGTAAGTTGCCTCTGTCTTCTTTGCTTTAATAGATAGGTCTATTTCGTTAGTTATGTTGGTTGTATATTGTGCATTCAGTTGGGTGTATCTTGTCCATTCATTCGAGTGTATTACTGATTTGTTTTGGTATTTAAGGGATATGTATTTTCAAGATTGATAACATACGCCGGCGGGGAACCTCTGGAGAAAGGGGAGAACGAGAAGAAAATTAAAGCATCATATGTTAAAATATCAGGCCAAAAAACAATCATATGTTAAAATATCAGGGCAAAAAATAAGGTATAAATTTGTGACTCTGAACATTAAACTTTCTTAAATGAGATTTGTAATTTATTTTCTTGGTTTTCAGCTATGACTGCGCTATCTATATAATGAAGTGGCTTGAGTTAATTGAGCCGGAAAACATTAAAAAGGGGAAGTATGAATGGGATAATTGGCCACAGGTAACTGTCTTTAGAACTATATAACTCTGTATTACTTTACTGAATTAATATTTCTGTTTAAACATAACATACTTTTTAATTGTAGGAGGAGGTGGACCACTATAGAGTGGAGTATGCTTCCCGGATAATATTTAGTGAGATGAATAAACAGAGAGATCGGGCAATTAGAGAGAGTAGTGCTATAAGGCTGTCGAAGCCATCCTCTGTATTATTGAGTCCGTTTTGTCAGATTAATTCTGCTGATATAGAAACTGGGTAATCCAACTGCGGGGTAGTTTGTATTTGAACAAATGATGTAAATATTTGCCATTTATCAACAACTTCTATTCCATGTATATTTTTTCCCATAGTTAAACTATCTGTGATGGTGAACTGCCTATGATGTATTCAAAAGCTGTATTACAGGTGGTAAAAATTCTATAAAACTATACACCCAAAGAGTTATCCCCTGCTGCTGGTACCCTGAACTGATAATTTATAACGTGTCCTTGATATTGCCTGCAATTTGAATGCGCCGCTAATGCAGCATCAAACAGGTTTATCTGAATATAACACTCACACATTAGCTAAACTATTAATGAGAAAAATAAACTCAATCGCCACAAATTTAAAGAACATTACTTTTACCTCGCTTAAAACTTTCGTCTTCTTCTTCTTTGTGGCATTTGCAATCTGTTTCTCCAGCTTTGAACCTAGCCTATTTTTTGGACGTCCTCTTGTTCGAATCCTTGGCGGGCTTTGAAGCTCGTTAACGGATTCCAAGTTGGCGTCTTCGTGGGATAAAGAAGATGTCCCCTTCCTTTTGGCTTTTAATGCTTCCATCTCGGCCATGGCGTTATCGTACGCACGGTGTAGAATTGCAGTCAGCTGCTCCGATTCGGAGGAAAATTCGCAAATATTTTGCGAACGAAAAACCAATTGGTCGAACCTCTTGCTTCTTGGCTCCATCAGTGGCTCGTCATGGCTGCTCTTGATGTGTGTGTGTCGCCTCTTTACCTTCTTGCTCCATCATTCCAGTATATATCTAGGGGACACTTGGCTTACTTGTTCGAAGCTTAACACGCTTAGTGCGTGACGGCACAGTATCCCTCTCGACTCGAATAATAAGCATTGGCATTTTACCTCGGCTGCAACTGAGTCGTAAGTAACCGCGAACTTGTTGAATATTGAGCTGGAAACTTGTTCTCCGACTTCGTATATTGAATAGCCTAGAGCGAAATTCTTTAATCTGGTGATGCAATTCGCCTTTCCTCTGAATTGCGCTTGGACTTCCCTAAACTTTGCGTGAGTGTACGCATCACGCATCTTGAAACTGAGCTTTAATGGAGGATTCGGTTGCACACGGTATGACCGTATGAAAATCTGCAGCATCTGATTCTCTCTCTGCTTACTCCCTGCTTCCGAGGCAATTATCGTATTGTTTGACGAACTGAATAAGCGAGCTGTTCTGGGTGATGTACTTGTTAAAAAATGAATGCATGCTCTCGCTCCTTTGTGTGCTTCTCATCCCTGCACAGAAGTGGTGATCCAGATAGATAGGAACCCATATGTGACGGTCTTCGTACAGATCTGCATAATACACCCAAACACAGACTGTAAAATACACCCGAGAGAACGTACAATTTACACCTCTGCTGCAGATTTTAAAAACACATTACCTGAAAGCCACTTGTTGTCTGCAAGACCAAAATTCAGCAGAAAATCGTTCCAATTCCTATCGAATGAGTCTTTTCTATGAGAGTTCCAAATAACATGGCTCATTTCTTGTTCGATATCGGCATGTCCCTTGTACCCGTTTAATTTGCTTGGAATCTTCTTCATGATGTGCCAAATACACCAGCGGTGAACTGTTGTTGGCATACAGGCCTCTAAAG
>NC_029777.3:35473062-35490508 GCF_000817695.3 Arachis duranensis | reverse complement strand
TGGTGATTCACCCCGACAAAAGAACCACAGACCAAATTATACCTGAAACAAATTACCATGGTCCAGAATGGAAAATCATTAGGTACACCCCAACAAATGCTTCGAATACACCCAATGAAACGGCCAATATACACCTCTGCTGCGGATTCGTAAAAATAAATTAATTTAGCATCATAAACGGGACAGTTTGTTACCTGTTTGTATTGTAGGTGGTGTCGAATGAAATGACGTCTCCGAAATACTCAAAAGCAGCTCTGCTTCTTGCATCGGCCCAAAAAGCCAGCTTAATCGATTGATCCTCCTCGAGTTCGAGCTCAAAAAAGAAATTTGGATTCTTCTCTTTCATTCTTAAGAAATATTTCCCGAATTCCTTTGCATCTTCTTGTTCGGAAACATTCCGCACTTTCCTGGTAATATAATTCCTCACGTCCTTTTCGATAAAATTTAACTCGCGGTGACCCCCGGCAGCCGCAACAAATGATTGGTAGGTTTTGCTTGGTCTGATCCTGGCCTCATCGTTATTCTCTATCGTACGACGAATGGACATGCTTAGTTCCCTGTGCTGTTTGAGCATCTCTGCTTTGCTTGGACAGCAGGGGTGTGAATGATCCAGCACAACCTTTGAAATGATCCAAGCACCGACATCCTTCAATGTATGTATATAAATTCTTGCAGGACAGTTTACACCGGCTGTCGGATTGGTCTTCTCGGTTGGAGATATTTTAGATTTCCATTTTCCCTCTCTGCTACATGTAATCAGTTGATTCTTAATCTCGTTTCCTTTCCTATTTGTGCACCGAACTCTTGTAGAGAAACCTGCAGCCTTGGCGTAGTTCCTGTAAAATTTTCCAGCATCTTCAAGGGTGGCAAAGGTCATTCCGACCTTCGGAACAAGCTCGTCATCAACAACCGAGAGAGGCTGCACAATACACCGTGTCAGAACTGTGAATACACCCATAGATATGATTCAAATACACCCAATCATGTCTAATATGATACACCCGAATCGCAACAACTCAACTACAGAATGACCTTTAAAGCCATAAACTGTCAATACACAGGCTGCAGAATACACCATGTCAAAAACTAAAAACACACCCAATCATGTCTAATATAATACACCTGAACAACAACAACTCAATTAAAAATAACAAAAAACCAGTAAAGTGTAGATACACCCACACTTCTAGCTAAAATACACCCAAAGAAGAATTGATCTACACCCGAGCGTCTGCTATAAATTCCAGGTAATTAATCACAACTAATACATTGAATCGACAGATTCATGTTAACGTGTTACTTTCACAGTCAATGTTCAGCAATTTTTCAACTACATAATGCTATACAAATTACTGAAAGAAAATTCATACTAATCCTATGTAAATCAAACCTCAGGAACTTCGTTAGATTCAAATTCATAATCCACTTCGCCTGGATTCAGCTGACAATCTGAGGTTGAATGATCCATTATCTTCAAAACGAGTTCAAACTTTGATTTCAGAAAACAACAAATCAAAATAGAAAACGAAGCTCGAGTTGCAGAGAGAGAAAAAGGTAACGTAAACGAAGAACATACCATTGAGAAAAGGAGAGGAAAAGATCGATGGAGAAGAATGAGGGAAGACGCGCGAGAAGAAGAACAACCAAATCTCAAAATAACGAAAACGAAGAAGGAAACAAATATTTTAAATTTGGTAGTTAGATATACGCGGGATGTTATATAGCGCGTGTAATCAACGTACGTGAAGCAGCGCGTATTTTGATTTTATTGTTTAATAAACTTGTAAAGCATACAAGCCCTAATGGCTTGTATGCAGAGCTTTTCCCTTTTTCTTTTATTCTGTTACTTATCAAATTCTACAGAATATTGGTTGATTTATGTTCAAAGATAAACCTATTTTTATATTTTCAGACTATTCAAAAATAATTACAAAATTTTATATTAATGACCTGTCAAATTGTATAGTTACAAAATCTACTGCTAAAATAGCCTATGCTATACCACTGCAGGTAACACTAATAATGAAATCAAATCTACTAGCTAATAAATTGGAATATCAAAGGCCAGAAATCATTGTAAATAATTAGAGTCTCATTCCAACAAAGAAGCTCTTATGACATGACGTGACGTTCATACGTTGAGTTTGAAAATTTATTTAAGTGTCGTCACTAGAAATTTTTAAAATTTTATTTATAAATTATTATTTACATAAGTGACTACTTTTTAAATTTAAATTATTTGCTTGTTTTACTTAGGTTGTTGTTTTTTAAATTTTAGGTTATTTTGTTTAGGTAGTTATTTTTTAAATTTTAAGTTATTTGTTTAAGTTGTTATTTTTTAAATTTTAAGTTATATTACTCCTTTAAATCATAAATTATTATTTACATAAGTTGTTATTTTTTAATTTAAAGTTATTTGTTCATAAATTAAAATTTTTTAAAAAATTAATTTAAATTTATTTTTAAAAAATAATATTATTCAATTATCTAAATTTTGCTAAGAGAAATCTTTATCTTTATAGTAATCGTTATAGTAATAACAATGCTAGGGAACCAAGAAGGTATCAGCAAAAAATCAGCCAAATGCCTCTGGGTGAATCTAAAATATCTATATGGATGGTGCTTATGCTAGGCATTAGGATGTTTCTTTTATTTATAAATTGGATGGTTTTAAATCTATTTTTTGATTTATCATATTTTATCATATTTTAGGCCTTTGGAGAGGGAGGGAGGGTGAAGAGACGGAAGCTAATTGAATTAGTTTCCGTGATTCACATTGCAATGATACTGAACGTATCTTCTCCTAATTTGAATGCGGTGAAACATTTAATAACCAATATTTTAAATCATAAATAAATAAGTTAATATACATGGATGTTTCTTCTGCTAAGTATCAGAATGTTTCTTTTTCATACTTTTATATATTTTTTGAATGTTTTTGTATTGCAAATGTAAATATCTTTATTTTTTTAAGAATTTTATAGTTTTTTAAGTTCTTCTCTTTCGTTCTTTCTTTTTCACAGTCGTCGCTCTCTCTTCCATCCTCAAAATCCTCAAGTTCGAGGTGCTCGATGAAAGGATTCCCAGTACTAGAGAAGTCATAGAAGCCATTGTTACCGCCATTGCCCACTCGAAAAAATTGATCCGATGTCTGAGAATGCCTTTATGATAAAAATTCTTCAGATTCTTGCAAATCACTTACTACTCTTCAAAGAAAACGGCGGTTATAAGAACGTTGCATATTCGCATTTGTGCATCAAACTCCTTCTTGGCATTGTTGCCGCCAGGTCCAAAGGTCCGGTTTGTGACGAACTCCTCTTGTTTCTCTCTGATCAGAATTCATCAACGATCTCAACTCTGTGGCAACTCAGCTCTTGTCCTTCGTGTTTGTTGACCGTTCTTCGAGCGGCGGACTTCTCCTCCCTTAGGCTAATGGTGTTTGGGTTGACAAAAATCTATCTCTGAAGCCTTCCTTCTCACAAACCCACAACTTCACTTGATTTCACAAATAAGGGTGAAATAGCGAAGGAGATTAACTCATGAGCCGAAAGGCATTCTTACGTGAAAGAGAGGAGGAAGGTTTTTATAAACTTTAATTAGGTTTATTTAATCAGTTTAAAATTTTTTAAAATTTGAATTTTAAAATTTAAAATTAATTATTAATAATTATAATTAATTGAGTTGTTCACTTTTTGCCTGATTAGACACTTGATTCCCTATACTTTTCCTTATAGTAATACAACTGGAGATATCACGTAGCGCTCATATGTTGAGTTTGGGAATTTATTTGTTTAAGTGTGGTCACTAAAATTTTTTAAATATTTTATTTATAAATTATAACTTATTATTTGCTTTAGGTTGTTACCTTTTGAATTTTTAAATATGCTTTCTTAGGTTATTGGGTATTTAGTTTTTAATATTGTTGAACTAATTATTTGCTTAGCTGTCAATGTCATCACTAAAAATTTTATTTATAAATTACAACTTATTATTTGATTAGGTTGTAAATTTTTAAATTTTTGATGCACTTTTTTAGGTTGTTGGGTATTTAATTTATAATATTGTTGAACAAATTATTTGCTTAGGTGTCGTCACTATAAATTTTAAAAAATTATAAATTATTATTTTTTTAGGTTGTTCACTATAATTTTTTAAAATTTTATTTATAAATTATAAATTATTATTTATTTAGGGTGTTATTTTTTAATTTCAAGTTATTTGCTTAAGTTGCTATTTTTTAAATTTTAAGTTATTTGTTTAGGTTGTTACTTTTTAAATTTTAAATTAGAGGCCTGCTACACATACAAGCCTTTTTGGTTTACAAGCTATACAAGTTTGTCCAAGTCCAAGAAAAAAATACGCGCATCACTCCTTTAAAATCGAGCGTCCAACGCACACGCCTTAATTACCCTTCCACAACACATTCATTATGCTGCACTTCCTCTTCTTCCTCAATCAAAACGCAAACCGTCAAGATTCAATCGACATTCGAAACAAACTACGATTCTGTAGAAATGTTACAAATCTTCGCGAAGAGTAGAAGAAATAAAGAAGAAAAGATACAAATATCCATAAAAAACACCAGAAAAAACAAAAAAACATTATTCAAGGTACTATTTTACTGTTCTTCTTGATTTTTTTTATAGATTGTCTCTGTCATGTGCCTCATTCTTAACCAGCAAAACATTAAAAGATTTCAAGAAATATACTGTCTCCCACATGTTTTGGGTGTATTTCTTAAATCCTTTGGGTGTATTTCTGTAATCTTTTAGATGTATTTCTGTAACCGTTTGGGTGTATTTCTGTAATCCTTTCTGTAACCGTTTGGGTGTATTTCTGTAATCGTTTGGGTGTATTTCTGAAGTTTCATTATCTTCAAAATGATTTCAAAGCTTGATTTTGAAACCATGAAAATCGAAAAAAAATGAAGCAAGAATATAGAGAGAGAAAACGCACGAAGGAGATCCAACAAATATGGCAAGAAACTCGAAAAAAGAAACGAAATCTTTTGAAAAATGGAAGTTATATATTTGCGTGTTAATTAATTTAAATTGATTTAATAGTCTGTTAAAGAGGCACGCAACATAAGCAGCGCGTTTAGTGGGTTTCGTTCTCTTGAGGCTTGTAAAGCTTGTAAGCACAAAATACTTATATGTAGAGATTAATCTTTTAAATTATTTGTAGATTACTCTTTTTAATTATTGATTATTGTAGTTACCTCATATTACTAAACTAATAAATTAAAATTTTCGAAAAAACTAATCTAAATTTATTCCTAAGCTAATAAGTTTTTGTAATTGTGATTTTTGATAAAACTAAGTTCTATTTAAACAAATTAAATAGAATGATAGGGAATCTCTTTAATATAAATTTGTAGATAAATTAACTAATAAGTTCACGTAATAACAATAATAATTAAAAAATACTTTCATCATCTTTCGAATTAAGTGGAATCATTTTTATCACTTAGGATTTATAGCTAATTGCGAATTAGTTTTCACCTAATAACAATAATAATTAATAATTATTCAATTAGTGTTTGTGTAGTAATAATAATTTTGTTTACATTATATCATCTTTTAGTTAGTTATTAGGATTTTTATTTTAAATTTAAATTAAAGTCAATTAGGTTTTAAAAAATATTAACTATAAGTCAACTATAAAAATATAAATTAGAGATTCATAACTTCTCAACTGTATAAACACTTAATTTCAATGTAAATTTAAATATAAACACTTAATTAGAAATTCAAATATAAACACTTACACGTAATAGATAAATAAAACGAAATATAAGAATCTCAATATTAATTTCAATGTAAATTTATTTCAATATTTTATTCTGTATATTTAAATTTATTTATTTTAATATTTTGTCTTTAAACTGTAATTTTGTTATAACTTCTAATATTTTTATAATATGAAATTGTTTTGTGCTCGAAGGATTTCAATTTATTAATAAAATTATTTTTGATGAATAAATATTTTTTTATTTTTTATTTAAAATATTATTATTAGTATATTAATATTAAAAATATAAAAAATAAGCATACTTTAAAAAAAACATACTTTACAGATCTTTATAAAATGAAAATGATTAATTAATTAATTATTAATTATTAAATTGTAACTATTTTTTAATAAAAAATAATTTATAAATTGTGTTTAAAATTTTATGAATTTATTAATTTTTAAACTTTAAAATATAAAATATATATGTATATAGTTTGGTACAATTTATGTTGTTATTTTTAAGTTGTAATTAATTTTTTAAATATAAATACTTACACATATTAGATGAGTAAAATGAAATTTAGAAATTTTAATATTGACTTCAATGTTTTATTTTTTATTAGAATATTATTAACACCAACTTTCA
Source organism: Arachis duranensis (assembly GCF_000817695.3). Taxonomy (NCBI): domain Eukaryota; kingdom Viridiplantae; phylum Streptophyta; class Magnoliopsida; order Fabales; family Fabaceae; genus Arachis; species Arachis duranensis. The sequence goes on along the minus strand of NC_029777.3, from coordinate 35,484,129 downwards.
ATGATCATATTTTTTTTTTACAAAATTCCAATTTCCACAAAATCTATACCTCTTTAAAGCTCTTTGAATTATCTTTTGTTTGATACAAAGTTCAATAAATTTCAAAAATTGAAGCTCAAGATATGATCCGCCAAAGTTGGTGCGAAATCCATTTTTTTAAAAACCTTAAAAATTCAATTTTACCAAAATTCTCAATTCAAAACCAATTGCTCTACATCCAAAGTAGTCCTAATATATCTAAATTATATTCATATACTTTCTAATCATTCTACAACCTATCAACATGCAATTTCATCAATTTCATCAAAAAAATTCTCACTTACATACCTCCAATTTTCAATTATTACAACTCAAAGCATCATTTCACTATCCTAAATATTTATCAACATCAACAAGCTTCATAATTCATTATCAACACTCATAATAATCATCATTTTCAACTCCACATCATAAATCAACATCAACATTCATCAAAATCATATATTCATCAAAATCATCATACATCAACACTCATTACCAACCAATTCAATCCTATCCTAAGGTCTACTAGCCTAAGTGTCCAAAAATATTACATATTACATAGCGAAAACCAAAATCATATCTTGGCCGATTCTCAATATACATAGTACACCAATCTGAGTCCAAATCAAGCCTCCAATCACCAACAAATCACCAATTCACATCCAAAGCTCCAAATAAATGGCAACATTCGAAAGAACTCATACTAAAATCATACCAAATACCACAAATTAATCTAGAGTTATCAAATTCACAAATTCACAAAGATAAATAATTTTTTTTTACCTTTTATGATGGTGTTTGGGGTACAAACCACCAATAATCTAACCTTAGATACTACCTAATCAATTGAAGACACAAAATCTACTCAAAACTCAAACCTTAATTTTCGAATTTGTAAGGGATGCAGAATGGAGAAGAAATTTTAAAATCTTATCAACAAAGTTAGATGAAATTAACGGGCTTTGCAACAGTTTCGCGTGGCCACAAACGACACGCGAATCGGAGCATCGTAGCTCAAGTTATGGCCATCGAAAGTAGAGAATGAATAGTGACACTATCTTCTCCTCTCTTTTCACTTGTGCAGCTGTGTTGTTTGTATTTATGAGGGTTATGAGAGTGAAATGGCCTCACTTAAGGGTATATGTATGTTGGGCTGGGTCTAATTTGGGTTTGGTCCAACCCGTTAATGTTTTTGGCCCGTTTTGCTCAATTTTAGGCCAAACCTTTAAAATTAGCGCCCGATTTTCAACTTTAATTATTTTTCTAAGTTTTTCTATATTTTTTATTGTTTTCACACAGTACCAGACAGATTTAAGCCAGTATTGCCGGCTAATTTACCGGTACGTGTTTTTACGCAATTTTTCAAAAAAATTATATTTTCCAACTCAGAAAAATCTACGGAGTCCAAAAATCATACTTAAATTTTTTAATTAACATTCTAAATTTTTGGATCCTATTTTGGGTAATTAAATTAATTTAATCAAGCAAATAATTAATCGCAGTTCTTACAACTGCTAGCTTTGGTTTAAGGATTCAGCAGGCAAAAGAGATAACTCTCACAGTTTATACCGATTTTGATTGGCGGTCTGATCCTAATGATAAAAAATCAACCAACGGTTATTGTGTATTTCTGGGATCAAATTTAATTTTCTGATTTTCAAGGAAATAAGATTCGGTCGTGCACAAAGGCCGAATATCGGGTGTGGCCGATGCAGTTACAGAAGCAATTTTTATTCAGAATTTGTTGCATGCTATTCATGCTCCAATGACCAAACCACCTGTGATTTACTGTAATAATTTAAATGTGGTTATGTTAGCTACGAATCTAGTTTTGCACTCCAAATCTAAATATGTTAAGTCAGACATTCATTTTTCTAGAGATCATGTCATGAAGGGTCGAGTTCAGGTTGTTCATATCCCTACTACATAACAGATCGCATATATTTTCACCAAGCCCATTTTCTCTTCCTTGTTTAGTGAATTTCGGGGCAAACTCAAGCTTGTTGACAAAACAACCCTTCGTTTGAGGGAGAATGAAGGAGATAAAGGAGTTAGCTTATTGTTAGATTATTAATAGTGTGTTAGTACGCTTGTTATTATCCTAGTCAGTATTCACTATAACTATATATGTTGAGATGCATATGTAATTAACTTAGTCTTTAGATGGTTACTAATTCATTCTTCACAGTCTCATTACTCTTTCAGAACTTTACTCTTTCTTTATTACTGATACCTATTGATAAGAGAACTATTGACGGTTTGGAATTGATCAAAACAAGAGTCAATTCGTTGGTAGCATAGTCCAAACCAACAATGAATTCTCTTAATCAAATATTTACAAATTCTAATTAACCGAGAGTATTTAAACCTTAGGTCGTTCTCCCTAGGATTTGCAATTAAAGTGCATATTATTGGTTATGGGGGAACAAGAGGGATTGGATGATGGCAAGGAAATGTAAATAGCAAGAAATGTAAATATGCAAGAAAGTAACTTGATATGCAAGTAATTAAAATGAATATGCAAGTAAAAGCAATGCAATTGGAAATTAAATACTAAAAGAGCTCTTGGTTAGGATTGGGTAATTAGGGCTTGCTATCCTAGTTGTGGACCACAAACATGATGATTGTGTGTGGATTAATCCCAATTAGTCAACCCTACATCGAGAATAAGTCAAAAGGGCAGTCCTAGCCAACTCACTAATTGACTTAATGAAAGACTAGCGTTAGCGGAAACCAAGTTAATTAACAACCCTCACACAATGTGGAATGGACATCTACCACTCAAGTTCACCCACACCACACAATTTTTCAACCAAGAGTGAGAAAAACTATGTAAAAAACTCAACCAAGCATTTTATCAAACACTTGGTGAGCATGAAAAGAAAGCATGGTAAATGACAAGAAATAGTAAATGCTACAACTACCAAGCAAGAAAAATAAAGATAGCAACTCAATAAAGCAATAAAAGAGGCATGAAACATAAAATTGCATTAAATGCAAATTAAAGTAACAAGAGTGCAAATACATAAAAATGGCAAGAATGGAGAAAATGACAAGATAAAGTAATGAAATTAAGACAAGAGAACAAGGAAAGGTAGAAGAAACTAGATTAAAACAAGAATTAAAAAGGGGAATTACAAAGGAAATAAACTAAAAACCCTAATTTCTAGAGAGAAAGGGGAGCTTCTCTCTCTAGAAAAATAACCTACATGATGCTAAACTAACCCTAATTTCTCCCCCCTTCACATGGAGTGAGGCATTGTCTAATATAGGAAGAATCAGCTTCAGAAGGTCCAAAAATTTTGCTCTGGAGGCCTAGAAATCGCCCCCAACGATTTGCATTAATGAGGTCACGCGCTGATACTTGTGGGTACGCACACATGCTGATTTTCTTCTTGTGCGTACGCATAAGATGTCGTGCATATGCACACATGATTTTGTGGCTCTTGTGCGTACGCACAGGTGGTTGTGCGCACGCACACTCCAATGTCTACTTCTCCTTTGTTTTCTTCATATTTTCTCCTAATTTCATGCCTTTCTTCCACTCTTACCAAGCCATTCCAACCTATTACACCTAAAATCACTCATCAAAACTATCAAGGCATTGAATGGGATAAAAAGTGGGATAAAATTAATCAAATTACGCACAAAATAGCATGTTTTCACAATTATGCACAATTTAGGGAGAAAATACAAAAGTATGCTATTTAAATGGATAAATGTGGGTTTATATGATGAAATCCACTCAAATCAAACCAAAATATATCATCAAATATGGATTCATCAATTCCACCACACTTAAATAATAGCATGTCCTCATGCTAAACACATACAAAGGAGAAGGATAAAGGGGGAAAGCATTTTATCCAATACAACTAACTACATGCATGAAACTACACTAAATGCTATCTATATATATGTACACTATGATTTCCTATGAAGTTTGGAAAAAACAGACAAGAGATTCCAATCAATCCAAAACAAGCCTTAGGGCCAAGGCAAAGAGTCAATACACTATGATCAAAGTCCAAAGAATTGAATTGAGATTTTCAAAACTAACCAACAAACAACCTGCAAGAAGATACAATATAGGGTACAAGAACATAGAATTGAGCGATCGAACCCCTCACCGGATGTGTATTCACTCAATTCGCTCAGTGTTTAGGGCTTAATCACTCAATCCTCCTTTAATCATGTTTCTAAAAGATTTGCAAGTCATCTAACAATAAAAAATTATTTAGTGCGTGCATACAAATATCAAGAAGACTTATCTATGGGTTGTAATGGGGCTAGGGTCAAGGTAGGATGCATATGGTCAAGTGGACTAGAATTTGAATCTTTGATTAACCTAAGCTTCCCACCTAACCTATGACAACCAATACAATTCAAAGCTAACCTAACTACCCATTCTTCACTTTTTTCACACACTCATATATTCTCTTTTTTATCATTACACATATGCATTGACTTCACTTTGGGACATTTTGTCCCCTTTTTATTACTTTTTTTCTTTTCTTTTTTTTTCTCATCATTTTTTTTATTTTTTAAACTAAAAAATATATACAAGAAAATCAATGCATATGGTTTAACATAATTCATACATGAGTATGTACCCAATTCCCAAAATTTTGATAAAAATATAAAAATACCCTTTTTATCCTAACCAATATTCCCAAACTTCCCAAACTTAAATGATAAACATACTCACTAGCCTAAGCTAATCAAAGATCCAAACAAGGGACATTTATTTTTTTTCGCTTAAGGCTTATGATGTGCTAAAATTAAGAACAAATGGGTTTAGCATAGGCTCAAAGTTGGCTAACAATGGAAGATAAAGGGTAGGTTATTTGGGTAAGTGAGCTATTTGAAACAATGGCCTCAATCATATACATGCATTCATACACAAAATAATGGACATATAGAATTATACAAATCAAAGATCACAATCATAAAAGGAGTTTATCATACAAAAACAAACTTTACGGTTGAAGATGGGCAACCATACAATTAAGGCTCAAATCTCACAAGGTATGTTATTCTAGCTCTTTTCTATGTTCCTGTGAAAAATACTTCAAGCAAGTTTGAAAAACAATTTCTCAATTCAATCAATGGCATGCCCTAAAAGAGATTTCGTGAGAATTTCTTGTTGCTTTTACCAAACTTATTCAATCTAACATGCAACATGCAAGTATTTACTACTGTAATACTATAAGCATTAAAGAAATATATACAAACAATGCAAACAAAGTGCAAAAATTGAAGGAAAAGAACAAAAAGAATATTGCAAAGTGTCTAAGAAGAGAAATTTTTACCCCCTTGAAGTTGGCGATCCTCCCCCACACTTAAATAAGGCACGGTCCTCCGTGCATGCACATGATCCATGGGTGAAGGACTATGAGGCTACACCTTCAGCTGGTGGCTCCGGGGGTTTCGGGTTGCTGTGTGGTGCACGAAATTGTGATCTCTAACAATGGCATTCAACTTGGTATGCGCATTTACTAACTCAGCACTTTCTTCACAACTTCGCATCACTAACCAGCAAGTGTACTGGGTCGTCCAAGTAATAAACCTTACGTGAGTAAGGGTCGATCCCACAGAGATTGTTGGTATGAAGCAAGCTATAGTCATCTTGTAAATCTTAGTCAGGTGGATAATAAATGGTTATGGAGTTTTCGAATAATAATAATAATAAATAAACAAAAAATAAAAGATAGAAATACTCATGTAGATCATTAGTGAGAATTTCAGATAAGTGTAGGAGATGCTTTGTCCCTGTTGGATCTCTGCTTTCCTACTACCTTCCTTCAATCCTTCTTATTCCTTTCCATGGCAATCTGTATGTAGGGCATCACCGTTGTCAATGGCTACATCCCATCCTCTCATTGAAAAAGGTCCAAATGCTCTGTCACGGCACGGCTAATCATCTGTCAGTTCTCGATCATGTCGGAATAGAATCCATTGATTCTTTTGCGTTTGTCATCACGCCCAACAATCGCGAGTTTGAAGCTCGTCACAGTCATTCAATCCCGGAATCCTACTCGAAATACCACTGACAAGGTTTAGACTTTCCGTATTCTCATGAATGCCGCCATCAATTCTAGCTTATACCATGAAGACTCTGATCTCACAGAATGAAAGGCTTGGTTGTCAGGCGAGGGCAACCATGCGTCGTGCATCAGGAATCTAAGAGATACACATTCTAGCTCTCGCTTGTAGAACGGAGGTGGTTGTCAGGCACGCGTTCATAAGGATGGATGATGATGAGTGTCACGGATCATCACATCCTTCAGGTTAAAGTACGAATGGTATCTTAGAATAGGAATAAATTTAATTGAATAGAAAATAGTAATAATTGTATTAAAACTCAAGATAAAGCAGAGTTCCACACCCTTAATCTATGGTGTGTAGAAACTCCACCGTCGAAAACACATAAGTGATGAAGGTCTAGGCATGGCCGAATGGCCAGCCCCCAATTGTGTTCAAAAGACCGAATGGTCAGAAGACTAGACAGTCAAAAGACACTAAATACAATAGTAAAAAGTCCTATTTATACTAGACTAGCTACTAGGGTTTACAGAAATAAGTAATTGATGCAGAAATCTATTTTCGGGGCCCACTTAGTGTGTGCTTGGGCTGAGTTTAAACTTTACACATGCAGAGGCTTCTCTTGGAGTTGAATGCCAAGTTGTAACGTGTTTTTGGCATTCAACTCTGGTTCGTGACGTGTTTCTGGCGTTTGACTCCAAAATGCAGCATGGAAATGGCGTTGAGCGCCAGTTTGCGTCATCTAATCTCAAATAAAGTATGGACTATTATATATTGCTGGAAAGCCCAGGATGTGTACTTTCCAACACCGTTGAGAGCGCGCCATTTAGAGTTTTTTAGCTACAGAAAATCTATTTTGAGTGCAGGGAGGTCAGAATCCAACAACATCAGTAGTCCTTTGTTAGCCTTCTATAAGATTTTTGCTCAGGTCCCTTAATTTCAGTCAGAAAATACCTAAAATCATAGAAAAATACACAAACTCATAGTAAAGTCTAGAAATGTGAATTTAGCATAAAAACCAATAAAAACATCCCTAAAAGTAGCTAGATCCTACTAAAAACTACCTAAAAATAATGCCGAAAAGCGTATAAATTATCCGCTCATCACAACACCAAACTTAAATTTTTGCTTGTCCCGAAGCAACTAAAAATCAAATTGAATGAAAAGAAGAGAATATACTATAAATCCCAAAATATCAATGAATATTAGTTTTAATTAGATGAGCGGGACTTGTAGCTTTTTGCTTCTGAACAGTTTTGGCATCTCACTTTTTTCCCTTGAAGTTTAGAATGATTGGCATCTATGGGAACTTAGAATTTCAGATAGTGTTATTGATTCTCCTAGTTAAGTATGTTGATTCTTGAACACAGCTACTTTTATGAGTCTTGGTCGTGGCCCTAAGCACTTTGTTTTCCAGTATTACCACCAGATACATAAATGCCACAAACACATAACTCGGTAAACCTTTTCAGATTGTGACTCAGCTTTGCTAAAGTCCCCAGTTAGAGGTGTCCAGAGCTCTTAAGCACACTCTTTTTGCTTTAGATCACGACTTTAATCTTTTTTCTTTCTATATTAATTTTTTTTCGTAAGCTTTGTTCTTCCTTACTTTTTCTTGCTTCAAGAATCAATTTTATGATTTTTCAGATAATCAATAACATTTCTCTTGTTCATCATTCTTTCAAGAGCCAACAATTTTAACATTCATAAACAACAAGATAAAAAATATGCACTATTCAAGCATTCATTCAGAAAACAAAAAGTATTGTCACCACATCAATATAATTAAACTAAATTCAAGGATGAATTCGAAACTCATGTACTTCTTATTTTTTTGTATTAAAAACATTTTTCATTTAAGAAAGGTGAAGGATTAATGGAATTATTCATAGCCTTAAGAAATAGTTACTAAATACTAATGATCATGAAGTAGAGACACAAAACATAAACAAACATATAGCATAAAAACGAAAAATAGTGAAATAAGAACAAGGAGTGAGTCCACCTTAGTGGCGTCTTCTTCTTGAAGGACCAATGATGTCCTTAAGCTCTTCTATGTCTCTACCTTGCCTTTGTTGCTCCTCCCTCGTTGCTCTTTGATCTTCTCTAATCTCATGGAGAATGATGGAGTGCTCTTGATGTTCCACCCTTAATTGATCCATGTTATAACTCAAGTCTTCTAGAGAAGTGTTGAGTTGTTCCCAATAGTTATTTAGAGGAAAATGCATCCCTTGAGGCATCTCAGGGATTTCTTGATGATGAGCTTCCTCATGCATCTCTTGAGATCCATGGATGGCCTCTCTTGTTTGCTCCATCCTCTTCTTAGTGATGGGCTTGTCCTCTTCAATGAGGATGTCTCCTTCTATGATAACTCTAGCTGAGTAGCATAGATAGCAGATAAGATGAGGAAAAGCCAGCCTTGCCATAGTGGAGGATTTTTCGGCTATTTTGTAGAATTCAAGAGAGATGACTTCATGAACTTCTACTTTCTCTCTAATCATGGTGCTATGGATCATGATGGCCCGATCCACAATAACTTCGGATCGGTTACTAGTAGGGATGATGGAGCGTTGGATGAATTCCAACCATCCTCTAGCCACAGGCTTAAGGTCCAGTCTTCTCAATTGAACCAGCTTGCCTCTTGAGTCTCTTTTCCATTGAGCTCCTTCCACACATATGTCCATAAGGACTTGGTCCAACCTTTGATCAAAGTTGACCCTTCTAGTTTAGGGGCGTGCATCTCCTTGCATCATGGGCAAGTTGAATGCCAACCTCACATTTTCCGGACTGAAATCTAAGAATTTTCCCCGAACCATTGTAAGATAGTTCTTTGGATTTGGGTTCATACTTTGATCATGGTTCCTAGTGATCCATGCATTGGCATAGAACTTTTGAACCATTAAGATTCCGACTTGTGAATGGGGTTGGTCAGAACTTCCCAACCTCTTCTTTGGATCTCATGTCGGATCTCTGGATACTCATTTTTCTTGAGCTTGAAAGGGACCTCAGGGATCACCTTCTTCTTGGCCACAACATCATAGAAGTGGTCTTGGTGGGCTTTGGAGATGAATCTCTCCATCTCCCATGACTCGAAGGTGGAAGCTTTTGTTTTTCCTTTCCCTTTTCTAGAGGTTTCTCCGGCCTTAGGTGCCATAGGTGGTTATGGAAAAACAAAAAAAGCTATGCTTTTACCACACCAAACTTAGAATATTTGCTCGTCCTCGAGCAAAAGAAGAAAGAAGAGAAGAAGAAGAAGAGAGGGTTGTGGTGTGTGAAAATGAAGAAGGGTAGAGGGGTTTATATAGTGAAGGGAGAGGGGTTAGGTTCGACCACATTGGGTGGGTTTGGGTGGGAAAGGAATTTTGAATTTGAAGGTAGGTGGGATTTATCGGGAAGGGTAGATGGATGTGCGTGGTGAAGAGGTGATGGGGAAGAGAGATTGAGGTGATTGGTGAAGGGTTTTTGGGGAAGAGTGTTATTGGATTGTATGAAGATGAGAGAAGGTGAGTTGAGGTAGGTGGAGATCCTGTGGGGTCCACAAATCCTGAGGTGATCCTGTGGGGCCCACAGATCTTGAGGTGTTAAGGATTTAACATCCCTGCACCAATTAGGCGTGTAAAATGCCCTATGCATGCAATCTTGGCGTTTAACGCCAGATTGATGCTTGTTTCTGGCGTTGAATGCCAGCTTCATGCCTGTTTTGGGCGTTCGACGCCCATCTGCAGCATGTTTCTGGCGTTGAACGCCAATTTCATGCTTGTTTCTGGCGTTCAGTGCCAACTCTCCTCAGGGTGTATTCCTGGCATTTAAACGCCAGGATGTTACTTGTTTCTGGCATTCAATGCCAGATCTATGCTCTGTTCTGGCGTTGAACGCCAGCCAGATGCTCCTTACTGGTGTTTAAACGCCAGTAAGCCCTTCCTCCAGGGTGTGCTATTTCTTCTACTGTTTTTGATTCTATTTTTAATTTTAGTATTTTTTTGTGACTCCACATGATCATGAACCTAATAAAATATAAAAGAACTATAAAATAAAAATAGAATTAGATAAATAAAAATTGGGTTGCCTCCTAATAAGTGCTTCTTTAATGTCAATAGCTTGACAGTGGGCTCTCATGGAGCCTCATAGGTGATCAGGTCAATGTTGTAGACTCCTAACACCAAACTTAGAGTTTGGATGTGGGGTTTCAACACCAAACTTAGAGTTTGCTGTGGCCTCCCAACACTAAACTTAGAGTTTGATTGTGGGGGATGTGTTTGACTCTGTATTGAGAGAAGCCTTTCATGATTCCTCTCCATGTATACAGAAGAACACCCTTGGGTCTTAAACACAAGGTAGTCCCCATTCAATTTAAGGATTAATTCTCCTCTATTAACAACTATCACAGCTCCTGTTGTGGCTATGAAAGGTCTTCCAAGGATGATGCATTCATCCTCCTCCTTCCTAGTGTCTAAGATTATGAAATCAGCAGGGATGTAAAGGCATTCTACCTTTACTAACACGTCATCTACCAATCCATAAGCTTGTCTTTCTGACTTGTTTGCCATTTGTAATGAGAATATGACAGGCTGTACCTCAATGATCCCCAGCTTCTCCATTACAGAGAGTGGCATAAGATTTATGCCTGACCCTAGGTCACACAGAGCCTTTTCAAAGGTCATGGTGCCTATGGTACAGGGTATTAAGAATTTACCAGGATCTTGTCTCTTTTGAGGTAAAGTTTGCTGAACCCATGTTTCTAGTTCACTAATGAGCACGGGAGGTTCACCTTCCCAAGTCTCATTACCAAAAAACTTGGCATTCAGCTTCATGATAGATTCTAGATATTGAGCAATGACGATTGGATTTTTGATGGTTTAGAATTTCACAAATAAAATCTCGTCGAAGTATAGTCTCTAAACCAACAATAATCCTCTCATACCAAAAATTTGTTTGTCACAAGTACAAACCCCTAAAATCTATAAACCGAAGTATTTAAACCTCGGGTCGTTCTCCCTAGGA
>NC_029777.3:35468893-35471889 GCF_000817695.3 Arachis duranensis | reverse complement strand
TCAACCTCCCCACACTTAAACCAAGCATGTCCTCATGCTAAACCAAGAATGAAATAAGGGATATGACACTTATTCAAAGCAAAGAAACTATATGCATGCAACTAAATGCAAAATGATTCTACCTACTTAGTTAAAAATAAATCATTCTCCAAGACATACATGCACAAGTAAGGCTTAAGATCATATAACGATTCATGAATCCTACCAATTGAAGTATAAACATGAAGTTCACATAGACTTGCAAGAAGAACGCTCATGAAAGCCGGGAATCAAGGAATTGAGCATCGAACCCTCACCGGAAGTGTTTGCACTCTAGTCGCTTGGTGTTTGGGGTTGATTCTCTCAATTCTCCCCTAATCATGCTTTCCAAAATTTGTTTTTCATCTAACAATCAACAATTATTTCATGCATGCATACAATTATCATGAGGTCTTTTCTTTAGGTTGTAATGGGGCTAGGGTTAAGGTAGGATGCATATTTGGTCAAGTGAGCTTGAAATTTGAATCTTTGATAAGCTTAAACTTCCCACCTAACCTATGACATCCTATACAATTTCAAAGCTAACCTAACTACCCATTTCTCACTTTTTCACATACTCATGCAATTTCTTTTCATTTTACAACACTTATGCATTGATTCTTATTGAGCTTCACTTTGGGGCATTTTGTCCCCTTTATTGCTTTTTTTCTTTTTTTCTATATACATTTTTTTCTTCTTTTCTTTTCTTTTTCTTTTTCACTTTTATTCCTTTTTTTTCTTTTCATTTTTTTTCTTTTTTTTTCTTTCAAACTATATACCAAGAACATCAATGCATAAGGTCTATACATTTAATCAATACATGAGTATGTACCCAATTCCCCAATATAAAAATACAAAACACAAACACCCTTTTATCCCAACCAATGTCTCAAAGTTTTCCCACTCTTGAATGACACTCACACTCACTAGCCTAAGCCAATCAAAGATCCAAATAAAGGGCATTCATTGTTTTTCGCTTTAAGGCTTGTAATGTGCTAAATTAAAGAACAAGTGGGTTAAGCGTAGGCTCAAAATTGGCTAACAAAGGAGAGTAAAAGGTAAGGCCATTTGGGTAAGTGATCTAATGAAATGATGGCCTCAATCATATAAATGCATGAATACACAAAATAATGGACATAAAGAATCAAACAAATCAAAGATTACAATCATAGAACGAGAACTCCTCGGTGCATGCAAAGAAGAGCAAGGTGGATGGGTAGCTAAAATTGATGAGCTTCTTCAAAGGATTGTGCATATGAACTTATTTGTTGCCCTATTCCGAAGCTTTTTCCTTCCTCCCTTTTTGGTGGCCAACCTAAAAGGAGAGAAAAAGAAAGAAAATTAAGCCTATAACATAGATATCAAAGTAAAAAGATAAGACAGGGGCTAATGCCAAATAAGAGTAAGATTCTCAACTACAAGTAGCTACAACATGTAAGTGAGAAAACAATATAAGCTAAGGCATATCAACTCACACTTGATGCAAGAGTAAAATCAAAACATAAGTAAATGCCATGAAGAGCATGTTGAGCATCAAGTTCGAACAAGAAAGAGTGGGTCATGAAAGACATGCAAGCTCATATCAATGCACAAAGAACACACGAGTCATAAAAGGTTAAGCATTGATTTAAAAGTTTCATCACCCAACAATGTCAAACAAGTCAAGAAGCACCAAAATAATGCAAGGATTTCTCAACAATTGAGTGGAAGAATCCAACACCATTATTGAAATGACACTTAGAAAAAAAAACTGAAAACATGCTATAGAAACAAAATGAAAATGGAAAGAGTAGAAGTAGGCGAATGTGATAAGCAAAAGAAAATGGAAGGGGAGAAAAAAAACTCCTTTTTTTTTTACCGATGCGTGCGCGTCATGAACGTTTACGCGTCGATGGGTATATTGGTCGAAGGACGCGTACGCGCCGTGTGCGCGCACGCGTGCATCGAGTTAGGCCGGAGGCATAATGTCGGCCCAAGTCTGGCACAACTCTCGGATAAAAGTACTAGGAGTGTGGATCGTGCAATTGACGCGCGCGCGCACAGTGCGCGTGCGCGTGCATTGCGAATTTAAGATGATGTGCGCATACGCGCCATATGCGCGCACGCGTGCATAGACTTGTGCCTTAGGCCCAATGTTCGCACAGCGCAGGCCTAACTCTCGGGTTTTTGGCTGGGGTAGAATTTTTGCATCCACGCGTAAGCGTACAGTGCGCGTCCGCATGGGTGGTCGAAAAATGCTCAGGTGCGCGTACGCGTTAGGTGCGCGCACGCGTGGATGGTGTTCTATTTTTCAAAAAAATTTTTTTTAAGTTCTTGCACCAATCCAAGCCTTTCAATCCTCCAAACAGCTACCAAAACACCCTAAACCCTTATTTATCATATTATACTTCTAACTAAACTCAATAAAACAATAAAAAACAAGAAATTAAACTAATTTTACCAATATTTACAAAAGATAAAAATGAAAATGAGAATCTACCTACAATGGTAACTCAATTCACTTATTAACAAAACTAAAAGAGTATGGAAAGAGTTTACCATGGTGGGGTGTCTCCCACCTAGCACTTTTTGTTTAAGTCCTTAAGTTGGACATTTTGATGAGCTCATTGTCATGGTGGCTTATGTTTGTACTCATCCTTGAATCTCCAAGGATCTTTGCTTCTTGAATGGTTGACAGAAATTGCAACCATCTTTGCCAATCTAGGGTAGAGTTCTACCCAAGATATGAGTCCCCATAGTTGGTCTTCACATAGCGAACCGGGATCCCATATCTTATCTTCACACCCATCCGTTAGTTGAGTTCCATGATATTTCCGTACGGGTAGTTGACATAAGGGTGATTGACACATAGAATTCTCTTTATCCCACCAATGCTTCCTTCTAGACCCATATACGGTGATTTCTGTTCCATCCCCATTCCTATACCTTAGAATCTTGGCCTTTATGATTTTTACACCGGATTTCCAACCACTACAAAA
>NC_029777.3:35457521-35466955 GCF_000817695.3 Arachis duranensis | reverse complement strand
CATCAGAAATGAGTTGGATTGGGCCCACAAGGCTTCTAAAATCGCTGGCCACGTTTTGCTTCAAGTGGACTAGGTGGCAGCAACGGCGCGTGCGCGTACTATGCGCGTGTGCGCCACCATACTTGTAGCAACTATGACAAATCTTATACCGTTTCGAAGCCCCGGATGTTAGCTTTCTAACCCAACTGGAACCGCATCATTTGGATCTCTGTAGCTCAAGTTATGGTCGTTTAAGTGCGAAGAGGTCGGCTTGACAGCTTTCCGGTTCTTTCTTTTCTTCATGAGTTCTCCAACTTTTCATGCTTCTTTCTTCATTCCCTTGATCCAATCTTTGCCTCCTAAACCTTAAACCACTTAACAAACATATCAAGGCATCTAATGGAATCAAGGAGAATTAGATTTATCTATTTTGAGTCCTAAAAAGCATGTTTTCACTCTTAAGCACAATTAAAGGAGAATATACAAAACCATGCTATTTTATTGAATAAATGTGGGTGAAAGGTGACAAAATCCCCTAAATTCAATACAAGATAAACCGTCAAATTGGGGTTTGTCAAGCAACTTGCTCTCCAGTTACATCTTCATCCTCTTCAGAGGAAGAATAGTTTTCAGAGCTCATGAATGGCAGAAGGAGGTTTAATGGGATATCTATGGTCTCTATATGAGCCTCAGATTCCTTTAAGTCATCAATAAGGAACTCCTTCTTGCTTGAGAGACGTCCCATGAGGTCTTCCTCATTGGGATTCATGTCCTCTCCTTCCTCTCTAGGTTTGGCCATGTTGACTATGTCAATGGCCTTGCACTCTCTTTTTGGATTTTCTTCAGTATTGCTTAGGAGAGTACTAGGAGGAGTTTCAGTGACTTTCTTACTCAGCTGGCCCACTTGTGCCTCCAAACATCTAATGGAGGACCTTGTTTCACTCATGAAACTTAAAGTGGCCTTAGATAGATCAGAGACTATGTTTGCTAAGTTAGAGGTGTTCTGCTCAGAATTATCTGTCTGTTGCTGAGAAGATGATGGAAAAGGCTTGCTATTGCTAAACTTGTTTCTTCTACCATTATTAAAGCCTTGTTGAGGCTTTTGTTGATCCTTCCATGGGAAATTTGAATGGTTTCTCCATGAGGGGTTATAGGTGTTGCCAAAGGCTTCCCCCATGTAATTTACCTCTGCCATTGCAGGATTTTCAGGATCATAAGCTTCTTCTTCAGAAGATGCCTCTTTAGTGCTGTTGGATGCATTTTGCCATCCATTCAGACTTTGACAAATCATGTTGACTTGCTGAGTCAACATTTTGTTCTGAGCCAATATGGCATTCAGAGCATCAATTTCAAGAACTCCCTTCCTCTGAGGCGTCCCATTATTCACGGAATTTCTCTCAAAAGTGTACATGAATTGGTTATTTGCAACCATTTCAATAAGTTCCTGAGCTTCTGCAGGCGTTTTCTTTAGGTGAATAGATCCACCTGTAGAATGGTTCAGTGACATCTTAGAAAACTCAGACAGACCATAATAGAATATATCTACCATGGTCTACTCTGAAAACATGTCAGAAGGACACTTTTTAGTCATCTGCTTGTATCTTTCCCAAGCTTCATAGAGGGATTCACCATCTTTTTGCTTGAAGGTCTGAACATCCACTCTAAGCTTGCTCAGCTTTTGAGGAGGAAAGAACTTAACCAAGAAGGCCATGACCAGCTTATCCCAAGAGTCCAGGCTATCCTTAGGTTGTGAGTCCAACCATGTTCTAGCTCTGTCTCTTACAGCAAAAGGGAAAAGCATGAGCCTGTAGACTTCAGGATATACTCCATTAGTCTTAACAGTCTCACAGATCTACAAGAACTCAATTAAAAAATGGTAAGGATCTTCTGATGGAAGTCCATGAAACTTGCAGTTCTGTTACATTAGAGCAACTAGTTGAGGTTTCAGCTCAAAATTGTTTGCTCCAATGGCAGGAATTGAGATGCTTCTTCCATCAAATTTGGAAGTAGGTGTAGTATAATCACCAAGCATCCTCCTTGCATTATTGTTGTTGGGTTCGGCTGCCATATCCTTTTCTTGTTCGAAACTTTCAGTAAGGTTGTCTCTGGCTTGTTGTAATTTAGCTTTTCTTAGCTTCCTCTTCAGAGTCCTTTCAGGTTCAGGATCAGCTTAAACAAGAATGCCTTTTTCCTTGTTCCTGCTCATATGAAAGAGAAGAGAACAGAAGAAGAAGAAGAAGAGGAATCCTCTATGTCACAGTATAGAGATTCCTTTATGTTAGTGGAAGAAGAAAGGAATAGAAGAAGGAAAAGGTAAGAATCCAAACACAAGGGTGAGGATAGTGTCAAATTCTTGAGTAGAGGAGAAGTATTAGTAGATAATTAAATAAATAGAAGGAGATGAGAGGGGGAGAATTTTCGAAAATAAATTTTGAAAAAGGGTTAGTGATTTTCAAAAATTAAGAGAAGAAATAAAATTAAAATTAAAATTTGAAATAATTAGTTAATTAAAAAGAATTTTGAAAAAGGGGTGAGGAATTTTCAAAAATTAGAGAGGGAAAAGTAGTTAGGTGGTTTTGAAAAAGATAAGAGATAGTCAAACAAACAAAAAGTTAATTGGTTAGTTGAAAAAGATTTTGAAAATCAATTTTGAAAAGATAGGAAGTTAGAAAGGATATTTTGAAATCAAATTTTGGAAAAAGATATAATTTTAAAAGATATGATAAAAAGATATGATTTTTAAGAAAAAGATATTTTGAAAAAGATTTAATTTTTCAAAATAAAATTGATTACTTGACTAACAAGAAACTAAAAAATATGATTCTAGAATTTAATGATTGAACCTTTCTTAACAAGAAAGTAACAAACTTCAAATTTTTGAATCGATCACATTAATTGTTAGTAAAGTTTCAATTTTTTGAAATAAAGATAAGAAAAAGATTTTGAAAAAGATTTTTTTATTTTTCGAAAATCATAAGATAAAAAATGAAAAAGATTTGATTTTTGAAAAAGATTTTGAAAAGATAAGATTTTTAAATTTGAAAATTTGACTTGACTTATGAGAAATAGCTAAGTTTTAAAAATTTTTTTGACTAAGTCAACTCAATTTTCGAAATTTATGAGAGAAAAAAGGAAAAGCTATTTTTTTATTTTTGAATTTTGAATGATGAGAGGGAAAAACATAAAAATGACCCAAAACATGAAAATTTTTGGATCAAAACCAATGATGCATGCAAGAACACTATGAATGTCCAGATGAACACCAAGAACACTTTGAAGATCATGATGAACATCAAGAACATGTTTTTGAAAAATTTTGATGCAAAGAAAACATGCAAGACACCAAACTTAGAAATCTTTAATACTTAGACACTATGAATACAAAAATGCACATGAAAAATAATAAAAGACACAAAACAAGAAAACATCAAGATCAAACAAGAAGACTTACCAAGAACAACTTGAAGATCATGAAGAACACCATGCATGAATTTTCGAAAAATGCATAAATTTTTAGAAATATGCAATTGACACCAAACTTAAAAATTGACTCAAGACTCAAGCAAGAAACACAAAATATTTTTGATTTTATGATTTTCTAAAATTTTTTGTATATATTTTTTCGAATTATATTATTAGAAAAACGAAAAAGAAAAAGAAAGGAAAAAATTTTTAAAGGATTTTTGAAAAGAAAATAAAAAATAAAATTACCTAATCTGAGCAACAAGATAAACCGTCAGTTGTCCAAACTCAACAATCCCCGGCAACGGCGCCAAAACCTTGGTGCACGAAATTGTGATCTCTAACAATGGAATTCGACTTGGTATGCGCATTTACTAACTCAGCACTTTCTTCACAACTTCGCATCACTAACCAGCAAGTGTACTAGGTTGTTCAAGTAATAAACCTTACGTGAGTAAGGGTCGATCCCACAGAGATTGTTGGTATGAAGCAAGCTATGGTCATCTTGTAAATCTCAGTCAGGCGGATAATAAATGGTTATGGAGTTTTCGAATAATAATAATAAATAAACAGAAAATAAAGATAGAAATACTCATGTAGATCATTGGTGAGAATTTCAGACAAGTGTATGGAGATACTTTGTCCCTGTTGGATCTCTGCTTTCCTACTGCCTTCCTTCAATCCTTCTTATTCCTTTCCATGGCAAGCTGTATGTAGGGCATCACCGTTGTCAATGGCTACATCCCATCCTCTCAGTGAAAAAGGTCTAAATGCTCTGTCACGGCACGGCTAATCATCTGTCGGTTCTCGATCATGTCGGAATAGAATCCATTGATTCTTTTGCATTTGTCATCACGCCCAACAATCGCGAGTTTGAAGCTCGTCACAGTCATTTAATTCCGGAATCCTACTCGGAATACCACAGATAAGGTTTAGACTTTCTGGATTCTCATGAATGCCGCCATCAATTCTAGCTTATACCACGAAGACTCTGATCTCACGGAATGGAAGGCTCGGTTGTCAGGCGAGGACAACCATGCGTCGTGCATCAGGAATCTAAGATATACACATTCTAGCTCTCGCTTGTAGATCGGAGGTGGTTGTCAGGCACGCGTTCATAAGGATGGATGATGATGAGTGTCACGGATCATCACATCCATCAGGTTGAAGTACGAATGGTATCTTAGAATAGGAATAAATTGAATTGAATAGAAAATAGTAGTAATTACATTAAAACTCGAGGTACAGCAGAGCTCCACACCCTTAATCTATGGTGTGTAGAAACTCCACCGTTGAAAATACATAAGTGATAAAGGTCCAGGCATGGCCGAATGGCCAGCCCCCAATTGTGTTCAAAAGACCGAATAGTCAGAAGACTAGACAGTCAAAAGACACTGAATACAATAGTAAAAAGTCCTATTTATACTAGACTAACTACTAGGGTTTACAGAAATAAGTAATTGATGTAGAAATCCACTTCCGGGGCCCACTTGGTGTGTGCTTGGGCTGAGCTTGAACTTTACACGTGCAGAGGCTTCTCTTGGAGTTGAACGCCAAGTTTTAACGAGTTTTTGGCGTTCAACTCTAGTTCGTGACGTGTTTCTGGCGTTTGACTCTAGAATGCAGCATGGAACTGGCGTTGAGAGCCAGTTTGCATCATCTAATCTCAAATAAAGTATAGAATATTATATATTGCTGGAAAGCCCTGGATGTCTACTTTCCAACGCCGTTAAAAGCGCTCCATTTGGAGTTTTGTAGCTCCAGAAAATCCATTTCGAGTTCAGGGAGGTCAGAATCCAACAGCATCAGTAGTCCTTTGTCAGCCTTCTATCAGATTTTTGCGCAGGTCCCTCAATTTCAGCCAGAAAATACCTGAAATCACAGAAAAATACACAAACTCATTGTAAAGTCCATAAATGTGAATTTAGCATAAAAACCAATAAAACATCCCTAAAAGTAGATAGATCCTACTAAAAACTACCTAAAAATAATACCGAAAAGCGTATAAATTATCCGCTCATCACTGTGTAAAAAAATAAATAACAATTGAGGAAAAGTAAGATGTGTGTGGTATGATAAAAGACAATATGTATATTCTAAATGCGCGCACAATTTAGAACACAACACATTGGCTAAGCGAAACGTAAACCACATAATGAAAAGAAATGATATGGTCCTCAATTAAATAGCCTAGGTTGCAAGTAAAGAATAAGCAAAACTTAAGGCACAAGCAACCCTAGGTACCCACAAAAGTGAATTGAGTATTTGATATTGAATATTGAAATTGTGCAAGTGAAAGCGCAAGACTGATATAAAATAGCACAATAAACAACAACCAATCCTATAATGAACGGAAACTCCTTATTCATTATGAAACATAATGAAAATGTCACATGGGAAGGTACTTGTTACAAAAATTGACGAGTTTGATAAAAATCAAGTTAAGTCACTCAAAAAAATGCAAAGCATTAACAAGGAACAAGTACCGGACATGTGATGAATTTGATATGCAAATCATGATGAACAAGTAATTTTAACTTAAATCACTTAATTCAATGCACTTATATAATTTATCCTAGTGGTATAATCAAAACATGAGTATCCAAACCCACTAGGTACTAGTAAATTAAGGCAAAGTATAAGTGCATTGGTGGAAACTTCAAGCAACAAGCAATCCAATTAGGCATTGAACAACACTTGCAATTTATTGACTTAACAAGCAAGTAACCCAAAACTAATAAAATTACTAGAATGAAAAATGAAATATGAGCAAAACTAACAAGAATAAGCAGAAAATAGGGTGGAAGGAGGAGAAGAGAGAGGAAGAGAAAAGAAGAGAAGAAGTTGAGAGAAGAGAATAAGAGAAAAGAAAAATAATAGTGAGAAAACAGGGGTGTGCATACGCACAGATATGTGTGTGTACGCACACTATGAGGAAAAGGGGGTATGGGTTCATGCGCACAGGCTGTGCTGGCGCTGCAAACAGAGGGTGATAAAGAGAGTGTGCATGCGCACAGGCTTGTGTGCACGCACAGGTTGCTGAAAATCGAAGTTGTGTGTGCACGCACGAGGTGGTGCGCACGCACAAATGGCCTGTTTTCACGAATTTTTTTTCTCAAAATTCTAAGGTACCAAGCCTTAGTACAATGAAAGCTCAACCCCCAAAATATTCAAACACCTATAAATTCATGATCCATACCAAAATTAACCTAACAAATTCTCAAAATTAAACTAATTCTAAGCTAATCAAGCATAAGAAAAAGAAACTAAGCCAAAATATATACAAAAAGAGAAGGGTTGGAACAATGTTACCATGGTGGGGTGTCTCCCACCTAGCACTTTAGTTTAATGTCTTTAAGTTGGACTTATGGAGAGCTCTCATCAAACCTCCTTGAAATCCCAACCAAGCTTGTATTCTCCAAGGCTTTTGAGACTCCAAAGCTTGTGCACCCACATCTTGTTGTGAATTCCTTTCATTCCATGTAGGTAACAAGCAATTGAAATTTCCAATTCCTATGGCACGATGCACAAAACTCACAACGCAATGGGTGAGAATTCATAGGATAAAAAGGAAATAGGAACCAAAGGTAATAAGAACAAGTAAAATGAACTCCTAAAACTAGCGAAAAAAACCAATCAATCAAAACAAGCTATTTACATATTAACATATACACAATAGCCAATAACAGAACACCATTGCAACTCCCTGGCAACGGCGCCAAATTTGATAAGAGAACTATTGCCGGTTTAGAATTGATAAAAAAAAGTCAATTCGTTGGTAGCATAGTCCAAACTAACAATGAATTCTCTTAATCAAATGTTTACAAATTCTAATTAACCGAGAGTATTTAAACCTCGGGTTGTTCTCCCTAGGAGTTACAATTAAAGTGCATATTATTGGCTATGAGGGAACATGAGGGATTGGATGATGACAAGAAAATGTAAATAGCAAGAAATGTAAATATGCAAGAAAGAAACTTGATATGCAAGTAATTAAAATGAACATGCAAGTAGAAGCAATGCAATTGAAAATTAAATACTAAAAGAGCTCTTGGTTAGGATTGGGTAATTAGGGCTTGCTATCCTAGTTGTGGACCACAAACATGATGATTATGTGTGGACTAATCCCAATTAGTCAACTCTACATCGAGAATAAGTCAAAAGGGCATAATTAACCTCAATCCACAAGTCCTAGCCAACTCACTAATTGACTTAGTGAAAGACTAGCATTAGCGAAAACCAAGTTAATTAACAACCCTCACACAATGTAGAATGGACATCCACCACTCAAGTTCACTGGTGCGGGATTTATAACCCACAAACTAACCGGCAAGTGTACTGGGTCGTACCGGGTAATACCTTAGGTGAGTGAGGGTTGATCCCACGAGGATTGATGGATCAAGCAACAATGGTTGATTGATGAGCTTAGTCAGGCAAACAGAAAAGAGTGTTGGATGTTCAAAGAGCATTAAACAATCGTACAAAAACTAAAATAGCAAAGTAAATGGTTTGGAAATAAAATATGGAGAAAATAGTTAAGGTTTCAGAGTTATCTATTGGTGCACGAAATTGCAATCACACTCTTGCAATTCCGCACAACTAACCAGCAAGTGCACTGGGTCGTCCAAGTAATACCTTACGTGAGTAAGGGTCGATCCCACAGAGATTTTCGGCTTGAAGCAAGCTATGGTTATCTTGTAACTTTTAGTCAGGATATCAATAATTCTCAAGTTTAATTGTGAAAAGTAAAAGAACATGAAATAAATACTTGTTTTGTAGTAATGGAGAACATGTTGAGGTTTTGGAGATGCTCTATCTTCTGAATCTCTGCTTTCCTACTGTCTTTTTCTTCATGCACGCAGGGCTCTTTCCATGGCAAGCTGTATGTAGGGTTTCACTGTTGTCAATGGCTACCTCCCATCCTCTCAGTGAAAATGTTCAACGCGCTCTGTGACAGCACGGCTAATCATCTGTCGGTTCTCAATCAGGTTGGAATAGAATCTAGTGATTCTTTTGTGTCTGTCACTAACGCCCATCCCTTAGGAGTTTGAAGCTCGTCACAGTCATTCAATCCTTGAATCCTACTCAGAATACCACAGACAAGGTTTAGACCTTCTGGATTCTCTTGAATACTGCCATCAATTCTAGCTTATACCACGAAGATTCTGATTAAGGAATCCAAGAGATATTCACTCAATCTAAAGTAGAACGGAGGTGGTTGTCATGCACACGTTCATAGGTGAGAATGATGATGAGTGTCACAGATCATCACATTCATCAAGTTGAAGAACAAGTGACATCTTAGAATAGAAGCAAGCGTGATTGAATGAAAAACAGTAGTAATTGCATTAATCCATCAAGACACAGCAGAGCTCCTCACCCCCAACCATGGGGTTTAGAGACTCATGATGTAGAAGGTACAGTATGAAACGTGTAAAAATGTCATGAGGTAAAGATACAATGTCAAAATATCCTATTTATAGTGAACTAGTAACCTAGGATATACAGAAATGAGTAAATGACGTAAAAATCTACTTCCGGGGTCCACTTGGTGTGTGCTTGGGCTGAGCATTAAAGCTTTTATGTGTAAAGACTTTTTCTGGAGTTAAACGCCAGCTTTTGTGCCAGTTTGGGCGTTTAACTCCAATTTTTGTGCCAGTTCCGGCGTTAAACGCCGAGAATTCTGAAGCTGATTTACAATGCCGGTTTGGGCCATCAAATCTCAGGCAAAGTATGGACTATTATACATTTCTGGAAAGCCCAGGGTGTCTAATTTCCAACGCAATTGAGAGCGCGCTAATTAGGCTTCTGTAGCTCCATAAAATTCACTTCGAGTACAGGGAGGTCAGAATCCAACAGCATCTGCAGTCCTTTTTCAGCCTCTGAATTAGATTTTTACTCAGGTCCCTCAATTTCAGCCAGAAATTACCTAAAATCACAGAAAAACACACAAACTCATAGTAAAGCCCAGAAAAGTAAATTTTAAATAAAAA
>NC_029777.3:35456816-35457461 GCF_000817695.3 Arachis duranensis | reverse complement strand
TCATCACAACACCAAACTTAAATTGTTGCTTTGTCCCAAGCAACTGAGAATCAAATAGGATAAAAAGAAGAGAATATACTGTAGACTCCAAAATATCAATGAAACTTAGCTCCAATTAGATGAGCGGGACTAGTAGCTTTTTGCCTCTGAACAGTTTTGGCATCTCAGTTTATCCTTTGAAGTTTAGAATGATTAGCATCTATAGGAACTCAGAATTCAGATAGTGTTATTGATTCTCCTAGTTAAGTATGATGATTCTTGAATATAGTTACTTTATGAGTCTTGGCTGTGGCCCAAAGCACTCTGTCTTCCAGTATTACCACCGGATACATACATGCCACAGACACATAACTGGGTAAACCTTTTCAGATTGTGACTCAGCTTTGCTAGAGTTCCCAATTAGAGGTGTCCAGGGTTCTTAAGAACACTCTTTTTGCCTTGGATCACTTTTTATTTTTACCCTTGCCTTTTTGTTTAAAGGGCTATTGGCTTTTTCTGCTTGCTCTCTCTCTCTCTCTCTCTCTCTCTCTCTCTCTCTTTTTAATTTCCTTTTTCATATACTACTTTTTCTTGCTTCAAGAATCAATCTAATGATTTTTCAGATCCTCAATAACTTTTCTCCTTTACCATCATTCTTTCAAGAGC
>NC_029777.3:35453676-35456595 GCF_000817695.3 Arachis duranensis | reverse complement strand
TAGGACATTCATAGCTTTAAGGCATAGACACTAAGATACTAATGATCATGTAGTGAAGACATAAACATAGATAGAACATCATGCATAGAAATCGAAAAACAGAATAATAAGAACAAGGAAATTAAGGAGCGGGTCCACCTTAGTGATGATGGCTAGTTCTCCTTCTTGAAGATCCTATGGAGTGCTTGAGCTCCTCAATGTCTCTTCCTTGCATTTGTTGCTCCTCCCTCGTGGCAACCTCTTCTTCGGATCTCATGTTGGATCTCCGGATATTCACTCTTTTTGAGTTTGAAAGGGACCTCAGGGATCACTTTCTTCATAGCCACAACTTCATAGAAGTGGTCTTGATGCACCCTTGAGATGAATCTCTCCATCTTCCATGACTCGGAGGTGGAAGCTTTTGCCTTCCCTTTCCTCTTTCTAGAGGTTTCTCCAGCCTTAGATGCCATAAATGGTTATGGAAAAACAAAAAGTAATGCTTTTACCACACCAAACTTAGAAGGTTTGCTCGTCCTCGAGCAAAAGAAGAAAGAAAGGAGTAGAAGAAGAAGAAAATGGCTGAGATGGAGGGGGCTTTGTGGGTGGATTTGGGAGGGAAAGTGGTTTGAATTTGAATGGTGAGGTAGGTGGGGTTTTATGAAGGATGGATGTGAGTGGTGAAGAGAATGGTGGGATTTGATAGGTGAGGGGTTTTTTGGGGAAGAGGTGTTGAGGTGATTGGTGAATGGGTGAAGAAGAGAGAGAGTGGTGGGGTAGGTGGGGATTCTGTGGGGTCCACAGATCCAGAGGTGTCAAGGAAAATTCATCCCTGCACCAAGTGGCGAGCAAAAATGCTCTTTATGCCAATTCTGGCGTTAAACGCCGGACTGGTGCCCATTTCTGGCGTTTAACGCCAGCTTCTTGCCCCTTCCTGGCGTTTAACGCTAGTCTGGTGCCCCTTTCTGGCGTTAAACGCCCAGTATGGTGCCAGACTGGGCGTTAAACGCCCATTTCCTACCCTTACTGGTGTTTAAACACCAGCAGGTTTTTCCTCCAGGGTGTGCTACTTTTCTTTCTGTTTTTCATTCTGTTTTTGCTTTTTCAATTGATTTTGTGACTTCACATGATCATCAACCTGCAGAAAACATAAAATAACAATGGAAAATAGATAAATATAACATTGGGTTGCCTCCCAACAAGCGCTTCTTTAATGTCAGTAGCTTGACAGTGGGCTCTCTTGGAGTCTTACGGATACTCAGAGCAATGTTGGAACCTCCCAACACCAAACTTAGAGTTTGACTGTGGGGGTTCAACACCAAACTTAGAATTTGGTTGTGGCCTCCCAACACCAAACTTAGAGATTGACTGTGGGGGCTCTGTTTGACTCTGTTTTGAGAGAAGCTTTTCATGCTTCTTTCCTTTCCTGTCTGCAAACCATGGTACTTCCTGAATGGCGAAGAGTTGCTCATCCAGAAAGGTTTCAGAGATCTCAATAGGAGGGAGGGATGCTCCTGCTACTGGTTCTATTCGGGACAGGTGACCAGCTACTTGATTCTCTGTCCCTTTTCTGTCTCTTATTTCTATATCAAACTCTTGCAGAAGCAACACCCATCTTATGAGCCTGGGTTTTGAATCCTGCTTTGTGAGTAGATATTTAAGAACAGCATGGTCAGTGTACACAATCACTTTTGATCCTACTAAATAAGATCTGAACTTGTCAATGGCATAAACCACTACAAGTAACTCCTTTTCTGTGGTTGTGTATTTCTTCTGTGCATCATTTAGAATACGGCTGCCATAATAAATGACGTGCAGAAGCTTATCATGCCTTTATCCCAATACTGCACCAATGGCATGGTCACTGGCATCACACATTAGTTCAAATGGTAATGTCCAGTCTGGTGCAGAGATGACTGGTACTGTGACCAGCTTAGCTTTCAAAGTCTCAAACGCCTGCAGACACTCCTTATCAAAGATAAATGGCGTGTCAGCAGCTAGCAGATTACTCAGAGGTTTTGCAATTTTTGAAAAATCCTTTATAAACCTTCTGTAGAATCCTGCATGCCCCAGAAAGCTTCTGATTGTCTTAACATTGGCAGGTGGTGGTAATTTTCCAATTACCTCAACTTTAGCTTGATCCATCTCTATTCCCTTGTTTGAAATTTTATGCCCAAGGACAATCCCTTCAGTCACCATAAAGTGACATTTTTTCCAGTTTAAAACTAGGTTGGTCTCTTGGCATCTTTTCAGAACAAGTGCTAGATGGTTAAGGCATGAGCTGAATGAGTCTCCAAATACTGAAAAGTCATCCATGAAGACTTCCAGAAATTTCTCTACCATATCTGAGAAAATAGAGAGCATGCACCTCTGAAAGGTTACAGGTGCATTACACAGACCAAAAGGCATCCTTCTGTAGGCAAACACTCCAGAAGGACATGTGAATGCTGTTTTCTCTTGGTTCTGAGGATCTACTACAATTTGGTTGTAACCTGAATAGCCAACCAAAAAGTAGTAGTATTCATGACCTGCTAATCTCTCTTGCATCTGGTCTATAAATGGTAAAGGAAAATGATCCTTTCTGGTGGCTGTATTGAGCCTTCTGTAGTCAATACACATACGCCACCCTGTAACTGTTCTTGTAGGAACCAGTTCATTCTTTTTATTATGAACCACTGTCATGCCTCCCTTTTTGGGGACAACATGGACAGGGCTCACCCAGCGGCTATCAGAAATAGGATAAATAATCCCAGCCTCTAGTAACTTAGTGACCTCTTTCTGCACCACCTCTTTCATGGCTGGATTTAGCCGCCTGTGTGGTTGAACCACTGGCTTAGCATCATCCTCCAATAGGATCTTGTGCATGCATCTTGCTGGGCTAATGCCCTTAAGATCACTTATGGACCACCCAAGAGCTGTCTTGTGTGTCCTTAGCACTTGAAT
>NC_029777.3:35452739-35453546 GCF_000817695.3 Arachis duranensis | reverse complement strand
TAGTGGCTTGAGCTCGGGTTTAGGAGGCTTATCCTCTTCCTGAGGAATTTTCAGAATTTCTTTTATTTCCTTTAGTTCCTCTAGATCAGGCTGAACATCTTTAAAGATGTCCTCTAGCTCTGATTCGAGACTTTCAGTCATATTGACCTCCTCTACCAAAGAGTCAATAATATCAGTGCTCATGCAGTCACTTGATGTGTCTGGATGCTGCATAGCTTTGATAACATTCAACTTGAACTCATCCTCATTGACTCTCAGGGTTAATTCCCCTTTTTGGACGTCAATGAGAGTTCGTCCAGTTGCTAGGAAGGGTATTCCTAGGATGAGAGTTGCACTCTTGTGCTCCTCCATTTCCAGCACTACAAAGTCAGTTGGAAAGGCGAATGGCCCAACCTTGACAATCATGTCCTCAATTATGCCTGATGGGTATTTAATGGTGCCATCAGCAAGTTGGAGGCATATCCGGGTTGGTTTGACTTCTTCAGTCAACCCAAGCTTTCTGATAGTGGATGCAGGTATTAGATTGATACTTGCTCCAAGGTCACATAGGGCTGTCTTGGTGCAAGCACCTTCTAATGTGCATGGTATCATAAAGCTTCCTGGATCTTGGAGCTTTTCTAGTAAGCTCTTCAGAATGACTGCACTGCATTCTTCAGTGAGAAACACTTTTTCAGTTTCTCTCCAATCCTTCTTATGACTTAAGATCTCTTTCATGAACTTAGCATAAGAAGGTATTTGCTCAAGTGCCTCTGCAAAGGGAATCTTTATTTCAAGAGTCCTTAGATAGTCTGCAAAGCGGGCAAATTG
>NC_029777.3:35446926-35452600 GCF_000817695.3 Arachis duranensis | reverse complement strand
TACAGAGGTGGTTGGAGAAGCCTTTTTAGAGGGGTTACTATCAGCACTCTCAGGTGTCTGATTCCTCATTGGCGTTTGAACGCCAGGATTGGGTGAGGAATGGGCATTTAACGCCAACTTTTCCCCCTTTTCTGGCGTTTGAACGCCAGTAGTATTCCTCTCTGGGCTCTTACTGTCCTCATAGGGATTTTGGGCAGTGGTTTGGTTATCCTCTGTCAATTGTTCATTTCTTGGCTTTTTGCTACCTTGAGCAGTGTTATTCAATGTCTTCCCACTCCTCAGTTGAACTGCTTGGCATTCTTCTATTATCTGTTTAGATAACTGCTGTTTTGTCTGATTCAACTGTGATTCTATGTTCTTGTTGGCAATTTTAGTTTCTTGGAGCATCTCTTTAAATTCTGCCAACTGTTTTGTCATCAGGAGTAATTGTTGATTAAGCTCAACAATTTGTTCTTGAGGATTATGATCAGTAGCTACTGCCATAGCTTCTTCTTTTGTAGATGGCTCACTACTAGAGTACTAATGTTGATTTCTAGCAACAGTATCTATCAGTTCTTGAACCTCTTCAATTGTCTTCCTCATATGAATAGATCCACCAGCTGAGTGGTCTAGAGACATCTGAGCTTTTTTTGTAACCCCATAGTAGATGTCTAACTGTACCCACTCTGAAAACATTTCAGAGGGGCATTTTCTTAGCATACCTCTATACCTCTCCCAGGCATTATAAAGGGATTCATTATCCTCTTGTTTAAAGCCTTGGATGTCCAGCCTTAGCTGTGTCATCCTTTTTGGAGGGTAAAATTGATTCAGGAATTTGTCTGGTAACTGTCTCCATGTTTTTATGCTTGCTGTGGGTTGGTTATTCAACCACCTCTTAGCTTGATCTTTTACAGCAAATGGAAACAGTAATAATCTGTAGACATCCTGATCCACCTCTTTATCACGTACTGTGTCAGCAATTTGTAAGGACTGTGCCAGAAACTCAGTAGGTTCTTCCTGTGGAAGACTGGAATACTGGCAATTTTGCTGCACCATGATAATGAGTTGAGGATTTAGCTCAAAGCTGCTTGCTTTAATGGGAGGTATACTGATACTACTCCCATATACAACTGTAATGGGGTTAGCATATGACCCCAGAGTCCTTCTGGATTGCTCAATTCCACTTAGGTCCATGATGGAGAAAGGGAGATGATGTGGATATTATTATATTTATTTTTTTTATTTTATTTAATTAAAAGTGACCGAAAAAATAAAATAAAATAAATAGAAAATAAAATAAAATTTTGAAAACTAAAAGAAAATAAAATCAAAGCAAATTGAAAACTAAATTAATTAATTAATTAAAAAGATTTTGGAATTAGCAATTAAAAAGATATGAATGAAAATTATTTTTGAAAAAGATTTGAAAAGATCAATTTTTGAAATTAGAATTTTGACTTGACTAAAAAAAGATATGATTTTGAAAATCTTTGACTAATTTAATGGAAAATTTCGAAATTTATGAGTAAAATAAGGAAAGGATATTTTTTTGAATTTTGAATTTTAGTGAGGAAAGAGAAAAACAACAAAATGACACTAAACTTAGAAATTTTAGATCAAAACAAAGAGAACAAACAAGAAAACTTTGAATGTCAAGATGAACACCAAGAACAAATTTTTTTTTAAAATTTTTAAGTAAATAAAAGCACAAGAGACACCAAACTTAAAATTTTTAGAAAATCCAACACAAATTTTTGAAAAATTAAAGGAAAACACAAAGAAGACACCAAACTTAAAATATGAAACTAAACTCAAATAAAAGACTCTAAACCAACAAAAATAAAATATTCCTAATCTAAGCAACAAGATAAACCGTCAGTTGTCCAAACTCGAACAATCCCCGGCAACGGCGCCAAAAACTTGGTGCACGAAATTGCAATCACACTCTTGCAATTCCGCACAACTAACCAGCATGTGCACTGGGTCGTCCAAGTAATACCTTACGTGAGTAAGGGTCGATCCCACGGAGATTGTCGGCTTGAAGCAAGCTATGGTTATCTTGTAACTTTTAGTGAGGATATCAATAATTCTCAGGTTTAATTGTGAAAAGTAAAAGAACGTGAAATAAATACTTGTTTTGCAGTAATGGAGAACAGGTTGAGGTTTTGGAGATGCTCTATCTTCTGAATTTCTGCTTTCCTACTGTCTTCTTCTTCTTCATGCACGCAAGGCTCTTTCCATGGCAAGCTATATGTAGGGTTTCACCGTTGTCAATGGCTACCTCCCATCCTCTCAGTGAAAATGTTCAACGCGCTCTGTCACAGCACGGCTAATCATCTGTCGGTTCTCAATCATGTTGGAATAGAATCCAGTGATTCTTTTGCGTCTGTCACTAACGCCCATCCCTCAGGAGTTTGAAGCTCGTCACAGTAATTCAATCCTTGAATCCTACTCAGAATACCACAGACAAGGTTTAGATCTTCCGGATTCTCTTGAATGCTGCCATCAATTCTAGCTTATACCACGAAGATTCTGATTAAGGAATCCAAGAGATATTCACTCAATCTAAAGTAGAACGGAGGTGGTTGTCAGGCACACGTTCATAGGTGAGAATGATGATCAGTGTCACGGATCATTACATTCATCAAGTTGAAGAACAAGTGATATCTTAGAATAGAAGCAAGCGTGATTGAATGAAAAATAGTAGTAATTGCATTAGTTCATCAAGACACAGCAGAGCTCCTCACCCCCAACCATGGGGTTTAGAGACTCATGATGTAGAAGGTACAGTATGAAACATGTAAAAATGTCATGAGGTAAAGATACAATATCAAAATATCCTATTTATAGTGAACTAGTAACCTAGGATATACAGAAATGAGTAAATGACGTAAAAATCCACTTCCGGGGTCCACTTGGTGTGTACTTGGGCTGAGCATTGAAGCTTTCATGTGTAGAGACTTTTTCTAGAGTTAAACGCCAGCTTTTGTGCCAGTTTGGGCGTTTAACTCCAATTTTTGTGCCAGTTCCGGCGTTAAACGCCAGGAATTCTGAAGCTGATTTGCAACGCCGGTTTGTGCCATCAAATCTCGGGCAAAGTATAGATTATTACATATTGCTGGAAAGCCCAGGATGTCTACTTTCCAACGCAATTGAGATCGCGCTAATTGGGCTTCTGTAACTCCAGAAAATCCACTTCGAGTGCAGGGAGGTCAGAATCCAACAGCATCTGCAGTCCTTTTTCAGCCTCTGAATCAGATTTTTGCTCAGGTCCCTCAATTTCAGCCAGAAATGACCTGAAATCACAGAAAAACACACAAACTCATAGTAAAGCCCAGAAAAGTGAATTTTAAATAAAAACTAATAAAAACATACTAAAAACTAACTAAAATGTACTAAAAACATACTAAAAACAGTGCCAAAAGCGTATAAATTATCTGCTCATCATCTATTTTTCCAGATTAACTTTTCTTACTAACTATTTTAATCATGTAGGATTTAATTTATGGCAAACTATATGTGACTAGACCCTAATTCCTTAGACCTTTCTAGTCTCCTCTAAAATTCATCAATAGCCAATTCCTTGGTCAATTAATTCCAATTAGAGGGTGATGATCAAATTCCAGTTTATATACCACAAAAACTCTAATTACCCAAAAATAAAAAGATTATATGTCACGTATCCTGTTAAATCCAGATAGTTAAAATTTAGGAGAATATGTTTTCAAACTGTTGTTCAAGTAAAGAGCTTTTCCAAGTTATACAAGAACTCAAATAGAAAGTGGGTCATACTTCCATTCTGATGTGTGGAAAACAATCCAACACAAAACTCACTGGCAAGTGTACCGGGTCGCATCAAGTAATAAAACTCACGGGAGTGAGGTCGATCCCACAGGGATTGAAGGATTGAGCAATTTTAGCTTAGTGGTTGATTTAGTCAAGCGAATCAAGTATTGGTTGAGTGATTTTGTATTCAACAATAAGTAAATAGCAGGAAATGTAAAGGGAGAGGGATGAATTGCAGAAATTCAAGAGAACTGAAAGTAAAGATGCTGAATATTAAAGAACAAGAAATTAAATGACTGAAACTTAAAGTGCAAGAAATGTAAATTGCGGTAACTTAAAGTGCAAGAAATATAAATTGCTTGAATGAAGAAGGGATTTGAGGACTGGGATTTTAGAATTTAAGCAAGGGAAATTAAATTGCAACAATTAACTAAACAAGAGATGAATTGAAATAGACTAGATCTCAAACAGAAATGGAAATTTAATTGCAGCAGGGGTTCACAGAAGAACCAAAAGGAAAGTGAGATCTCAGGGCTCTAGAGACTAGATAGCAGAGTCTAGATCTCAATTGCCTTCCTAGATCCAAGTTCACAAAGCAATTAAAAAGAAATTGAAGATTGCAACAGTAAAGGAAATGGAATTTAACTCAATTATGCAGTAGGAAAATCAAAGAGATCTTAAATGGAGATTAAGACAGAAGTTCCTCAATTCTTCACACTCAAGACTCAAATAAAACCCAATAAAGAAAATAAAACAATCAGAGGAAGAAGAAGTGAATTCTCTCCTCCAATTCTCAAGCTATTGCCGAAAATAGAAAATGGAAAGTAAGCTCTCAAGTTGACTAAGGATGAAAATTAAAATGAAAGTAAGCTCTCTTTTCTAATCCTAACTAACACCTATTTATACACTTTCTATTTTGGATCTACGAATTTTGAGTGGGCTTTTTGATTTGGTGAAGAAGTGAATTCAGTTGGATTTTTGAGTGAAATTCAGCCTATGTTGCTCCCAGGAGGTTGCTCTGCTCTTGTGGAGGGCAGAGCAAGGAAGCCTTGCATGTGGATCCAACTAGCGTCCCAAATTTAGGAGGGGCATCAAGATGCTGCCCTGCCCTTGTGGAGAGCAGGGTAGTGTTGTCATGGTGCGTCCAAGCTGCCCGCCCAAGCTCCCTTGTTGTGCGTCAATGTGTGTGCTGGCCGTGCCAAATTATGCACCATGCACCAAGGAATGTTGCTCTACCCTCCACAAGGGCAGGGCAGCGCAAGCTTTCCGTGTTCTTGGGTGAGGTCCCAAGATCGAAACCTAGCTGAAGGCATGCTGAGCTTTTTCTTCTTGGCACATGATTCACGCTTAAGGCTTGGCTTCCTAGAGATCTTGTGTTCAAAACTTGGTGGTAGCCTTTTAGCCAAGTGTGGCTCATTTTCCTTTATTGTTGCGCCACTCCCTTCCCTTCATGTGCTTGGGTTCGAAACCCATGGGTGGCACTTGGAGAACAATTTCCTTGAATTTTTCCATGAGGAGCCCGAAATTGCTCTTGAGGAGGGCAGGGCAGAATTTTTCCTTCCCTTGTTTCTTGGCCTAGAATTGTGCTCCGCCCTCAAGGAGGGCAGGGCAGTGAAGCCTTGAATACTTGGTTCATTGTTGTGCTCCCTTGGAGGGCAGTGTGCTCTTGTGGAGGGCAGTGTGGCTTTCTCCCTTCCATGCGCTACACTCTTTTCTTCCTTGGGCCACGCTTTCTTAAGCCACACTTCATTCTTTTCTTCTTTTCTTCACCTACAAATAATCAAAACAACCAATCAAAGTATCACTAAATTCACAAGGTTTATAAATCAATTAAAATTCAATTAAATTTAGCTTAAACCTCATGATTTAGCATCAATTAAATGGTGGTTGTTTGATTCAAATAAAACAT
>NC_029777.3:35412295-35446212 GCF_000817695.3 Arachis duranensis | reverse complement strand
AACTTATGCAACATTGGATATTTACTTTCTAATTCAACCATTTCTCTTTTATTTAAGCATATGGGAAACAAAACAAAATTTAAAGCTAAGTGATGAATGACAAGCATTATGCAGATAAGCATACTTAATCAAACAACTTCACTTGCAACTAGATGAACACTTTAGCAAGACATACAAGAATTCCTGAATTAAAACATTTCACAACAATAAGGATTAAGTGTAGATACAACCTTTTGGGTTGCAGCTTTTCATTCTTCCTCTTGTTGTATCCCTTTTGATTCACAATGCAAATTGTCTTCAATTGTTGGCTAATTTCCTGCATAATTCTCAAAAGTTGCTTGCTTCTCAAGCCCTTAAATGAATGGTTAGTATGCATAAATTGAGTGTGTCTTTTGGATTAATTTTGGTGTAGGAACACCAAACCTAATTGCTTGCCACTTCCTCTAATGCAACAAGTTAACCATATGTGGAACCTTGTGTCCTTGCTAAAGGTTATGGAATTAAAACTAGAAAGTAGTTAAATAGTTGAATAATTTGTCTGATTGCTTGGAGCTAGCATTGTGCAAGAAGTGAGAATGTGTTTTTAAATGAGATTTTGGTGGAACACCAAACTTAGAATCCTTCATTCTTCCTTAAATTGTCTTGGTGTGCAACACCAAACTTAGCTCCTTGCAATGCATACTAATTATTCAACATTTTTATTGAAAAAGCTATGAAAAGAAAACTACCTCAGGTTGGGTTGCCTCCCAACAAGCGCTTCTTTATTGTCACTAGCTTGACAACCTTCATTCTGTTGATCATGGAGATTGAAGATCACAGTGCTTTAGCTTGTCTTTCTTTACCGTGAACTTCCTTCCAGTTTCCTCTTTGATGACCTCTATGAATTTCCGTGGAAGGATCTTAGTCACAATATAGTGATCAGACAGCTGTGGGGACACCTTCATGGTTTGAATGTTTAGCAGTACTTTATCCCCTAGTGAAAATTTCTTAGTAGGGATTTTCTGATCTTCTTTGATTCTATCTTCTGCCTCTCCTTGTAGGACTTTTTTGTTGTGTTTTTCTTGGTTGGCACTTTCTTTGTCCAAGGTTTTCTTACTTTCCTCTATGATCTTTTTCCATTCTTCCCTTTTTGCAGCATTTTCGTTGTTATTTGGTTTGTTCTCAGTGATGTTGAAAAGGATTTCCTCCTTCTTGGTTGTTTTTGAAAAATGCTGAGCCAATATGTGTTCTTCAAGCTTCTTATATGCATCCATATGGTTTTTTGTCTCATGGACTTGATCTTCCATGAGTTTCTTTAACATCGTTTCCAAGTCCGAGATTCTCTGAAAAAGTTGTGAATGTATGAGATGAACCGGTTGATGTGGGAAACCTTGTGAAGGAATTATATAGGTATTGTGTGGATAAGATGTGGGTGTTGCAGAGGTGTTATGGTGATTTTGTGAGTTGTTATGAGGCTGGAAGTGCATGTTTTGTGAGTATTGGTTTTGATTGGCATTATTGGATGAGTGACATTGGTTGTTTGTGGTCATGAATTTGCCCTGATCAAAACTTTTTTGTTCTTGATGTTGATACTCCCCCATTATCAGATAAGAATGGGGCCTCCATGGTGGAAATTATGCATTCACTGGAGTAGAACGCAGGCATTCAACTTTTCTAGCTCTCAGCTCCATGTGTTGCTGGGTTTGATGGTGCATTTGTTTTCTCGGGTTCATGAATGCATTTACTCCTTCAAGATTCATCACTTCTTTTTCTGAAACTGCATTCTGTGGTTTCTCAAATCCGTTGTCATTGAAATTTGCAGTTCCTTGGGCAGTTGTTGTCGCTTTGAGTAGGCCATCTGAGAAGTAGTCCACTGCTCTTCTTGTTTCTGGGGTTAATCCTTCAAAGAATGCTTGGAAACCCACTTTGTCATTTGCTTTCTTGTATCTTTCCTATGCCTTGAAGAGTGGTTCTTCTTCTCCTTGTGTGAATGGATGTACCCTCTCTTTCAGCTTGATGATCTATTGGGATGAGAATAATTTGGCTAGAAATTTGGTAACCAAATCGTCCCAACTAGTGATACTTCCTTGGGGAAAGGTTTCAAGCCATTGTGCAGCTTCACCCCTTAATGAGAAGGGGAATAACAAGATCTTATAGGTGTCGTGATCTATACCATCGGGTTTGATAGCACCACAGGTCTTCAGAAAAGTGGATATGTGCTGTTTAGGATCCTCCAATGAATTTCCGCCATAGGAACAATTGTTCTTGATTAGTGTAATGAGTGGTGGCTTCATGTCATGATATTCTTCTTCCGCAGAGACTTCTTCTCCTATAGTATTCTTCCCTCTGACTTCTCTTCTCAATCTTCTGATAGTCTGTTTGTCTTGACCTTCAGAATTTGGAACTTCTCTTCTTTTCTGTGACATGCACACAATCACAAGGAATAAATAGCAGCACTCTTGAAAATTGAGTGCAGTTAGTTGAGATAAAATCTCAAACAGTTAGTGAGTTGATAGAGGCAAATCTTCAAACAGTTAGTGGGTTAATAAAAAATTAAAGAAACAGAAGAGAAAAAGTGCTTGATTTAGACCTCCACTTCACTTAATCATTGTCAATCTATTTCAATCCCCGGCAACGATGCCAAAAACTTGATGTGTGGAAAACGATCCAACACAAAACTCACCGGCAAGTGTACCGGGTCGCATCAAGTAATAAAACTCACGGGAGTGAGGTCGATCCCACAGGGATTGAAGGATTGAGCAATTTTAGCTTAGTGGTTGAATTAGTCAAGCGAATCAAGTATTGGTTGAGTGATTTTGTATTCAACAGTAAGTAAATAGCAGGAAATGTAAAGGGAGAGGGATGAATTGCAGAAATTCAAGAGAACTGAAAGTAAATGTGCTGAATCTTAAAGAACAAGAAATTAAAATACTGAAACTTAAAGTGCAAGAAATGTAAATTGCAGAAACTTAAAGTGCAAGAAATGTAAATTGCAGAAACTTAAAGTGCAAGAAATGTAAATTGCAGAAACTTAAAGTGCAAGAAATGAGATGAATTGAAATTGACTAGATCTTCAAACAGTAAATGGAAATTCAATTGCAGCAGTGGTTCAGCAGAAGAACCAAAAAGAGAAAATCAGATCTCAGGACTCTAGAGACTAGATAGCAGAGTCTAGATCTCAATTGCCTTCCTGGATCCAAGTTCACAAAGCAATTAAAAAGAAATTGAAGATTGCAGTAGTAAAGGAAATGGAATTTAACTCAATTATGCAGTAGGAAAATCAAAGAGATCTTAAATGGAGATTGAGACAGAAGTTCCTCAATTCTTCACACTCAAGACTCAAACAAAACCAAGTAAAGAAAATAAAACAATCAGAGGAAGAAGAAGTGAATTCACTCCTCCAATTCTCAAGCTATTGCCGAAAACAGAAAATGGAAAGTGAGCTCTCAAGTTGACTAAGGATGAAAATTAAAATGAAAGTAAGCTCTCTTTTCTAATCCTAACTAACACCTATTTATACACTTTCTATTTTGGATCTAAGAATTTTGAGTGGGCTTTTTGATTTGGTGAAGAAGTGAATTAAGTTGGATTTTTGAGTGAAATTCAGCCCATGTTGCTCCCAGGTGGTTGCTCTGCTCTTGTGGAGGGCAGAGCAGGGAAGCCTTGCATGTGGATCCAATTAGCGTGCCAAATTTGGGAGGGGCATCAAGATGCTGCCCTGCCCTTGTGGAGAGCAGGGTAGTATTGTCATAGTGCGTCCAAGCTGCGCGCCCAAGCTCCCTTGTAGCGCGTCAATGTGTGTGCCGGCCGTGCCAAATTATGCACCATGCACCAAGGAATGTTGCTCTGCCCTCCACAAGGGCAGGGCAGCGCAAGCTTTCCGTGTTCTTGGGTGAGGTCCCAAGATCGAAACCTGGCTGAAGGTATGCTGAGCTTTTTCTTCTTGGCACATGATTCACGCTTAAGGCTTGGCTTCCTAGAGATCTTGTGTTCGAAACTTGGTGGTAGCCTTTTAGCCAAGTGTGGCTCATTTTCCTTTATTGTTACGCCACTCCCTTCCCTTCATGTGCTTGGGTTCGAAACCCATGGGTGGCACTTGGAGAACAATTTCCTTGAATTTTTCCATGAGGAGCCCGAAATTGCTCTTGAGGAGGGCAGGGCAGAATTTTTCCTTCCCTTGTTTCTTGGCCTAGAATTGTGCTCCGCCCACAAGGAGGGCAGGACAGTGAAGCCTTGAATGCTTGGTTCATTGTTGTGCTCCCTTGGAGGGCAGTGTGCTCTTGTGGAGGGCAGTGTGGCTTTCTCCCTTCCATGCGCTACACTCTTTTCTTCTTTTGCCACACTATTTTCTTCCTTTGGCCACACTTCTTAAGCCATGCTTCCTTCTTTTCTTCTTTTCTTCACCTACAATTAATCAAAACAACCAATCAAAGTATCACTAAATTCACAAGGTTTATAAATCATTCAAAAATCAATTAAATTTAGCTTGAATCTCATGATTTAACATCAATTAAAGGGTGGTTGATTGATTCAAATAAAACATGCAATTCCACTCTAAATTGCTTACTTATGGTGCAAGAAAGTGCATAAAAGCTAGTGAAACAAGTGAAATTAGCTTGAGAAATGGGTATATGATGACTTGTCATCACGTTCCACCCAAATTCATATGATGAAGAGCGAAAACAATTCTTAAATTATAAATCCATACTTGAATTAAAATAGAAAAAGCAATAAAATCAATCCATACAAATAGACAGAGCTCCTAACCTTAAAAGTGGAGGTTTAGTTGCTCATGGTTTAGAGTGAAAATAAGGATTCAGGTAAAATGTGCTGAGTTCCAATCTGATGGCCTCCAAAGTTAACTAATGGAATCCCTTTTTATAACTAATCCTAATTAATTTTAGAAAAATCTATTTTCTAAAATTAAGTAATATCTTTCCTAATTTTAAAATCAAATTTGAATTTAAATCAAAATTATTTATAACAATCATCAAGTCTTCAATTGATGGATGGGGACCACTTGATTCCTTCACTCTACAGCCTCTGATATGTGTTTTTCGGGCTAAAAACTGGGTCAAAAGCAGCCCAGAAATTGCCTCCAGCATTTTCTGCACGTGGCGCATGTCACGCGTATGCGTCAGTCACGCGTACGCGTCGATAGTCTTTTCCGCGTGTCTCGCGTACGCGTCATCCACGCGCACGTGTCGCCATAGAAAGCTCCAAATCACGCGCACGTGTCAGGTACGCGTTCGCGTCGTTCCTCACTGGTTTTCTCCTTTAATTCTTTTGCTGCAGAAACTCCATCAAATCCAGCTGAATGCTACCTAAAATAAATAGAAATGCACAAGACTCAAAGTAGCATCCATAGTGGCTAAAAGATAATTAATTCTTGATTAAACTTAACAATTTAAGTGCAAATTCACTAGGTAAAGATAAGAAAGATGCTCACGCATCACAACACCAAACTTGAACTGTTGCTTGTCTTCATGCAACCAAAACTAATATAGGCTTAGGATGTGAATTTGCATGAGAATGAGAGTTCGATTAAGCTCATGTCTCTTCTTATAGTGGGGTTTATAACTGCAATCCTAAATAGTTTTGGCATCTCACTCTCCTTTGAATCAGAAGAATGTTACTGTCATTCGGAATTAGAATCCGGATAATATTATGAATTCTCTGATCCTTTTACATTTCAGTTTAATCCTTAAACACAGCAAAATTTACTTTAATTTATTTTTCTTTGGTACTTTGCACCTTGAGCCTAGCCGTGACTTTAAATGTTTTGTCTCAAGGGTTACTTGACACAGAAACACCACAAGCACTTAACTGGGGAACTCGCTGTGAGTTCTGATTTTTCTTTCAGTTACTCCCAGACAGTGATGCTCAAAGCCTTTGGCATACTTTGTTAAACGCACTTGGTCTCGACTCTAAGTGTTCTGTCTCAAGGATTACTTGACGCAATTACTCCACAAGCATATGACTAGGAAAACAACTCTTTGAGCTTTTAATCATGTCTGACCTCCCGAGTCATTGATGCTCAGAGCCTTGGACCTTGCTTTTATTATTAATTATTTTTTTCTTTTGCTGTTTCTTTTGCTTCAAGGGTTAAACTTTTATTTATTTCAGAGAAGTCATAATAATTCTCTAAATTCCTGTTCCTTATACATCAACATCCCTTGATTCAAATTCAAATATGCACTGTTCATATCATGCATTCAAAAATCACAAATAATACCACCACATTTAAGTAAATAAGACTACTCTTAAATATAACTTAATTTCTCATGCAATGCATCACTTTTTTTTCTTTTGAATTCAAGCTTTAGTGAGTAATACATGAGACAAATTTTTTTTTGTGTGAAATATTCAGTTCCTGCTTCTAAAATAGCTGCATGATAAGTAAAATAGTGAAAACTCAATAAAAATCAAATAATAAGAAACTACT
Organism: Arachis duranensis; assembly: GCF_000817695.3. Taxonomy (NCBI): domain Eukaryota; kingdom Viridiplantae; phylum Streptophyta; class Magnoliopsida; order Fabales; family Fabaceae; genus Arachis; species Arachis duranensis. The sequence continues at coordinate 35,439,788 of NC_029777.3, read as the reverse complement.
ACTACGAAAAATAACTAAGGATACGAAATTATCGGGTTGCCTCCCAACAACCGCTTCTTTAACTTCACTAGCTTGACGGTCAGCTCCTCTAAAGAAGAGGATCATAGGGGCTCAGCTCTTCACCGCTTACTTTGAACTTCTTTCCTGTGTCTCCATAACGTAGCTCAATATGCTCTAGAGAGAGGATTCTGATTACTGTATAAACCCATGCTGGATTGCTGGTCAACCACCTTCATTCCTGGGGAAAAACCTTCAGTGGGGATCTTTTTGTTTCTCCATCCTCTGGGTACTTTCTTCTTTTTGGGAACCTCTTCCTTGCTAGATGATGCATTCCCAACACCAAACTTAGGTTTGATGTCAGGAGAAATTTTATTGATTGTTGCCAAGGGAGGTTTGAGCTGTAGATTCTGCTGTGTATCATCAAGGGGTTTTTGAATGGTTGGATCAATAAGCTCAGTCTACATGCACCTCTCTTCTTCACATGCTGAATGTACATCTTTGAAAACATGGAAGACTAGTTGCTCATCATGCACTCTAAGCACTAATTTGCCCACTTCTACATCAATCAGAGCTCTTCCAGTGGCTAGGAATGGTCTTCCTAGAATTATAGAGGCCTTCTCATCCTCCCCCATGTCAAGAATCACAAAGTCTGCTGGGAGGATGATAAACCACTATTTTATGGTTTTTCTTGTGCTCTATTGAGTGGTTCTTATCAAGTCTTTACCCACTTATTCATATGATTTGTATGGCTTTACAACTCCTTCCTAGTCTTAATTTATGGTTGAAAACTTGCTTCCTAGAGTTTTTAATTTGTGTATTTTAATCATCTCTTATTACCATTCGATGCCGTGATATGTGCATTAAGTGATTTCAGGGATTACAGGGCAAGAATGGCTCAGAGAATAAAGAGGAAGCTTGCAAAAAGGGAAGGAGCACAAGAAATAAAGGAGACAACCAGCGAACAGCGACGCGCACGCATGGCTGACGCGTGCGCGCGATTTGGACAAAAGCACATCAACGCGTATGCGTGCCTGACGCGAACGCGTGCCTGACGCGTACGCGTGGATTGGAGTTCGCGAAAACGACGCAAGCACGTTCCTGACGCAAGCGCGTGCCTGACGCACATGCGTGGAGAGGAAAATCCTCAAACGACGCGTACGCGTGACCGACGCGTACGCGTGACATGCGTGATCTGCAAAAATTACAAAATACGCTGAAGACGATTTTGGGCCGCGTTTTGACCCAGATTTCGGCCTAGAAACACAGATTAAAGTCAGGGAACATGCAGAGACTCAAGATATCATATCATTCACATAATTTTAGGTTTAGATGTACTTTTTAGGGAGAGAGGTTCTCTCCTCTCTCTTAGAATTAGGATTTAGGATTTCTATTAGGATTAGGATTTCATCTTCTTCAAATCACAGGTTCAATGTTCTTTTTATTTATTTTCCCAATTTAGTTTATGAACTCTTTATGTTGGATTTGATTTCTTTTATTAATATTTGAGGTATTTTAGACATATGACTTTTATTTAGTTTCTTATATTCTTGACTTTGGTTGATTAATTAGTAACTCTTGAGTTGTCAAACTCATTGTGATTGATAATTGTTATCTTTGCTGATTGATTTAGATTCCTATAACTCTAGTCTTTCCTTAGTAGTTGACTAGGACTTTAGGTGTTAATTTAATTTAACCACTTGACTTAGTGGGAGCAAAAATATAATTCTCATCACCATTGATAAGGATAACTAGGAAAGGAATTCTAATTTTCATACCTTGCCAAGAGTTTTATAATTATTAATTTATTTTTCCTGCCATTTATTCTCCTTGTTCAACCTTTCAAAAACCCAAAAATATTGTTTTTCCATAACCAATAATAAATCATACCTCCCTGCAATTTCTTGAGAAGACGACCCGAGGTTTAAATACTTCGGTTATCAATTTCAAAGGGGTTTGTTACTTGTGACAACCAAAACTTTTGTACGAAAGGATTTTCTGTTGGTTTAGAAACTATACTTACAACGCGATTATATTTGTGAATTTCTCTACCGATAGAAATCCGATCGTCAAAATGGCGTCATTGCCGGGGAATTACAAACGTGTGCCTTATTATTGGTTATTGTAAATATTTTTCAAAAAAAATCATATCTTTTTCAAAATCTTATCTTATCTTTTTTTTTTCAAAAATCATATCTTTTTCAAAATCTTATCTTATATTTTTTTTCAAAAATCATATCTTTTTCAAAATCTTATCTTATATTTTTTTTTCAAAAATCACATCTTTTTCAAAATCTTATCTTTTTTTTTCAAAAATCATCTTTTTCAAAATATTTTCTTTTTGTTAGTTTTTGTTTTTATTTTCTCTTACTACTATGAACTCTCACCCCTTTGGCTATGAGTCTGGTTACAATTATGTTGCAGAAAGAGGAGATTATAATGACAACATGCACCATGGTTGGAACAATCAAAGATGGGAGGAGCCACAAGGATTTGATCAACCCTTATGGCAACAACCACCTCCAATTGACTATCAACAACCATTCTGTGATGCATATCAAGGCAATGGCTATGGTGAGCAATCTTTTGATTATCAACAATCACCACCATATGCCTATGAACCCCCTCCTCAACATGACTTTGGACCACCATACTCACAAGCCCCTTTCCACCATTCATCTCCATATGACCCTAACCCGTATCCACCATACCAACCACCTTATGAGCCAAATGAACCATACATAGAACCACCCCCATTCCAACACAATTACTCTCATGAACTACCACCTCCATATACACAATCTCCTTATCATTATCAAGATGAACCACCTTTCTACCATGAACCCTTTTTCCCAACAAATGAACCCTCCCATCCACCCCAAACCTCCATGGAAAACACACTTACCTCTCTCATTGGTCTCACCTCTAAACTCCAAAATCTTATATACCGCATGGACCAACCCTCTACCTCCAATATTCAACCCTCAAGTTCTAGTGCACTTCCATTTCAACCACATAATGATCCACCCATCCCATCACCTCCCTCTATGGAAGAGCACCCACATCCATCAATCTAAAAGCAAGATTATCCCAGTTATACTATTGATATAGAACAAGAGAGAAGAGATCATCTTCGTGAACCCATACTTCATAAGGAGCTAGAGGAGGCACTAAAGGTAAAGGTAAAAGAGACCTTTGCAGATGAAGGAGTAGTTGAAGGGAGTTGTCATAGAAAAGAAATCATCAAGGAGGAGTACAATTTTATATTAAAACTACTGGACAAAGCAGTAATTATTAAAAAGGAAGAAGCGGTTGAAGACTTGGGAGATGCTGAACCTCCATGGGAAAATCAAGACATAGAGCCTCCTTCCAAGACGGTTGCATTTGATGTTGAGGAGGGTGTACAACCTCCAAGGCATATCATGGTTGAAGACTTGGAAGAGGTTAGTCAAGAGATGGAGATTCAAGAAGACGAAGCACAACCTCCCATGCCCTTGGTAAGCAATGAAGAAGAGATTGAATTAGAAGAAAGCTACCAAGAGGAAAAGGTTGATATTGAAGAAGCTTGCAAAGAGGTGGAAGATGTCAAAAAAGAGCACAAGGGAGTAGAGCTTGCAAGATCATTCGAAACACCCCTCCCAAAGCCATTACCGTCCAATACAACATTCAAGTGGGTAAAATTCTTATCCTTAACCTTTACTTTTCCAATTGAATATAGGCTACTAGAGACGGATGGTCAACTGAGAGCTCTTTGTGGCATTAAGAGTAAGAGGAAGATGGTTAGTGGTTGGAGTTGTCGAGCAAGGTTCAACATGGTTGTGTGCTCAAAGTTTAAACACAAAGGTTGGTGTAGAGCTCAACTGAATGGGTCTAGGAGGTTGTTTGGCCGCTTCAATGAGAATTCAAATTGCTTGCCACCCGGCTAGAACAATAATGATCAACTTGAAGACGGGTGTAGAAACAAGATTTGGGATCCGGGAATATATGAGGATCAATTTTGGGAGCTCAAAGCTTGTGTAAAACTCCATCAAAGCTTGAGGAATTTACTTGGTATTGATAGAGCTTATTGGATGTCCAAGCATTGGTGGAAGTTTTAAGACGAGTTCAAGCACAAGCCGCCATGACAAGGAGCTCACCAAATGTCCAACTTAAGGACTTTAACTAAAAGTGCTAGGTGGGAGACAACCCACCATGGTATGATCGTTCCTTTTTCAGTTTTAATTCTAGTCTGTTTTGTTTGTTTTTGAGTTTTGATTGGACCTGGAATCATGCATAACATTCATATTAGCATTGCATTCTGCATACTGCATTATTATAAAAAAAAGGCACACGACGCGACAGCATCACCGACGCGTCCGCGTCATATGTGCCTTAAGGAAGAAAATAGACTTTACAGAAAGCAACGTGAAAGCATGGCTGGAGGCGCGCCTTTGGCACAAATTGATCCACGCGTCTGTGTCACCCACGCGAACGCGTGACCTAAAAATCGGCGTAAAAAAGGGTTTATGGCAGCAAGTTGTGATGGAGTGGGGCTGGACTCGTGCTAGAAGCACAAGCCCTACCAGAAATATAAAAAGATAATCACGTTTTAAGTATAGCGTCTAGACCAACAGAAAATACTTTGGTACAAACATTTGGTTGTCACAAGTAACAAACCCAATAAAAATAACTAACTGAAGTATTCAAACCTCGGGTCGTCTTCTCAAGAAATTATAGGAAGGTGTGTTTTATTATTGGTTATGAAAAACAATATTTTGGGTTTTTAAAATAAGGAACAAGTAATTTAGATGGCAGGACAGAATAAATTAATAATTAAGAAAACTCTTGGCAATGTATGAAAATTAGAAGTCCTATCCTAGTTATCCTTATCAATGGTGATGAGAATTATACGTTTGCTCCCACTCAGTCAACCTCTAACTATGAAGGTAAGTCAAGTGGACAAATCAATTTAACACCTAACGTCCTAGTCAACTCCTAAGGAAAGGCTAGAGTTATAGGAATCTAAATCAATCAGCAAAGATAAAAATTATCAGTCACGATGAGTTTGACATCTCAAGAGTCACCAATTAATCAACCAGAACCAAGAATATAGAAAGTTAAATAAAAATCATATGTCTGAAATACCTCAAATATTAATAAAAGAAATTAGATCCAACATGGAAAAGTTCATAAGCTAATATTAACAAACTAAAATAAAATAATAGAATAAATAAAAGTAGAAGATAAATTGAAGTAAAGGAACATTGAACCTGTGATTGAAAAGATGAAATCCTAATTCCATTAAGAGGAATCCTAATCCTAAATCCTAAGAGAGAGGAGAGAACCTCTCTCTCTAAAAACTACATCTTAATTATGAAAAGTGAATTATGAGTCGTCTCCCCGTGAATGGATGCATTCCCTCACTTTATAGCCTCTAATCTGTGTTTTGTAGGCCAAAAATTGGGTCAAAAATAGCCCAGAAATCACCCCCAATAATTTCTGGTTCATACAGGTCGCGGCAAAGTGACGCGGAGGCGTTGTCCACGCGTTTGCGTGGATTGAAATTCGCAGATGCGACGCGTGCGCGTCATCCACGCGTCCGCGTCACCTAAATTCGAAGCAGCTATGAAAAATTATATATCGTTGCTAAGCCTCGGATGCTAGCTTTTCAACGCAACTGGAACCGCATTATTTGGATCTTTGTAGCTCAAGTTATGACCATTTGAGTGCAAAGAGGTCAGGCTGGACAACTTAGCAATTTCTTCAAGTTCTTGTATTCTTTCCACTTTTGCATGCTTCCTTTCCATCCTCTGAGCCATTCCTGCCCTATAATCTCTGAAAACACTTAACACACATATCAAGGCATTGAATGGTAATAAGAATGGATTTAAATAATAGAAAATAAAAACCAAAGAAGCATGTTTTCAATCAAAGCACAGAATTAGGAAGGAAAATGTAAAACCATGCAAATCATATGAATAAGTGTATGAAAGATTGATAAAATCCACTCAATTAAATACAAGATAAACCGTAAAATAGTGGTTTATCAACCTTCCCACACTTAAACATTAGCATGTCCTCATGCTAAGCTCAAGAGAAGCTATAAAGGAGTGAAGAGGAATGATAGAGAGTATGCAATGCAACCTATCTATGTGAATGCAACTTGACGTGGCGGAAATTTGCGAGTTAAGAATTTATTAATAGGGATACGTTGCAAGTACAGTCCTTAACTAACCAAAAATTTGCTTATCAATTTAAAAGGGGTTTTCACAATATTGAAAATTAAAATACTGGGAGTATGACTCCCAGGTCGTCTCCTAACGAGTTGCAGAGAGATGTGCTATTTCATCAATTGGGTGTTTTCAAAAATGGTTGAGTTGATAAACAGAGATTTAAAACAGAGAATTTAATTAATTTTAAATAAAAGCCTTGACTGGGGGGTAGATTAGTTGGAAGCCCTATTCTTGTTGAAATACTCTCATGATTAATTAATAATTGGAAGTTACTCTGCTTAGTTAACCCTTACTAGGTAAAGGAAAGTCAAGCAAGTTGGAAATCTGTTTCTAGTCATAAGTCCTAATCCTCCCCCTTGGGAAGGACTAGAGTTAATGATTAGAGGGTGATTCAACAATAAATCCAATTATAATTTCTCTCTTGATTAGTTCAACTCAAGGGTTCCTTTCAATCATCCCCAATCAAGTCATGGAACTACTCACTCATCATAATTATAAAATTCACAGAATTAATGGTGAAAATAAAAGAAGACATGATAAACAATAATAAAAGGATTAATTGAAAATAAAATAGTCGATATTAATAACTTGTAAAAATAAGCCAAAGTCAACTCTAGAGGGATTAAGAATATGAAAGAATAAATATAAAAAGTAAATAACAAAATAAGATGACTAGTACCGGAGATAGACTCTTCTCAAAAGCTAAAGCCAAAATCTTCCAATGCTAATTATGAATGCTCAAGTGAGTAAAAAACCTAGGGGAGGAGTAAATTCAGATCTAAAACTAAAAATTATGCAGAATGAATTGTGTCTCTCGTTTCTGCATGTTCCTTGACTCTAGTCTGTAATTTCGGGCCAAAAATTGGGTAGAAATCCGGCCCAGAAACTCTGTCAGCGACTTCTGAAATTCTGCAGATCGCGCGCGTCACGCGGACGCTCGTTCACGCGGACGCGTCATTCGGCATTTTTCTTTTCCATGCGAGCGCATCGTCCATGCTTCCGTGTTGCTTCTGCTTTTCCAATCCGCGCGTTCGCATCACTCATGCGGCCACGTCACTGCGAATTCCTCTCTTTCGTGCGGTCGCGTCACTGATGCGTACGTGTCACTTCTCGCTGGTCATCTCCTCAATTTCTTGTATTCTTTCCATTTTTGCAAGCTTCTATCCCAATCTCTCACTCATTCCTGCCCTATAAAGCCTGAAACTCTTAACACACAAATCACGGCATCGAATGGAATAAAGGGGATTAAAATACCTAATTAAAGGTCTCCGGGAAGTAAGTTTTCAATCATGTAATAATTTTAGGAAGGAAATATAAATGCATGCTAATTATATGAATAAGTGGGTAAAGACCATGATAAAACCACACAATTAAACACATTGTAAACCATTGGAAATCTGTTTCTAGTCATAAGTCCTAATCCTCTCCCTTGGGAAGGACTAGAGTTATTGATTAGAGGGTGATTCAACAATAAACCCAATTATAATTTCTCTCTTGAGTAGTTCAACTCAAGGGTTCCTTTCAATCATCCCCAATCAAGTCATGGAACTACTCACTCATCATAATTATAAAATTCACAGAATTAATGGTGAAAATAAAAGAAGACATGATAAACAATAAAAAAAGGATGAATTGAAAATAAAATAGTCTATATTAATAACTTGTAAAAATAAGCCAAAGTCAACTCTAGAGGGATTAAGAATATGGAAGAATAAATATAAAAAGTAAATAACAAAATAAGATGACTAGTACCGGAGGTAGACTCTTCTCAAAAGCTAAAGCCAAAATCTTCCAATGCTAATTATGAATGCTCAAGTGAGTAAAAAACCTAGGGGAGGAGTAAATCCATATCTAAAACTAAAAATTATGTAGAATGAATTGTGTCTCTCATTTCTGCATGTTCCTTAACTCTAGTCTGTAATTCCGGGCCGAAAACTGGGTTGAAATCTGGCCCAGAAACTCTGCCAGCGACTTCTGAAATTTTGCAGATCGCGCACGTCACGCCTACGCGTCATTCACGCGGACGCGTCATTTAGCATTTTTCTTTTCCATGCGGGTGCATCGTCCATGCCTCCACGTTGCTTCTGCTTTTCCAATCTGCGCGTCCGCATCACTCATGCGACTGCGTCACTGCGAATTCCTCTCTTTCGCGCGGTCGTGTCGCTGATGCGTACGCGTCACTTCTCGCTGGTCATCTCCTCAATTTCTTGTATTCCTTCCATTTTTGCAAGCTTCCTTCCCAATCTCTCACTCATTCATGCCCTATAAAGCCTGAAACACTTAACACACAGATCACGGCATCGAATGGAATAAAGGGGGATTAAAATACCTAATTAAAGGTCTCCAGGAAGTAAGTTTTCAATCATGTCATAATTTTAGGAATGAAATATAAATGCATGCTAATTATATGAATAAGTGGGTAAAGACCATGATAAAACCACACAATTAAACACATTGTAAACCATAAAATAGTGGTTTATCAACCTCCCCACACTTAAACATTAGCATGTCCTCATGCTTAGTTGAAGGAGATATAATAAATGAGTAGGAACATGTAAAAACTCATGCAATGCAATGCAACCTATATATGTGAATGCAACTATATGATTCTTGTCCACTTGATTAAGAATAAATAAGCTCTTCAAACAATTACAAAATCAAGTTTCACTAATTCAATTCTCATTAAGTAAGAACAGATAAAAATGCAAGAAGGTAGCTCATGAAAGCAGGGAACATAAAATTTTAAGCATTGAACCCTCACTGATGATGTATGTATATTCTAATCTCTCCAGTGTATAGGGTAATCACTCAATCCTTCTCTAATCATGCTCCCTAAATTTTGTTCTTCTCTTAACCAATCAACAACATTTAATATACCAATGCAACATCATGAGGTCTTTTCAGGGTTGTAATGGGGCCAAGGTAAGGGTAAGGATACATATATGGTTAAGTGAGCTTATAAATTGAATCTTTAATTAACTCAAACTCTAACATAATCTATATATTTTATATAACTATGGAGTTCGTACCTAGCTACCCAGAATTCTATATATATATATATATTTTCAAAATCAACATAGCTTATCAATGCACATAGATTTTTTTATTCTTATAGTTTCACATGAGTAGGTGTCCAAATTCCAATTATATTATCATGACATATCCCCTTAATATCCTTTGTTCCCACAATTTCCCATACTCAATTAGCACACATAATTCTATCTTAAGCTAATCAAAGATTCAAATTGGGATATACAATTGTTTTTCCGCTTAAGGCTAGTAATGTGTTAATTATAGAACAAATGAGATTTAAAGGCTCAAAGTGGCTAACAAAGGTAATTGAGAGGGTAGGCTTAATTTGGATAAGTGAGCTAAATAATTAATGGCCTCAATCATATGCAGCATATAAATATATTAAACATTGGACATATAGGATGGAACAAAATATAAGTTATAATCATAGAAAAGTAAACACACAAGAATAAAACAAATATGGTTAAATAATGTAACCATGCATAAAGGCTCAATTCTCAAAGGTTGTGTGTTCTTTAGCTTTAAAAATCATGTTCCAAATACAATTTCAAGCAAATTTAACATAAGAGTTTTGATTAAAATTAGTGAAATTTTGTTCCAAAGAAAATTAGAGTCTTAGAAGAAACTTATTGTCTTTTCAATCAAGTAAAACATGCATGCAACTAATCTATTATTATGCAATTTTATCCTATTCTAAAAAGAAAAAACTAACTAAATATCCTAATTTATTGGTGTTTAGGGAAGAAAAATTACCTCCGGAAGTCAGGTACTGACCGACCTCCCCACACTTAAGGATTTGCATCGTCCTCGGTGCCATCTGTCAGGAACAGTGGTGGGCTGGTGGCAGTGTCTCCACAGTCGGGGCCGTCGTGGCTCCCTGTGCTGGTGAAAGAAGTGTAGTCCGGAGTGTCTGGATCATCATGGGGTCTGTGGTTTCTTGTAAGTAGCTCCTTGAGGTATTTGACACGGCGGTGGGTACAGTGCTCTCGGAGCTTTGCTTTCTTTTCTTGTTGGTCCAACCGCTTCAGTATTTGGTGCAGCAGCTGACTAGTAGATGGTGGAGGAGCTGCAGCATCCTCTGTGGACTGGTTGGTAGTGGCAAGTTGTAGCCTAAGATATCTCCCGTTAGGGACATACTGATCATCTCGTGGAAGAATGGCTTTGGTGTCTCCAGCTCTGTAGGATACTCCGGCTGCTAAGATAAGATCAGAGACCAAGCGGGGAAAGGTAGGTTGCCCGTGATCTCACATGTTCCATAGCATTCCGGATATGTCTTGGTAAATTAAGATGCTGGTCTGTGAGGATGCACCATAGTAGAACGGCCATGTCTGCCGTGAAGGAGGACTCATGAGTACTTGGGAAGACGTAATGGGACATAATCTGTGCCCATATGTGAGCCTCTAAGGTAAGTGCAGAAGCCGAGATTCCCTTAGGACGGGAACGATGGTATCCGAAGATCCATTTGCTGTCAGGTTGAGCGATAACTCTGAGAACAACGTCCCAGTCAAAGGTGTATGCCTGGTGCTTAATTGCGGCTTTCTGAAAGGCGTCCAATCCTTCTGGAGCAGGTGGAAGATTTAAGGCTCGCTGAATGGCTTCTTCTGTAATAGGGACTTGCTTCTGACGTATATAGACAGACTGCAGGGTTGGCAGGTGGAAGTTGGAGTAGAACTCAATAACCTAAGAAAGATTAACCTGTCATGGCTGTCTCTGAAATAATCCCCAATGTCTTTGTGCAATTTGTGGCTCAACAAATTCAGCAATACGAGGCGAAAGGATACGAAGGTATTCATTGTTGTAATTTTGAGATGCCAGAATAGGAACATCTGCTCACAATAGCGATTTGGAAATCGTGCAGTGTCCTTTGCTGGGAAGGCTCTCTCCTTTTCATCAACCTTGATAATTCTTTTAATTCTTTTTGTTGAGGGCTTGATTGCAGTTGAAGAAGGCTCTGCCACTAATACTCTCTTCGTTCCTTTCCTTGCAGTGGGTTTAGGGGTAGCTTTCTCTTTGCCTTTCTTGGTGGCCATTCTGAAAAAAGGGAAGAGAAAGTAAGTTAAATCCAAAGAGATAAAGCAAGGAAGGGAATTGAGTGAGTGATAATCAGTGCACGGTAAAGATGAATGAAATAAACACATGGTCATGACAACATGTGAAAAGATCAATAAAGGGAATAGAACAAGTGCACGATAGGGAAGTAGATGCAAGATGTTTATTGGCATGCCGGCAAGGGCATGAGTAGCATAGATCAAGCATTACTTCGTAACAAACTATCACGTTTGTATTGGCAATTAAATACAATTAATAAAATAGTAAAGGGAATTTGTGAAAAGCATGCATTGAATAGTAGAATAGAATAATGTAGAAAAGTTCATAATGCCATAAAAAATATAATTGCATAATCCAATGAAAATAATAAATTGAACATGCAAGCAACCCCTTTAAAAATATAATTGCCAAACAATTATGAAACAATCCACAATGACCAAATAAATTTCCAACATCAATAAAAAAGAAAGAAAAAATAAAACATATGCAATGAAAGTAGAAAGAAAGAGAAGGGAAGAAGAAAACATAAATAAAGAAGAAGAATAGAAAAGTGAGGAGGGAAGAAGAAAATAAAAACCATGATAATGGTGGTGAGGGAGAGAAAAAGTAGAAAGTGAGAATGATGGAAGAAGGAAGAAAGGGGAAGAAAGAAATAGGAAGGGAAAAGAAAAAGTAGGATTTGGGGAAGAAAAAGATAAGATATTTGGCAATTTAGGATAAGCTGTGCGGCGCAAGCGAGGCAGAGGCGTGAGTGACGCGTTCGCGCGAATGCGTATTAAATGAATCAACGCGGATGTGTGACACATGTTATGCTACTGGCGCGAGGGCAGTCTCGCGCTCGCACAACTCTCTGTTCAAATTTTTATTTTTGCCAAATTTCGGGTGACGCGATCGCGTGAGTGGCCATTAGAAGGATATGACGCGGACGTGTAAGCCATGCGTCCGCGTGGGAAGAATTTGTGCGTTCAGCACCGATCCATCACCACTCTAGCACAACTTTCGGTCGTGCACCCATTTTACGTCGAATTCCAGGGCACGCAGCCGCGTGAGTGACGCGGACGCGTGGGAGGCTAATTTTTGCACTTGACGCGGACACGTCAACAACGCGGTCGCGTGTGATGATTTGTGCCAAAGGCACGCCTCCAGCCACGCTCCGGCGTGACTCTCTGTTCACTTTCTTATATTCTCGAATCCACTTGCGACGCGGACACGTCAATGGTGCGGTCGCGTCGCGTAAGGATTTTTCTTTTTTTTTTTATGCAAATGCATTATGCAGATGAGGTGCAAGATAAAGGCAGTAGTATGGAGAAGAGTTATAGATGAGGGAAGAGAAGGAGAAGAAGAGGAACGATCATACCGTGGTGGGTTGTCTCCCACCTAACACTTTGCTTTAACGTCCTTAAGTTGGACGCTTCAGTAGCTCAGTTTTCAGTTGCGAGTGGATCCTCCAGGAGGAAGATCTCTAACTCCTTGTTTTTTGTCGCCTTCTCACCATGGTAGAGCTTCAAACGATGTCCATTAACCTTGATGAGTTCAGAGCTTGAAGGGTGACTTAGATGGAAAACTCCGTACGGCTCAGCCCTCTCGACTCTATATGGCCCTTCCCACCTTGATCGCATTTTTCCTGGCATGAGCCTCAGTCTAGAGTTGTAAAGAAGGACCAAATCCCCAGGTTGGAACTCCTTTCTCTTGATGTGTTGATCATGTACAGCCTTCATTTTTTCCTTGTACAGTCTTGAGTTCTCATAAGCTTCTAGGTGAAGACTCTCCAATTTTTGCAGTTGCAACTTCCTTTCAGCTCCAGCTTTCTCAAATCCCATGTTGCATTCCTTTATTGCCCAAAAAGCTTTGTGCTCCACCTCAACTAGAAGGTGACAAGCCTTTCCGTAGACTAAGCGGAAAGGACTCATCCCAATGGGTGTCTTGTATGCTGTTCTGTATGCCTAGAGTGCATCTTGTAGTCTGGTGCTCCAGTCTCTTCTATGAGGTTTGACTATCTTCTGTAAAATGTGCTTTATCTCTTTGTTAGACACCTTGACTTGCCCATTAGTCTGAGGATGGTAGGCTCTTGCTATTTTATAAATGATCCCATGCTTCTTCAGTAATCCTGTTAGTCTCATGTTACAAAAATGGGTGCCTTGATCGCTCACGATTGCTCGTGGTGATCCAAAGCGATAGATAATGTGGTTTCTAACAAAGGAAACAACAGTGTTAGCATCATCAGTACAGGTAGGAATCGCTTCCACCCATTTAGAGACATAGTCTATAGTTAACAATATATAGAGGTGGCCATTAGAATTTGGAAATGGACCCATGAAGTCAATGCTCCAAACATCAAAAATTTCACAGAAAAGCATAGTTTGTTGAGGAATTTCATCCCTCTGGGATATATTACCAAACCTCTGGCATGGGGGACAAGATTTACAAAATTCAGCAGCATCTTTAAAAAGGGTGGGCCACCAGAATCCACAGTCTAAGATTTTTCTAGCTGTTCTTTGAGGGCCAAAATGTCCTCCACTCTCAGATGAGTGACAGGCCTCTAAAATGGACTGGAATTCTGATTGAGGCACACATCTTCTAATTATCTGGTCAGTGCCACATCTCCATAAATACGGGTCATCCCATATATAATATTTAGACTCGCTTTTCAGCTTGTCTCTTTGGTGTTTAGTAAAGTGTGGAGGAAAATACGGCTAACTAGATAATTAGCTACAGGTGCATACCAAGGGATTACCTCATATACTGCTTGTAGGTTATCAAATGGAAAATTATCAGCTATAGGAGTGGAGTCATCCTTAATGTGTTCAAGGCAACTTAAGTGGTCTGCCACTAGATTCTGGGTACCACTCCTATCCTTTATTTCTAAATCAAATTCTTGTAGTAGCAGTATCCAACGTATAAGCCTTGGTTTGGATTCCTTTTTAGCTAATAAATACTTTAGAGCTGCGTGGTCTAAATACACTACTACCTTAGTACCAAGTAAATAGGCTCGAAATTTATCTAGAGCAAAAATAATAGCAAGAAGCTCTTTTTCAGTAGTTGTGTAGTTAGACTGCATAGCGTCTAAAGTTTTAGACGCATAAGCAATAACAAAAGGGTCCTTACCTTCACGCTGAGCTAGTGCTGCGCCTACTGCATGGTTGGAAGCATCGCACATGATTTCGAATGGCTGGCTGACGTTAGGATTTTTGCTAGTAAAGAATTTATAAAAATATTCGCGTTGTAGATATAGCTTCTAAACTAACAGAAATCCCTTCGTACAAAAGTTTTGGTTGTCACAAGTAACAAACCCCTAATTAAATTGATAACCGAAGTATTTAAACCTCGGGTCGTCTTCTCAAGGAATTGCAGGGAGATATGTTCTTATTATTGGTTATGAGTTTGTAAATTGGGGTTTGAGAATGAGGAATGAATATGGCAATTAATTTAAATGGCAATTAAAACAAATAAATACTGTAAAGCAAACCCTTTTGCAAGGTATGAGAAATTGGAAGTCCAGACTTAGTTATTCTTATCAATAATAATGAAAGTTGAATCTTAATTCCACTTAGTTAACCTTTGCTAAAGCAAAGGAAAGTCAAGGGACTAATTAGTTTGACCTTCGAATCCTATTTATTTCCTAAGAAAAGGTTGGGATTATTGAAGTTCATTCAATTAGCAAATATAACGGTTATCAATTATGTTGAGCTAAGATAACTCCTGAGTTACTGATTTCTTAACCAAGACCAAAAGGAAAGGGATTAAATCTACTGGAATAAAAATGTCTTCAGATTGGGAATAATCAATAACATAAATAAAAGAAAGCAATATTAACTGAAATACCTCAAATAACATTAATTCGAAAGAGTAATCTGTAACATAGAAGAATTCATACTAAATTGAAAAGCAAGTAATGAAAAAGGAATATTGAACCTGATAAAAAGATAATCCTCAAAGCAAATAAATCCTAAATCTAAATCGTAATCCTAAAGAGAGAGGAGAGAACCTCTCTCCAACTAAACCTAAATCATGGAAATTGACTAAAATTGGAGACTCCCCTCAATGGATGCATTCCCCCACTTCATAACCTCTGGTCTATGCCTTCTGGACTTGGATTTGAGCCAAAAAGGGCTTCAAAACTCGCTATGAGGGTTTTCTGCAATTTCTGGTGCGTGGCCTCTGTCCTGCGTCCGCGTGGGTCACGCGGTCGCGTCAATTGGAGTTTTCCTTGTCGCGCGGTCGCGTCAGTCATGCGGCCGCGTCATAGGTGTTCTTCTTTAGGTGTGCGGTCACGTTAGTCATGTGGCCGCGTCGCTGCTTCTTCGCGCTTGGCATGCGGCCGCGTCGTCCATGCGATCGCATCACTGTCAGTTTCTACAGAAACTCCGTTTTGTGCTTTCCTTCCATTTTTGTATGTTTCCTTTCCATCCTTTGAGTCATTCCTGCCTTAGAAGATCTGAAACTACTCAACACACTAATCATGGCATCGAATGATAATAAAAGGTAATTAAAATAATTAATTTTAAAGCATAGGAAACATATTTTTCACATACATCACATAACAAGGAAGAAAAAGTAAAACCATGCAATTAATATGAATAAGTGGGTGAAGAATTGAATAAATCACTTAAACTAAACACAAAATATATCACAAAATATGGGTTTATCACTGGCTCCAGTCTGGTCCTCTCACAATTGGAGCTTGAGTCAGGGCGGTTTTCAGCTTGTCAAACGCTTGTTTGCAATCTTCACTGAACTCGAACTCAATATCTTTCTGCAGTAATCTGGATAGGAGAAGTGCTACCTTACTAAAGTCCTTAATGAATCTTCGGTAAAAACCTGCATGGCCAAGGAACGAACGAACTTCCCTCACAGAAGAGGGGTAAGGCAAACTAGAAATAACATCCACTTTTGCTGGATCTACAGAAATGCCAGTATTAGATACAACATGTCCCAGTATGATTCCTTGTTTAACCATAAAATGACATTTTTCAAAATTCAATACAAGGTTTGTACTGACACATCTATCTAATACTTTAGATAAACTATCCAAGCAAAGGTTAAAAGAATCACCATAAACGCTAAAATCATCAATAAAAACCTCCATACAGTCCTCAATAAGATCAGAGAAAAGACTCATCATGCACCTTTGGAAGGTAGCTGGTGCATTGCACAGGCCAAAGGGCATTCTCTTGTAAGCATAAGTCCCAAAAGGACAGGTAAATGTAGTCTTTTCCTGATCCTCAGGAGCTATATGAATCTGGAAATAGCCTGTGTAACCATCTAAAAAGCAATAATGTGATTTACCTGACACACGATCCAGCATTTGATCAATGAATGGAAGAAGGTAGTGATCCTTACGAGTAGATTGGTTGAGACGCGTGTAATCAATGCAGACCCTCCAGGTGTTCTGTACTCTGGTTGCTATGAGCTCTCCATGCTCATTCTTCACTGTAGTGACTCCAGACTTCTTGGGCACCACTTGTACTGGGCTCACCCATTCACTGTCTGAGATAGGGTAGATAATACCTGCCTCTAATAGTCTGGTCACTTCCTTCTTGACAACCTCTAAAATAGTGGGGTTCAATCTTCTTTGGAGTTGACGAATAGGTCTTGCTCCTTCCTTTAAAAATATCCTATGCTCACAAACTTGAGGGTTGATGCCTACTATATCTGCTAAACTCCACCCAATTGCTTTCTTGTGCTTCCTCAGCACACTAAGTAACTGCTCTTCCTACTGAGAAGTGAGGTCCTGTGCAATGATAACTGGAAACTTCTGCTTGTCTTTGAGGTAAGCATATTTGAGGTGTGGAGGGAGGGGTTTTAATTCTAACTTCTGTTCATAGTCTGGCTCTAGATTATCTGGAACTGGTGGCAGTGGTAGAGTGCCTGTATTGTCCTTGGAATTCCCCACACTTAGATCTTGTCCTATGTACTTATCTTCAAACTCTTCCTAGTGAACTTCAGCTACGGTTTCATCTATGATGTCACACTGGAAGATAGAATGGTCTTCTGGAGGGTGCTTCATAACTCCATTCAGATTGAAGCTTACTACTCGGCCGTCTATTTCAAAAGAGTATATGCCTGCAAAAGCTTCTAATTTGAACTTCGAGGTCTTCAAGAAAGGTCTTCTGAGTAGGATTGATGATGGCTTCTCTGAGTCATGTTGGGGCATCTCCAGGATGTAAAAATCAATAGGGAAAGTGAGACCTTTGATTCCCAGTAATACATCTTCAGCAACTCTAGCCACTGTAATAATACTTTTATCTGCTAACACAAAACGAGCTGCCGACCTTTTTAAAGGAGGGAGCCTCAAAACATCATATACAGATAAAGGCATTATACTAACACATGCTCCTAAATCACACATGCAGTCAGAAAATATCACGCCTCCAATTGTACAGTTAACCATGCATGGGCCTGGGTCACTACATTTTTTAGGTATATTTCCCATTAAAGTAGATATAGAACTACCTAAAGGAATAGTTTCTAATTCATTAATTTTATCTCTATGTATGCATAAATCCTTTAGAAACTTTGCATATTTAGGTACCTGTTGAATGACATCAAAAAGGGGAACAGTTACCTCAACCTTTTTGAAGATTTCTACCATTTTGGGATCAGGTTCCAACTGCTTCCTGGGCTTCTTTGCAAGTTGTGGAAATGGAATAGGAACGACGTCCTCTATAGTGTCTGCGCCCTTTGGTGCTTCTTCCTGTGATTTGGCGTCTTCTTCTTCAGCCATGTCTTGCATGCTCTTCTCTTCTTCAACATCTTTTATTTCCACCACCTCTTCAGCTGAGGTGTGTTGAGGTGGATTTGGCTCTTCCTGATTTCTCTCTTGTAGTGTGGTTCTAGACCTTAGGGTGATGGCATTAATACCACCCTTTGGGTTAGGTAATGGTTGAGAGGGGAGCCCACCAGAGCTTGAGGACTGGTTGTTGGAGTTGTTCATTGATCCAATCTATGAGACAAGGGCTTGCAAAGTAGAATTCAAACCATTCAGAGTAGAAGTAAGGTTGTTTTCCATGGCCTGTTGTCTCCGATCAATAGATTGCAGTAACTCATCATTAGGAGATAAAGAGGGGTAAGTGATCTGAGAGGTCTATTGAGATGCTTGAGGCTGTCTTAAATGAGGTGCTCTGTAGGTCTGATTTTGATTTTGCTGCCTGAAGTTGTTATTGTTATTCCACCTCTGATTTTCATTGTTATCTCTGCCTCCTCTGTTATGATTGTCCCTCCAACCCTGATTAGAGTTATCTTTCCAACCTTGGCTAGAGTTATCCTGCCATCCTTGGTTATAGTTGTCACCTTGATTATACCCTTGATTGGGGCGGTCATGAAAGTTATGAGTGGCTGCTACAGTGTTGTCTTCCGGTTGGAGTTGCGGGCACTCATCGGTATAGTGACTGTAATCTGCACAAATTCCGCATACTCTTTGTGGAACCAACTGCTGGTTGTGCTGTGGTGTAGATGGCTGAACTTGTGCTGTGGTGTAGATGGCTGAACTTGCTGTGGTTGTTGTTGATTTAGCTACATCTACTTCAGCAAGTTAGTCATTTCATATAAGCTCTGAGCTATAGCAGCAGTCTCTTTACTAGTGGATACCTCTGCAACAGCTCTTGACCGGCCTTGTTTCTGTCTATGATTTTTGGTAGATTCGGCCAAGTCACTGATCAATTGCCATAATTCTTCTGTAGTCTTGTACTTTTTCATAGACCCATTGCTAGCACCTTCCAATGTGGTTCTATCTTGAGATTTTAAGCCTTGTGTAAAGTAACCGAGCAACACTATCTTGTCAATCATATGGTGCGGACATGCTTCTAGAAGATTATTGAAGCATTCCAAGTATTTATAGAGGGTCTCAGATTCATCCTGAACGATCATGGACATGTCTTTCCTCAGTTTATCGGAAACTTCAGCTGGAAAAAATTTCTCCGAAAATTCTCTCCTAAGTGTATCCAAGTTGGATACAGTTGTTTCGGGTTGAGTGTAGTACCACTCTCTTGCCTTTCCCAATGGAAAGGCTTTTAACATAATGGAGATTTCATCAGTGCCATTACGCTTGACAATAGAACAAGCAGACTGAAAATCCCTAAGGTGCTTAATAGGCTCTTGAGCAGGTAAGCCATGAAACTTGGGCATCAAGTTGAGTAGTGAAGACTTTATTTCAAAGTCTACAGCTACTGCTGGATGGTGTGCCTGGAATGGTTGGAGCATAAAATCAGGGGCTCCTTCCTCTCTCCTTCCTCCTGGATAGTGACTCTCCTAGGCGCTGCCATGTCGCCTGCACGTAAATCAACTGGATCAGTAAAAGGGGAGCTTATTTCTTCCTTAGATGACGGTTCAAGTTTGTCCTCAAAGAGGAGTCACCGACGCCGAGCTTGCCTTATACGTGAAAGAGTTCTTTCAATCTCAGGGTCAAATACTGGCAAGCTTGGATCAGGAAGTGAACGCGTCATTTAACGAAAGAAACATACAGCTCATAGTGACAGAATGAAAAGAAAAATTGCAATTAAAATAAATACCAATCAATAAATTAGCACACTGTTGCAACTCCCCGGCAACGGCGCCAGAAATTGACGTGGCGGAAATTTACGAGTTAAGAATTTATTAATAGGGATACGTTGCAAGTACAGTCCTTAACCAACCAAAAATCCGCTTATCAATTTAAAAGGGGTTGTCACAATATTGAAAATTAAAATACTGGGAGTATGAATCCTAGGTCGTCTCCCAACGAGTTGCAGAGAGATGTGCTATTTCATCAATTGGGTGTTTTCGAAAATGGTTGAGTTGATAAACAGAGATTTAAATCAGAGAATTTAATTAATTTTAAATAAAAGCCTTGACTGGGCGTAGATTAGTTGGAAGCCCTATTCTTGTTGAAATACTCTCATGATTAATTAATAATTGGAAGTTACTCTGCTTAGTTAACCCTTACTAGGTAAAGGAAAGTCAAGCAAGTTGGAAATTTGTTTCTAGTCATAAGTCCTAATCCTCTCCCTTGGGAAGGACTAGAGTTAATGATTAGAGGGTGATTCAACAATAAACCCAATTATAATTTCTCTCTTGAGTAGTTCAACTCAAGGGTTCTTTTCAATCATCCCCAATCAAGTCATGGAACTACTCACTCATCATAATTATAAAATTCACAGAATTAATGGTGAAAATAAAAGAAGACATGATAAACAATAATAAAAGGATTAATTGAAAATAAAAATAGTCTATATTAATAACTTGTAAAAATAAGCCAAAGTCAACTCTAGAGGGATTAAGAATATGGAAGAATAAATATAAAAAGTAAATAACAAAATAAGATGACTAGTACCGGAGGTAGACTCTTCTCAAAAGCTAAAGCCAAAATCTTCCAATGCTAATTATGAATGCTCAAGTGAGTAAAAAACCTAGGGGAGGAGTAAATCCAGATCTAAAACTAAAAATTATGCAGAATGAATTGTGTCTCTCATTTCTGCATGTTCCTTGACTCTAGTATGTAATTCCGGGTTAAAAACTGGGTTGAAATCCGGCCCAGAAACTCTGCCAGTGACTTCTGAAATTCTGCAGATTGCGCACGTCACGAGGACGCGTCATTCACGTGGACGCGTCATTCGGCATTTTTCTTTTCCATGCGGGCGCGTCGTCCATGCCCCGCGTCGCTTCTGCTTTTCCAATCCGTGTGTCCGCGTCACTCATGCGGCCGCGTCACTGCGAATTCCTCTCTTTCGCGCGGTCGCGTCGCTGATGCATATGCGTGACTTCTCGCTAGTCATCTCCTCAATTTCTTGTATTCCTTCCATTTTTGCAAGCTTCCTTCCCAATCTCTCACTCATTCATGTCCTATAAAGCCTGAAACACTTAACACACAGATCACGGCATCAAATGGAATAAAGGGGATTAAAATACCTAATTAAAGGTCTCCAGGAAGTAAGTTTTCAATCATGTAATAATTTTAGGAAGGAAATATAAATGCATGCTAATTATATGAATAAGTGGGTAAAGACCATGATAAAACCACACAGGTAATCACATTGTAAACAATAAAATAGTGGTTTATCACAACTACATGCAAAATGTTCCTACCTACTTGGTTAAAAGTAAATAAGTTCTCCAAGACAAATATGAATCAAATTCCACTAATTTAAATCACGCAATAAGAGACGAATAAACTTGTAAGAAGATAGCTCATAAAATCAGGGAACATAGAATCAAGCGTTGAACCCTCATTGGTTGTGTATATCACTCTAGCTCTCAAGTGTCTAGGGTTAATCACTCTCCTCTTTCCTAGTCATGTTTTCTAAACCTTTGTTCTTCATCTAACCAATCAACAAATATTTAATGTCCCAATACAAACATCATGAGGTCTTTTCAAGGTTGTAATGGGGCTGAGGTAAAGGTAAGGATGTATATATAAGACTAACTGAGCTAACAAAGTGAATCCTTGATTAGTCTAAGATCTCACTTAACATACATACTTTATATAATTTCAAGGTTCTTTACCTAGTTACCCAAATTTTTCCACTTTTGTATTGCATGCTCATGCACCAAATTTATTTTTGAATTTTGTCCCATGTGCATTGGTTCTTTTTATTTTGCATTGGGGTATTTTTTGTATCCCCTTATTTAATCACTAAAATTTTTTTTTAATGCACATGGTAATTTAATTATTTTGATTTCACATGAGCATGCTTCCCAAACCTTGAAATAACTTATTCAATTTAATTCTCCCTTTTTTTTCTATCATCTCATGTTCCCATAAAATTTCCCACTCTTAAATTATACATAATATCTATCTTAAGCTAACAAAGGATTCAACTTGGGATTTTTAATTTGTTTTTCTGCTTAAGGCTAGTAATGTGGTTATAAAACAGAAGGAGATTAAAAAGCTCAAAGTGGCTAACAAGGGTGACATAAAAGGGTAGACTTCTTTGGGATAAGTGAGTGAAAACAAGTAATAGCCTCAATCATATGCAAGCATGTAAATACACTAAATAATGGACATATAGACTGAAACAAAGTAAAGATTACAATTATAGAGAAGAAAACACACAAGAATAAAATATTTATGGTTAAATAATGTAACCATATAAATAGGCTCAAAATCTCACAGGTTGTTTGTTCTTTGGCTCAAAAACCATGTTCTAAATACAACTTCAAACAAATTTGACATATAGAAAATTTTAATTTTTTTTAATTTAAATTAGTGAAAATTTTCAAAAATAGGGTCCTAGAAAGAAACTTATTATTTTTCAACCAAGTAGAATATGCATAAAATCAAATAATTATGCAATCAAACATGTAAATGCAACAATGAATTAACAAAGAAAATAAAACATTGGTGTTGGGAAGGAAATAACTAATCCATGGAGATCGGTATCGACCTCCCCACACTTAAAGATTGCACCGTTCTCGGTGCATGCTAAGACGTGCAGATTGACTCGTCTGTCTCCCCATATAGAAGTTCTTCCTTTCCCCTCTCGGTGGCCATCCTGAAAGAAGAAGAAAAGGAAGAAAAGTAACCCAGAAATAAAGATAAGAAAATAAATAAAATATGGGTTGGTTAATGCCAAATGATGAGAGTCTCAATTACATGTTAGCTACAACATGCATATGAGAAAACAATAAAAGCAAATGGCATATCAATAGTGCAAAAAGTGCAACAATGGGGGAGAGAGTGTGGGTAATGTAAGATACTATAAGTGCATATCAATGCAAAAGGAATATCAGTATTATAAAAATTAGCATTGATTTATGAATAATAATACCCAATCAGAATAAAACAAGTCATGAAGCACTAAAATAATTCAAGAAAAGATGCAACAATTGAATAAGAAAATTTAACACCAATGGATAAAGAAAAAGAAAGCAAGAAAGAAGGAAGAAAGAAATAAGAAGGGAAAGAAAAGATTTAGATTTGGGGAAGAGAAGATAAGATATCTTGGCCGAGCTGGGTAAGCTGTGCAGCGCAGGCGACGCGAACGCGTGGGTCACGCGTTCGCGCAGATAGCGCTTCTATGAAATGACACGGACGCGTGGGTCACGCGTTCGCGTGGGTCACGTGTTCGTGTGGGTCACGCGTTCACGTGGAGTGTATCGTGCCATTAGCGCAAGGGTAGCCTCGCGGTCGCGCAACTCTCTATTTGAAACTCATTTTGCCAAATTATAGAGTGACGCAGTCACGTGGGGGACGCGATTGAGTGGTTGGCCTTTTTCTGAAAACGGCACGGACGCGTGGGGCACCCGTTCGCATGGTAGGGCTGGTGCTTCTAGCACGAGTCTAGCCCCACTCCATCACAACTTCCTGCCACACACCCTTTTCTATGCCGATTTTTAGGGGCACGCGTTCGCGTGGGTGATGCGGACGCGTGGGAGGCATTTTACGCAAATGACGCGAACGCGTCAACGACGCGATCGCGTGGATCGATTTGTGCCAAAGGCACACCTCCAGCCACACTTTCGCGTAACTTTCTGTAAAGTCTCTTTTCTTCCTTGAGGCACATATGACGCGAACGCGTCGCCGACGCTGGCGCATCGCATGGCATTTTTTATGCAAAATGTAGAATGCAGTAAGCAGATCCTGATGCAGATGTTATGAATAATCCCAGGTTCAATGAAATAAAATAAAACTCAAAAACAAACAAAACTAAATAAAATTGAAAAAAAGGAACGATCATACCATGGTGGGTTGTCTCCCACCTAGCACTTTTAGTTAAAGTCCTTAAGTTGGACATTTGGTGAGCTCCCTGTCATGGTGGCTTATGCTTGTATTCATCCAAGAACCTCCACCAGTGTTTGGAATTCCCACAGCATTCGGGATCCCAAACTAGGCGCAGAAAGCCTTCAAGCAAGCTAAAGCAGGTGACATATCCCCAAGAGCATTGATTTCTAGATTGAATTCTGGGTTCCTAAACCTTGCTTTTGCACCCGTCTTCTTGTTGATCATTAGTATTCCAACCGGGTGGCAGGCAATATGAATTCTCACTAAAGCGGCCAAACAACTTCCTAGACCCATTCAGTTGAGCTTTACACCAAGCTTTTCGTTTAAATTTTGAGCACAAAACCATGTTGAACCCTGCTTGACAACTCCAACCACTAACCATCTTCTTCTTACTCTCAATGCCACAAAAAGCTCTAAGCTGACCATCTGTCTTAAGTAAAGCATATTCAAGTGAGCTAATTAAGCTTAGAGATGAGAGATTTATCCACTTGAATGAATGAATGGATGGTGATGGCTTTGAGGGAGAGGTCTCCAACAACTTTGGCAAGGTGATTTCCAGTGCCATTCTATTGGGCTCTTCCTTGACAACTTCCACCTCTTTGCAAGCTTCTTCAATATCAACTCTTCCTCTTGGTAGCTGTCTTCCAATTTAATCTATTCTTCATTGTTCACCAAGGGCATGAGAGATTGTGCTTCTTCTTCTTTAATCTCCATGTCAAGTCCAATGGGAGAGGATTCAAATGTAGAAAAGAATTCATTAATGATTGAATCCATCTCTTGATCATCCCCTTCAAAGTTTTCAACCATGATATGCTTTGGAGGTTGTACACCTTCCTCAACATCAATTGTAAACATCTTAGAAGGAGGCTCTATGACTTGAGTTTTCCATAGAGGTTTTGCATCTCCTAAGTCTTCAACCACTTCTTCCTTTTCAATGGCAGGCGTAGCTTCTTCCAATTATTTCAATATAAAATTGTGATGCCCACTGTCCACCGGAGTTTCTAAGGCTGCGTTTGTTTTTAAAGACAGGACAGAACATGACATTAGAACGGAGACAATAGGACGAAGACACTAAAAATTATCTTTTGTGTATTGTGTTTGGATACGATGGACAAGACACTAATGTAATGTCTAGTATTATGTTTGGATACACATGGACAAAACTAAAATATTATATGAAATGACTAAAATAGCCCTGTGATTCCAAATTTTCTACATCAATACAAATTAATTTAATAAAAAATGAGATTACGTAAGAGTATAGACGAAACTTAAAAAAAATATTTGAAGAGGCAAAATATTTTAATAAAAAAATATATTAGTATTTATATTAAAATAAAATTTATAAATATAATTATTTTATTTTAAAATTTATTATTAATATGCAGGAATACATATGGTTAAGATTAACAAAAAAAATAAATTTAAATTTGATTAATAAAAAAATTTGTTTAAGTTAATAAGTCAAATTAATTTTAAATAAAAAATTAATTTAAAAAAATCCATTTTTACATGAAAAAATTATTAGTTTTTTGCATATAAAAATCTATTTTTATTTAAAAAAACTAATTTCTTTTATCTATTTCAAGATTAATTATTTTTGTTATTATTTTTATTACAATCAAATAATATAATATAAGGTTAAAATGGTGTTGAAGTAAAATGATGAAAAGAAAAGAATTATCTACCCCCAATAAAAAATTTTACAAAAAGGAGATAGTACCTGGAAAAGAAAGAGATAGAGAAAGAACAAGAAGAACAACGCAATAGAAAAGATAAAAAGGGGTAATAATGGAAAAAAGGAAAATAAAATTTATAAAATTTTCCGTGTCCACTCTTCCAAATCCTGTGTCCATCATTGTCCTTCGTGAAAGAGTGGACACAAAAGTATAAAAAACTGTCTCGGAGACAATATGTCCACTGTCCATGTCTCTGCTTCCAAACACTTTTTAAACAAGTGTTGTCCATGTCTCCGTGTCCTGCCACCGAAAACAAACGCTACCTAACTTCTCCTTCATGCTACGTTCTTCAGTAGATTCTCCACATGAAGCCATGGGGTTCCTTGAATTTCCGAACGTCGAGAAGGTAATCGATTGATCGCTTGTTCCAGTTGGTGAAGAGTTGCATGAAGTCGATCTGTTGTTTCCTTGAGACGATCCCTTGATGCTTGTTGTGCTCAGCTATCATAAGTAGGATCATAGTGCTCTTGGATTGATGGATATAGAGATGGTGAATATTAAGATGGTTGCTCTAAGTATGGCTCATAAGGTGGTTGGTATGGTGGATATGGGTTAGAGTCATATGGAGGTGAATGGTGGAAAGAGGCTTGTGAGTATGGTGGTCCAAAGTCATGTTGAGGAGGGGGTTCATAGACATATGGTGGTAGTTGTTGATAATCAAAAGAGCACTCACCATAGCCATTGCCTTGATATGCATCATAGAACGGTTGTTGATAGTCCATTGGAGGTAGTTGTTGCCATGAGGGTTGATCAAATTATTGTGGCTCCTCCCATCTTTGATACTTTCAACCTTGATGCCTGTTGTTATTATAATCTCCTCTTCCTGTAACATAATTGTAACCAGACTCATAGCCAAATGGGGTGAGAGTTCATAGTAGTAGGAGGAAATAAAAACAAAAACTAACAAAAAGAAAATATTTTGGAAAAGATATGATTTTTGAAAAAAGTAAGATAAGATTTTGAAAAAGATAAGATAAGATCTTGAAAAATGATAAGATAAGATTTTGAAAAAGATATGATTTTTTTTTTAAAAAAATTGAATTTTGAAATTTAAAAATAAGATAAGATAAGATGAAAATTTTTTTTAAAAAAATATTTACAATAACCAATAATAAGGCACACGTTTGCAATTCCCCAGCAATGGCGCCATTTTGACGAACTGATTTTCCTATTGGTAAAAAAATATAAAAATATAACCGCATTGTAAGTATAACTTCTAGACCAACAGAAAATCCTTTCGTACAAACGTTTGGTTGTCACAAGTAACAAACCCAATAAAAATAATTAACCAAAGTATTTAAACCTTGGGTCGTCTTCTCAAGGAATTGCAGGGAGGTGTGTTTTATTATAGGTTATGGAAAATAGTATTTTGGGTTTTTAAAATAAGGAACAAGTAATTTAGATGGCAGGACAGAATAAATTAATAATTAAGAAAACTCTTGGCAAGGTATGAAAATTAGAAGTCCTATCCTAGTTATCCGTATCAATGGTGATGAGAATTATATGTTTGCTCCCACTCAGTCAACCTCTAACTATGAAGGTAAGTCAAGTGGACAAATCAATTTAACACCTAAAGTCCTAGTCAACTCCTATGGAAAGGCTAGAGTTATAGGAATCTAAATCAATTAGCAAAGATGACAATTATCAGTCATGATGAGTTTGACATCTCAAGAGTCACCAATTAATCAACCAGAACCAAGAATATAGAAAGTCAAATAAAAATCATATGTCTGAAATACCTCAAATATTAATAAAAAAAAATTAGATCT
>NC_029777.3:35407513-35412260 GCF_000817695.3 Arachis duranensis | reverse complement strand
AATCCTAATCCTAAATCCTAAGAGAGAGGAGAGAACCTCTCTCTCTAAAAACTACATCTAAATTATGAAAAGTGAATTATGAGTCGTTTCCCCCTGAATGGATGTATTCCTCCACTTTATAGCCTCTAATATGTGTTTTCTGGGTCAAAACCTGGGTCAAAAACAGCCCAGAAATCACCCCCAACAATATCTGGTTCGTATAGGTCGTGGCAAAGTGACGCGGAGGCGTCGTCCACGCGTTTGCGTGGATTGAAATTCGCAGATGCGACGCGTGTCTGCATCGCCTAAAATCGAGACAGCTATAGGAAATTACTTATTGTTGAGAAGCTCCGGATGTTAGCTTTCCAACGCATCTGGAACCGCATCATTTGGACCTCTGTAGCTCAAGTTATGACCATTTGAGTGCAAAGAGGTCAGGTTGGATAGCTTAGCAATTTCTTCAACTTCTTGTATTCTTTCCACTTTTGCATGCTTCCTTTCCATCCTCTGAGCCATTCCTGCCCTGTAATCTCTGAAAACACTTAACACACATATCAAGGCATCAAATGGTAATAAGAGAGAATTTAAATAAAAGAAAATAAAAGCCAAAGAAGCATGTTTTCAATCAAAGCACAGAGTTAGGAAGGAAAATGTAAAACCATGCAAATCATATGAATAAGTGTATGAAAGATTGATAAAATCTACTCAATTGAACACAAGATAAACCGTAAAATAGTGGTTTATCAACCTCTCCACACTTAAACATTAGCATGTCCTCATACTAAGCTCAAGAGAAGCTATAAAGGAGTGAAGAGGAATGATAGAGAGTATGCAATGCAACTTATCTATGTGAATGCAACTACATGCAAAATGTTTCTACCTACTTGGTTAAAAGTAAATAAGTTCTCCAAGACAAATATGAATCAAATTCCACTAATTTAAATCACGCAATAAGAGACGAGTAAACTTGTAAGAAGATAGCTCATAAAAGCAAGGAACATAGAATCAAGCGTTGAACCTTCACTGGTAGTGTATATCACTCTAACTCTCAAGTGTCTATGGTCAATCACTTTACTCTTCCCTATTCATGATTTCTAAACATTTTTTCTTCATCTAACCAATTAACAAATATTTAATGTACCAATGCAAACATCATGAGGTCTTTTCAAGGTTGTAATGGGGCTGAGGTAAAGGTAAGGATGTATATATAAGGCTAAGTGAGCTAACAAAGTGAATCCTTGATTAGTCTAAGATCTCACTTAACATACATACTTTATATAATTTCAAGGTTCTTTACCTAGTTACCCAAAGTTTTCCACTTTTGTATTGCATGCTCATGCACCAAATTTATTTTTGGATTTTGTCCCATGTGCATTGGTTCTTTTTATTTTGCATTGGGATAATTTTTGTATCCCCTTATTTAATTATTAAAAAATTTTTTTTAAAGCACATGGTAATTTAATTATTTTGATTTCACATGAGCATGCTTCCCAAACCTTGAAATAACTTATTCAATTTAATTCCCCCTTTTTTTTCTATCATCTCATGCTCCCATAAAATTTCCCACACTTAAATTATACACAATATCTATCTTAAGCTAACTAAGGATTCAACTTGAGATTTTTAATTTGTTTTTTTGCTTAAGGCTAGTAATGTGGTTATAAAACAGAAGGGGATTAAAAAGCTCAAAGTGGCTAACAAGGGTGACATAAAAGAGTAGGCTTATTTGGGATAAGTGAGTAAAAACAAGTAATGCCTCAATCATATGCAAGCATGTAAATACACCAAATAATGGACATATAGACTGAAACAAAGTAAAGATTGCAATTATAGAGAAGAAAACACACAAGAATAAAATATTTATGGTTAAATAATGTAACCATATAAATAGGCTCAAAATCTCACAGGTTGTGTGTTCTTTGGCTCAAAAACCATGTTCCAAATACAACTTCAAACAAATTTGACATATAGAAAATTTTAATTTTTTTTAATTTAAATTACTGAAATTTTTCAAAAATAGAGTCCTAGAAAGAAACTTATTATTTTTCAACCAAGTAGAATATGCATAAAATCAAACAATTATGCAATCAAACATGCAAATGCAACAATGAATTAACAAAGAAAATAAAACATTGGTGTTGGGAAGGAAATAACTAATCCATGGAGATCGGTATCGACCTCCCCACACTTAAAGATTGCACCGTCCTCGTTGCATGCTAAGACGTGCAGGTGGACGGGCTGCTCCAATTGATGTCTTTCTCTATAGATTGTGCAGATTGACTTGCCTGTCTCCCCATATAGAAGTTCTTCCGTTCCCCTCTCGGTGGCCATCCTGAAAGAAGAGGAAAAGGAAGAAAAGTAACCCAGAAATAAAGATAAGAAAATAAATAAAATATGGGTTGGTTAATGCCAAATGATGAGAGTCTCAATTACATGGTAGCTACAACATGCAAGTGAGAAAACAATAAAAGCGAATGGCATATCAATAGTGCAAAAAGTGCAATAATAGGGAAGAGAGTGTGGGTAATGCAAGATAGTGTAAGTGCATATCAATGCAAAAGGAATATCAGTATTATAAAAATTAGCATTGATTTATGAATAATAATACCCAATCAGAATAAAACAAGCCATGAAGCACCAAAATAATTCAAGAAAAGATGCAACAGTTGAATAAGAAAATTTAACACCAATGGAAAAAGAAAAAGAAAGTAAGAAAGGAGGAAGAAAGAAATAAGAAGGGAAAGAAAAGATTTAGATTTGGGGAAGAGAAGATAAGATATCTTGGCCGAGCTGGGTAAGCTGTGTGGCGCAGGCGACGCGAACGCGTGGGTCACGCGTTTGCACGGATAGCGCTTCTATGAAGTGATGCGGACGCGTGGGTCACGCGTTCGCGTGGGTCACGCGTTCGCGTGGAGTGTATCGTGCCATTAGCGCGAGGGCAGCCTCGCGGTCGTGCAACTCTCTGTTTGAAACTCTTTTTGAAATTATAGGGTGACGCGGTCGTGTGGGGGACGCGATTGCATGGTTAGCCTTTTTCTGAAAAACGGCGCGGACGCGTGTGGCACGCGTTCGCGTGGTAGGGCTGGTGCTTCTAGCACGAGTCCAGCCCCACTCCAACACAACTTGCTGCTACACACCCTTTTTTACGCCGATTTTTAGGGGCACGCGTTCACGTGGGTGACGCAGACGCGTGGATCAATTTGTGCCAAAGGCACGCCTTCAGCCACGCTTTCGCGTAACTTTATGTAAAGTCTCTTTTCTTCCTTGAGGCATATATGACGTGGACGCGTCGGCAACGTTGGCGCGTCGCTGACGTTAGGATTTTTGCTAGTAAAGAATTTTATAAAAGTAGTCGCGTTGTAGATATAGTTTCTAAACCAACAGAAATCCCTTCGTACAAAAATTTTGGTTGTCACAAGTAACAAACCCCTTTTTAAAATTGATAACCGAGTATTTAAAACTCGGGTTGTCTTCTCAAGGAATTGCAGGGAGGTATGTTCTTATTATTCGTTATGAGTTTGTAAATTGGGGTTTTGAAGTTTGGGCAATGGGCACAGGTATATTTAAATGACAAGTAAAATAAATTAACAATAATAAAATCTCTTGGCAAGGTATAAGAACTGGAAGTCCTATCCTAGTTATCCTTATCAATTGTTATGAGAATTGGATTTTTCTCCCACTTTGTTAACCTCTAACTATGAAGGTAAGTTAAGTGGATGAATTAATTCGAATTTTCAATCAACAATGAGTTTGATAACTCAAGAGTTACCAATTAATCAACCAGATCCAAAAGGTAGAAAATCTAAATTAAAATCATTTATCTGAAAACATCTCCGTAATGTATATTAAATAAAAATCAATCCTAACATGGAAAGTTCATAAGCCAATTGGGCAACACAATTCAGATACAAATGAAAGCATCAGAGTAAATAAAAATAAATGAGAAAATAAATAAAAAGAACATTGAACCTGAGATGAAGATGAAATATTCCTAATTTCTAAAAATCCTAATCCTAAATCCTAAGAGAGAGGAGAGAGCTCTCTCTCTAAAAACTACATTTAAATCCTAAAAAAGTAAATTATCAAAACATGATTATGAATGAATAGATTCCCCCACTTTATAGCCTCTAATCTGTGTTTTCTGGGCCGCAAACTGGGTCGAAAACAGCCCAGAAATTGCTGGAGAAGAAATTTGTCACGCTGATTTTCGTAACTGCGACGCATTTGCGTGGATGACGCGTTCACGTCACCTAGCATTAGAGCAACTATGTCATATTATATATCAAATCGAATCCCCGGACGTTAGCTTTCCAACACAACTGGAACCGCGTCGTTTGGACCTTTGTAGCTCAAGTTATGACCGTTTTAGTGTGAGAGGGTCAGGCTAACAGCTTTGCAGTTCCTTCAATTTCTTGTATTCCTTCCGCTTTTGCATGCTTCCTTTCCATCCTCCAAGCCATTCCTGCCCTATAATCCCTAAAATCACTGAACACACATATCACGGCATCTAATGGTAATAAGAGATGATTAATATTAGCAAATATAAGACCAAAGAAGCATGTTTTCAATCATAGCACAAATTCCGTAAGAAAAACGTAAAACATGCGATTAGTATGAATAAATGGGTAAAGAGTTGATAAAAACCACTCAATTGAGCACAAGATGAACCATGAACTAGTGGTTTATCAACCTCCCCACACTTAAATATTAGCATGTCCTCATGCTAAGCTCAAGAGAACTAAAAGAGTGAAGGGGAATGGTAGAATGT
>NC_029777.3:35400069-35407461 GCF_000817695.3 Arachis duranensis | reverse complement strand
TTAAAAATAAATAAGTTCTCCAAGACAAACATAAATCAGATTCCACTAATTCAAATCATATAAAATAAAGACAAGTAAACTTGTAAGAAGATAGCTCATGAAAGCAGGGAACATAAAATCAAGCATTGAACCCTCACAGGAAGTGTATATCACTCTAATCTCTCAAGTGTCTAGGGTCAATCACTCTACTCTTCCCTAGTCATGCTTTCTAAATATTGTTCTTCGTCTAACCAATCAACAAATATTTAATGTACCAATTCACACATCATGAGGTCTTTTCAAGGTTGTAATGGGGCCAAGGCAAGGGTGAGGATATATGTATGGCTAAGTGATCTATAAATTGAATCTTTGAGTAACCTGAGCTATCACCTAACATACATACATTCTATATAACTTCTAAAATCATGCCTAGCTACCCATAATTCCTATTTTTGTATAATTCCCATACTCATGTACCAAAAAAAATTTATATTTCTTTACTTTTATCACATGTGCATTAATTTTTATTAAAGCTTAACATTGCGGTAATTTTATCCATATATATATTCTATTTTGGTTTTTCATGAGTAGGTTCCCAAATTCCCAATATTCAAATAAATTAGAAACATGATACATTCTCTTATTAACCCATGTTCCCACAGTTTCCCCACACTTAGTTGATACATAATCTCTATCTTAAGCTAACCAAAGATTCAATTTGAGATTTTTACTTTTGTTTTTCTGCTTAAGGCTAGTGATGTGGTTATAGAACAGAAGGGGGTTAAAAGGCTCAAGGTGGCTAACAAGGGTGATGTAAAGGGTAGGCTTATTTGGGATAAGTGAGCTAAAATCAAATAATGGCCTCAATCATATGCAAACATGTAAATACACTAAATATTGGACATATAGAATGGAACAAAATAAAGATTGCAATCATAGAGAAGAAAAACACACAAGAATAAAATTTTATGGTTAAATAATGTAACCATACAATTAAGCTCAAATCTCACAGGTTGTGTGTTCTTTGGCTCAAAAACCATGTTCCAAATACAACTTCAAACAAATTTAACACAAAAATTCTCAATTTAAATTAGTGAAATTTTCAAAAATAAGATCTTAAAAAGAAACTTATTATTTTAACCAAGCAGTAGCTAAATGCATAAAATCAAACAAACATGCAATTAAACATGCAAATGCAATAATGAACAAACAAAGAAAATAAAACAATGGTGTTGAAAAGAAGAAAATAGCTAACCCATGGAGATCGTATCGACCTCCCCACACTTAAAGATTACACCGTCCTCGGTGTATGCTAAGATGTGCAGGTGGGCGGGTTGTTCCAACTGATGCTTTTCTCCAAAGATTGTGCAGATGGACTTGTCTTCTCTCCCCATGTAAACGTCTTCCGCTTCCCTTCCGGGTGGCCATCTTGAAAGAAAATAGGGAAGAAAAGTAACCCAGAAATAAAGATAAGAAAATAAATAAAGTATGGTTGGGTTAATGCCAAATGATAAGGGTCTCATTTACATGGAAGCTTCAACATGTACGTGAGAAAATAATAGAAGCCATGGCATGCCAGTGGGACAAAATGTACAACAATGGGGAAGAGAGTGGGTAATGAAAGACAATGTAAGTTCATGTCAATGCAAAAGGAATACAAGTATCATAAAAGATTGATATTGACAAAAAAATAGCATCACCCAACATGGTAAAACAAGTCACTAAGCATCAAAATGACACCAGAAAAGATGCAATAGTTAAATAAGAAAATCAACACCAAAGGAAAAAGAAAAGAAGAAATGCACTAAATTAAAATGCAATTAATGAAATATGCAAATAAATTAAGTAAAATAAAATGAAAGATAAGAAGAATGAGAGGGGAAAGAAGTGAGTAAGAAAGGAGGGAGGGAAAAATTAGGATTGGGGAAGAAAAGATAAGATATTTGGCAAATTAGGTTAAGGTGTGCGGTGCAAGCGACGCAGACGCATGGCGGACGCGTTCGCGTGACTTGCGCTTAAATTAATCGATGCAGACGCGTCATTCACGCAGTCGCGTGACACATTTTATGCAACTGGCGCGAGGGCCGCCTCGCGCTCGCACAACTCTCTGTTCGAATTATTTTTTTGCCAAATTTGGGGTGACGCGATCGCGTAGGGCATGCGATCGCGTGAGTGGGCTTTAGAAGGAAATGACGCGGACGCGTGAGCCATGCGTCCATGTGGGTAAAATTGTGCATTCAGCACCAATCCATCACCACTCTCGCACAATAATTCGTTGTGCACCCTTTTTACGTCGAAAATCAGGGCACGCGGTCGCGTGGGAGGCCATTATTCCCATGTGACGCGGACGCGTTGACGACGTGGTCGCGTGGGTCGATTTGTGCCACTGGCACGCCTCCAGCCACGCTCCAGCGTGACTCTCTATTCAACTTTCTTTTCTTCATAACGCACTGGTGACACGGACGCGTCAGCGACGCTGCCGCGTCGCGTGCGTAAATTTTTTTTATTATGTAGTATGCAGAGTGCTATGCTTAATATGAATGCTATGCATGATTCCAGGTTCAGTAAAAATTCAAAAACAAACAAAACATACAAGAATTAAAACTGAAAAGGGACGATCATACCATGGTGGGTTGTCTCCCACCTAGCACTTTTAGTTAAAGTCCTTAAGTTGGACATTCTGGTGAGCTCCTTGTTATGGTGGCTTATGCTTGTACTCATCCAGAAATCTCCACCAATGTTTGGAGCTCCAGTAGCCTCTGGGGTCCCAAACAAGGCACAGAAAGCCTTCAAGCAAGTTAAAGCAAGTGACAAGACCCCAAGAGTGTTGATTTCTAGATTGAATTCCGGGGTCCCAAATCTTGCTTTTGCACCCGTCTTCTTGCTGAGCAATATTGTTCCATCCGGGTGGCAAACAGTCTGAATTCTCACTGAAGCAGCCAGACAACTTCCTAGACCCATTCAGTTGAGCTCTAAACCAACCTTTGCATTTAAATGTTGAGCACACAACCATGTTGAACCTTGTAGGATAAATCTTATCACTGACCATCTTCCTCTTACTCTTAATGCCACAAAGAGCTCTAAGTTGACCATCCGTCTCCAGTAGCCCATATTCAAATGGGGTTAGAAAGCTAAAGGATATGAATTTTACCCACTTGAATGTTGTGAAGGATGATGGCAACTTAAGGGGAGGTATTTTTAATGAAATTGCAAGCTCCACTCCCTCGTGCTCTTTGACAACTTCCACCTCTTTGCAAACTTCTTTGATTTCAACCTCTTCCTCTTGGTAGCTTTCTTCTAATTCAAACTCTTCTTCATTGCGCACCAAGGGCATGGGAGGTTGTGCCTCTTCTTCTTGAATCTCCATCTCTTGATTAACCTCTTCCAAGTCTTCTATTATGACATGCCTTGGAGGTTGTACATCCTCCTCAACATCAATTTCAAATACCTTGGAAAGAGGCTTTATGACTTGAATTTCCCATGGAGGTTCTGCATCTTCTAAGTCTTCAACCACTTCTTCCTCTTCAATAATTCCGGCTTCCTCCACTTGTTCCAGTACAAATTCATGTTCCTTACTGTCCACTGGAGTTTCTAATGTCTCATTCATGCTACGTTCTTCATTAGATTGTCCACATGAAGCCATGGGGGTTCCTTGAGTGTTCGAATGTCGGGAAGCTAATTGATATATTGCTTGCTCCAATTGATGAAGGGTTGCATGAAATTGATCTATTGTTTCCGGGAAATGATCCCTTGACTCTTGTTCCTCCTTGATGATTACCTTTCCATGACAACTCCCTTCCATTACTCCTTCATCTTCAAGGGTCTCTCCTACCTTCATCTTTAGTGCCTCCTCTAGCTCCTTATGAAGTGTGGATTCACGAAGATGATCCTCTCTCTCTTGTTCCATATCAATAACATCATTAGGATCATCTTGCTCTTGGATTGATGGATGTGGGTGCTCTTCCATGGATGGTGGTGATGGGATGGGTGGATCATTATGTGGTTGAAAAGGAAGTGCACTAGAGCTTGAGGGTTGATTGTTGAAGGTATTTGGTGGTCCGATTTGGGCGGCGAGAGCTTGTATAGTAGAGTTTAAATCGGTAAATGCTTTCTCCATGGAGGTTTGGGGTGGATAGGAGGGTTCATTTGTTGGGAGAAGGGGTTCATGGTAGGCAAGTGGTTCACTTGATAATGATAAGGAGATGGTGTATATTGAGGTGGTGGTTCTGTGTATGGTTCATTTGGCTCATAAGGTGGTTGATATGGTGGGTACGGGTTAGGATCGTATGAGGGTATTTGGTGGTAAGGGGCTCGTGAGTATGGTGGTCCAAAGCTATGTTGATGAGGGGGTCCATAGGCATATGGTGGTGGTTGTTGATAGTTCATTGGAGGTGGTTGTTGCCATGAGGGTTGATCAAATCCTTGTGGCTCCTCCCATCTTTGATTATTCTAACCTTGATGCCTGTTCTCATTATAATTTCTTCTTCCTGCAACATAATTGTAACCAGACTCATAGCCAAAGGGGTGAGAGTTCATAGTAGTGAGAGAAAATAAAAATAGAAACTAACAAAAAGAAAGTATTTTGAATTTTTTTTTTGAAAAAATATTTACAATAACCAATAATAAGGCACGTTTGCAATTCCCCGGCAACGGCGCCATTTTGACGTTAGGATTTTCGCTAGTAAAGAATTTTATAAAAATAGTCGCGTTGTAGATATAGTTTCTAAACCAATAGAAATCCCTTCGTACAAAAGTTTTGGTTGTCACAAGTAACAAACCCCTTTTTAAAATTGATAACCGAATATTTAAACCTCGGGTCGTCTTCTCAAGGAATTGCAGGGAGGTATGTTCTTATTATTGGTTATGAGTTTGTAAATTGGGGTTTTGAAGTTTGGGCAATGGGAACAGGTATATTTAAATGACAAGTAAAATAAATTAACAATAATAAAATCTCTTGGCAAGGTATAAGAACTGGAAGTCCTATCCTAGTTATCCTTATCAATTGTTATGATGATTGGATTTTTCTCCCACTTTGTTAACCTCTAACTATGAAGGTAAGTTAAGTGGATGAATTAATTCGAATTTTCAATCAACAATGAGTTTGATAACTCAAGAGTTACCAATTAATCAACCAGAGCCAAAAGGTAGAAAATCTAAATTAAAATCATTTATCTAAAAACATCTCAGTAATGTATATTAAATAAGAAAATCAATCCTAACATAGAAAGTTCATAAGCCAATTGGGCAAAACAATTCAGATACAAATGAAAGCATTAGAGTAAATAAAAATAAAAGAGAAAATAAATAAAAAGAACATTGAACTTGAGATGAAGATGAAATATTCCTAATTTCTAAAAATCCTAATCCTAAATCCTAAGAGAGAGGAGAAAACCTCTCCCTCTAAAAACTACATCTAAATCCTAAAAAAGTAAATTATCAAATCATGATTATGAATGAATGAATTCCCCCACTTTATAGCCTCTAATCTGTGTTTTCTAGGCCGCAAACTGGGTCGAAAACAGCCCAGAAATCGCTGGAGAAGAAATCTGCCACGTTGATTTTCATAACTACGACGCGTCCGCGTGGATGACGCGTTCGCGTCACCTTGCGTCAGGGCAACTATGGCATATTATATATATCAAATCGAAGCCTTGGACGTTAGCTTTCCAACGCAACTTGAACCGCGTCGTTTGGACCTCTGTAGCTCAAGTTATGACCGTTTTAGTGCGAGAGGGTCAGGCTGACAGCTTTGCAGTTCCTTCAATTTCTTGTATTCCTTCCGCTTTTGCATGCTTCCTTTCCATCCTCCAAGCCATTCCTACACTATAATCCCTGAAATCACTGAACACACATATCACAGAATCTAATGGTAATAAGAGAGGATTAATATTAGCAAATATAAGACCAAAGAAGTATGTTTTCAATCATAGCACAAATTCCAGAAGGAAAACGTAAAACATGCGATTAGTATGAATAAATGGGTAAAGAGTTGATAAAAACCACTCAATTGAGCACAAGATGAACCATGAAATAGTGGTTTATCAGTCGCGTGCCATTTTTTTATGCAAAATGTAGAATGCAGTATGCAGATGCTGATGCAGATGTTATGAATAATCCCAGGTTCAATGAAATAAAATAAGACTCAAAATCAAACAAAACTCAATAAAATTGACAAAAAGGAACGATCATACCATGGTGGGTTGTCTCCCACCTAGCACTTTTAGTTAAAGTCCTTAAGTTGGACATTTGGTGAGCTCCCTGTCATGGTGGCTTGTGCTTGTATTCATCCAAGAACCTCCACCAGTGTTTGGAATCCCCACAGCCTCCGGGATCCCAAACTAGGCGCAGAAAGCCTTCAAGCAAGCTAAAGCAAGTGACAAGGCCCCAAGAGTATTGATTTCTAGATTGAATTCCGAGGTCCCAAACCTTACTTTTGCACCCATCTTCTTGTTGATCATTAGTGTTCCAACCAGGTGGCAGGCAATCTGAATTCTCACTAAAGCGGCCAAACAACTTCCTAGACCCATTCAGTTGAGCTTTACACCAACCTTTGCATTTAAATTTTGAGCACACAACCATGTTGAACCTTGCTTGACAACTCCAACCACTAACCATCTTCCTCTTACTCTCAATGCCACAAAGAGCTCTAAGCTGACCATCTGTCTCAAGTAAAGCATATTCAAGTGAGCTAATTAAGCTTAGAGATGAGAGATTTACCCACTTGAATGAAGGAATGGACAGTGATGGATTTGGGGGAGAGGTCTCCAACAACTTTGGCAAGGTAATTTCCAACTCCATTCCCTTGGGCTCTTCCTTGACAACTTCTGCCTCTTTGCAAGCTTCTTTAATATCAACCTCTTCCTCTTGGTAGCTGTCTTCTAATTCAATCTCTTCTTCATTGTTCACCAAGGGCATGAGAGGTTGTACTTCTTCTTCTTTATTCTCCATGTTAGGTGATGAGCGGATAATTTATACGCTTTTTGGCATTGTTTTTAGTATGTTTTTAGTATAATCTAGTTAGTTTTTAGTATATTTTTATTAGTTTTTAGTTAAAATTCACTTTTCTGGACTTTACTATGAGTTTGTGTGTTTTTCTGTGATTTCAGGTATTTTCTGGCTGAAATTGAGGGTCCTGAGCAAAAATCTGATTCCGAGACCAAAAAGGACTGCAGATGCTGTTGGATTCTGACCTCCCTGCACTTGAAGTGGATTTTCTGGAGCTACAGAAGCCCAATTGGCGCGCTCTCAACGGCATTAGAAAGTAGAAATCCTGGGCTTTCCAGCAATATATGATAGTCCATACTTTGCCCAAGATTTGATGGCCCAAACCGGCGTGGCAAATCAGCCTCAGAAATTCCAGCGTTAAACGCTGGAACTGGAATAAAACTTGGAGTTAAACGCCCAAACTGGCAT
>NC_029777.3:35397234-35398683 GCF_000817695.3 Arachis duranensis | reverse complement strand
CATATGGGAGTAGCATCTGTATACCTCCCATTAAAGCAAGCAGCTTTGAGTTAAATCCTCAACTCATTATCATGGTGCAGCAAAATTGCCAGGGTCTTCCACAGGAAAAACCTACTGAGTTTCTGGCACAGTTTTTACAAATTGCTGACACAATACATGATAAAGAGATAGATCAGTATGTCTACAGACTATTACTGTTTCCATTTGTTGTAAAAGATCAAGCTAAAAGGTGGTAATAACCAACCTACAGCAAGCATAAAGACATGGAAACAGTTGTTAGACAAATTCCTGAATCATTTTTACCCTCCAAAAAGGATGACACAGTTAAGGCTGGACATCCAAGGCTTTAAACAAGAGGATAATGAATCCCTTTATAATGCCTGTGAGAGGTATAGAGGTATGCTAAGGAAATGTCCCTCTGAGATGTTTTCAGAGTGGGTACAGTTAGACATCTTTTACTATGGGCTTACAGAAAAAGCTCAGATGTCTTTAGACCACTCAGCTGGTGGATCTATACACATGAGGAAGACAATTGAAGAAGCTCAAGAGCTTATAGACACTGTTGCTAGAAACCAATATTTGTACTCTAGCAATGAGTTCTCTCCAAAAGAGGAAGTCATGGCAGTGGTCACTGACCCTAGTCCTCAAGAACAAATAATTGAGCTTAATCAACAATTGCTCCTGATGACAAAACAGTTAGCAGACTTTAAAGAGATGCTCCATGAAACTAAAGTTGCTAACAAGAGCATAGAACTGCAGTTGAATCAAGCAAAACAGCAATTATCTAAACAGATAACAGAGGAATGTCAAGCAGTTCAACTGAGGAGTGGGAAGACACTGAATAATACTGCTCAGAAGAGCAAAAAGCCAAACAAGGAACAATTGACTGAGGATAACCAAACCACTGTTCAAAATCCCTCTGAGGATAGTAAGAGCCCAGAGAGGAATGTCATTGGCGTTCAGACGCCAGAAAGGGAAGGAAAGCTGGCGTCAAACGCCCATTCCTTGCCCAGTTCTGGCGTTCAAACGCCAGAAAAGGGGAAAAAGTTGGCGTCAAACGCCCAATCCTGGCGTTCAGACGCCTGGGGAGAATCAGACACCTGAGAGTGCTGACAGTAATCCCTCTAACAAGGCTTCTTCAACCACTTCTGTAAGGAATAAACCTGCAGCATCTAAGGTTGAAGAATATAAAGCCAAAATGCCTTATCCTCAAAAACTCCACCAAGCGGAACAGGATAAGCAATTTGCCCGCTTTGCAGACTATCTAAGGACTCTTGAAATAAAGATTCCGTTTGCAAAGGCACTTGAGCAAATACCTTCTTATGCTAAGTTCATGAAAGAAATCTTAAGTCATAAGAAGGATTGGAGAGAAACTGAAAAAGTATTTCTCACTGAAGAATGCAGTGCAGTCATTCTGAAAAGCTTACCAGAAAAGCTTCAAGATCCAGG
>NC_029777.3:35395535-35395868 GCF_000817695.3 Arachis duranensis | reverse complement strand
AGACTAACCTGGTTTTAAACTGGGAGAAATGTCACTTTATGGTGACTGAGGGAATTGTCCTTGGGCACAAGATTTCAAGCAGGGGAATAGAAGTGGATAAGGCAAAGGTAGAGGTAATTGAAAAATTACCACCACCTGCCAATGTTAAGGCAATCAGAAGTTTTTTGGGGCATGCAGGATTCTACAGAAGGTTTATAAAGGATTTTTCGAAAATTGCAAAACCTCTGAGTAACCTGTTAGCTACAGACACAGCATTTGTGTTTGACACACAGTGTCTGCAAGCATTTGAGACCCTGAAAGCTAAGCTGGTCACAGCACCAGTCATCTCTGCAC
>NC_029777.3:35386232-35386734 GCF_000817695.3 Arachis duranensis | reverse complement strand
TTTCTCACTGAAGAATGCAGTGCAGTCATTCTGAAAAGCTTACCTGAGAAGCTTAAAGATCCTGGGAGCTTTATGATACCATGCACGTTAGAGGGTACTTGTGCCAAGCAAGCTTTATGTGATCTTGGGGCAAGTATCAACCTAATACCTGCATCTACTATCAGAAAGCTTGGTTTAACTGAAGAAATTAAACCAACCAGGATATGTCTCCAACTTGCTGATGGCTCAATTAAATACCCATCAGGCATAATTGAGGACATGATTGTCAAGGTTGGGCCATTTGCCTTTTCCACTGACTTTGTAGTGCTGGAAATGGAGGAGCACAAGAGTGCAACTCTCATTCTAGGAAGACCCTTCCTAGCAACTGGACGAACTCTCATTGATGTACAAAAAGGGGAAGTAACCTCGAGGGTCAATGAGGATGAGTTCAAGTTGAATGCTGTAAAAGCCATGCAGCATCCAGACACACCAAATGACTGCATGGGTGCTGACATTATTGATT
>NC_029777.3:35357918-35379247 GCF_000817695.3 Arachis duranensis | reverse complement strand
ACCTTGTCTGTGGTATTCCGAGTAGGATTCCGGTAATGAATGATTGTGACGTGCTTCAGACTCGCAAGTGCGGGGCGTTAGTGACAGACGCAAAAGAATCACTGGATTCTATTCCGGCCTGATTGAGAACCGACAGATGAATTCCGCTATGCTGTGACAGAGCATATGCAATCGCTTTCACTGAGAGGATGGGAGGTAGCCATTGACAACGGTGAAACCCTACATATAGCTTGCCATGGAAGGAGACTTGCGTGTTTGAAGAAGAAGACAGTAGGAAAGCAGAGATTCAGAAGATGGAGCATCTCCAAACCTCAACCTATTCTCCATTACTGCAAAACAAGTAATCATTTCATGTTCTTTTGATTTTCACAATCAACCCTGATAATTTCTGATATCCTGACTAAGATTTACAAGATAACCATAGCTTGCTTCAAGCCGACAATCTCTGTGGGATCGACCCTTGCTCACGCAAGGTATTACTTGGATGACCCAGTACACTTGCTGGTTAGTTGTGCGGGATTGCAAAAGTGTGATTGCAATTTCGTGCACCATTAGGTCCAATGGGAGAGGATTCAAATGTAGATAAGAATTCATTAATGATTGAATCCATCTCTTGATCATCCCCTTCAAAGTCTTCAACCATGATATGCTTTGGAGGTTGTACACCTTTCTCAACATCAATTGCAAACATCTTAGAAGGAGGTCTATGACTTGAGTTTTTCATGGAGGTTCTGCATCTCCTAAGTCTTCAACCACTTCTTCCTTTTCAATGGCAGGCGTAGCTTCTTCCAATTGTTCCAATATAAAATTGTGTTGTCCACTGTCCACCAGAGTTTCTAACTTCTCCTTCATGCTACGTTCTTCTGTAGATTCTCCACATAAAGCCATGGGGGATCCTTGAATGTCCGAACGTCGGGAAGGTAATCGATTAATCGCTTGCTCCAGTTGGTGAAGAGTTGCATGAAGTCGATCTGTTGTTTCCTTGAGACGATCCCTTGATACTTGTTGTGCTCGGCTATCATAAGTAGGATCATAGTGCTCTTGTATTGATGGATATGGAGATAGTGAATATTGAGGTAGTGGCTCTAAGTATGGCTCATAAGGTGGTTGGTATGGTGGATATGGGTTAGGGTCATATGAAGGTGAATGGTGGAAAGGGGCTTGTGAGTATGGTGGTCCAAAGTCATGCTGAGGAGGAGGTTCATAGGCATATGGTGGTGGTTGTTGATAATCAAAAGAGCGCTCACCATAGCCATTGACTTGATATGCATCACATAGCGGTTGTTGATAGTCCATTGGAGGTAGTTGTTGCCATGAGGGTTGATCAAATCCTTGTGGCTCCTCCCATCTTTGATACTTCCAACCTTGATGTCTGTTGTCATTATAATCTCCTCTTACTGCAACATAATTGTAACCAGACTCATAGCCAAAGGGGTGAGAGTTCATAGTAGTAGGAGAAAATAAAAACAAAAACTAACAAAAAGAAAATATTTTGGAAAAGATATGATTTTTGAAAAAAATAAGATAAGATTTTGAAAAAGGATAAGATAAGATTTTGAAAAAGATATTTTTTTTTAAAAAAAAAATTGAATTTTGAAATTTAAAACTAAGATAAGATAAGATGAAATTTTTTTTTAAAATATTTACAATAACCAATAATAAGGCACACGTTTGCAATTCCCCGGCAACGGCGCCATTTTGACGAACTGATTTTCCTTTTGGTAAAGAAATATAAAAATATAATCGCGTTGTAGGTATAGCTTCTAGACCAACAGAAAATCCTTTCGTACAAACGTTTGGTTGTCACAAATAACAAACCCATTAAAAATAATTAACCGAAGTATTCAAACCTCGGGTCGTCTTCTCAAGGAATTGCAGGGAGGTGTGTTTTATTATTGGTTATGGAAAAAAGTATTTTGGGTTTTTAAAAGAAGGAACAAGTAATTTAGATGGCAGGAAAGAATAAATTAATAATTAAGAAAACTCTTGGCAAGGTATGAAAATTAGAAGTCCTATCCTAGTTATCCTTATCAATGGTGATGAGAATTATATGTTTGCTCCCACTCAGTCAACCTCTAACTATGAAGGTAAGTCAAGTGGACAAATCAATTTAACACCTAAAGTCCTAGTCAACTCCTAAGGAAAGGCTAGAGTTATAGGAATCTAAATCAATCAGCAAAGATAACAATTATCAGTCACGATGAGTTTGACATCTCAAGAGTCACCAATTAATCAACCAGAACCAAGAATATAGAAAGTTAAATAAGAATCATATGTTTGAAATACCTCAAATATTAACAAAAGAAATTAGATCCAACATGGAAAAGTTCATAAGCCAATATTAACAAACTAAAATAAAATAATAGAATAAATAAAAGTAGAAGATAAATTGAAGTAAAGGAACATTGAACCTGTGATTGAAAAGATGAAATCCTAATTCCTTTAAGAGGAATCCTAATCCTAAATCCTAAGAGAGAGGAGAGAACCTCTCTCTCTCTAAAAACTACATCTAAATTATGAAAAGTGAATTATGAGTCGTCTCCCCCTGAATGGATGCATTCCCTCACTTTATAGCCTCTAATATGTGTTTTCTGGGCCGAAAACAGGGTCAAAAACAGCCCAGAAATCATTCCC
Organism: Arachis duranensis; assembly: GCF_000817695.3. Taxonomy (NCBI): domain Eukaryota; kingdom Viridiplantae; phylum Streptophyta; class Magnoliopsida; order Fabales; family Fabaceae; genus Arachis; species Arachis duranensis. The sequence continues at coordinate 35,376,613 of NC_029777.3, read as the reverse complement.
AGCAATTTCTGGTTCGTATAGGTCGTGGCAAAGTGACGCGGAGGCGTTGTCCACGCGTTTGCGTGGATTGAAATTCGCAGATGTGACGTGTGCGCATCATCCACGCATATGCGTCGCCTAACTTCGAAGCAGATATAGTAAATTATATATTGCTGCGAAGCCCCGGACATTAGCTTTCCACGCATCAGGAACAGCGTCATTTGGACCTCGGAAGCTCAAGTTATGACCGTTTGAGTGTGAAGTGGTCAGGCTGGATAGCTTAGCAATTTCTTCAAGTTCTTGTATTCTTTCCACTTTTGTATGCTTCCTTTCCATCCTCTGAGCCATTCCTGCCCTGTAATCTCTGAAAACACTTAACACACATATCAAGGCATCGGATGGTAATAAGAGAGGATTTAAATAAAAGAAAATAAAAGCCAAAGAAGCATGTTTTCAATCAAAGCACAGAATTAGGAAGGAAAATGTAAAACCATGCAAATCATATGAATAAGTGTATGAAAGATTGATAAAATCCACTCAGTTGAACACAAGATAAACCCTAAAATAGTGGTTTATCAACCGTGTCACCCAAAAATTTGGCAAAATGAGTTTCAAACAGAGAGTTGCGCGACCGCGAGGCTGCCCTCCCGTTAATGGCACGAAACACTCCACGCGCCCGCGTGACCCACGCGTCCGCGTCACTTCATAGAAGCGTTATCCGCGCGAACACGTGAACCACGCGTTCGCGTTGCCTGCGCCGCACAACTTATCCAGATCGGCCAAGATATCTTATCTTTTCTTCCCCAAATCTAAATCTTTTCTTTCCCTTCTTATTTCTTTCTTCCTCCTTTCTTACTTTCTTTTTCTTTTTCCATTGGTGTTAAAATATTCTTCTTCAACTATTGCATCTTTTCTTGAATTATTTTTGTGCTTCATGACTTGTTTTATTCTGATTGGGTATTATTATTCATAAGTCAATGCTAGTTTTTATAATACTAGTATTCCTTTTGCATTGATATGCACTAATACTATCTTGCATTACCCACACTCTCTTCCCCATTGTTGCAATTTTTGCACCATTAGTATGCCATGTGCTTCTATTGCTTTCTCACGTACATGTTGTAGCTACCATGTACTTGAGACCCTTATTATTTGGCATTAACACGCATATTTTATTTGTTTTCTATCTTTATTTTTGGGTTACTTTTCTTCTTTTCCCTCTTCTTTCAGGATGGCCACCACGAAGGGAGAGGAAAAGCTTCTTAATGGGGAGATAAACAAGTTCATCTACTCAATCTTTGGAGAAAAGCATCAGTTGAAGCAACCCGTCCACCTGCATATCTTAGCATGCATCGAGGACGGTGCAATTCTTAAGTGTGGGGAGGTCAATACCATCTCCATGGGTTAGTTATTTCCACACCAATGTTTTATTTTCTTTGTTAATTCATTGTTGCATTTGCATGTTTGATTGCATAATTGTTTGATTTTATGCATATTCTACTTGGTTGAAAAATAATAAGTTTCTTCTAAAGACCCTATTTTTGAAAATTTTCACTAATTTAAAATCAAAATTTTTTGTGTTAAACTTGTTTGAAGTTGTAGTTGGAACATGGTCTTTGAGCCAAAGAACACACAACCCGTGAGATTTTGAGCTTATTTATATGGTTACATTATTTAACCATAATATTCTATTCTTGTGTGTTTTCGTTCTCTATAACTGCAATCTATATTTTGTTCCATTCTATATGTCCATTATTTAGTATATTTACATGCTTGCATATGATTGAGGCCATTAATTGTATTTTTGCTCACTTATCCCAAATAAACCTACCTTTTATGCCATCCTTATTAGCCCCCTTGAGCCTTTTAACCCCCTTCTATTTCATAACCACATTACTAGCTTTAAGCAGAAAAACAAAATAAAAATCCCAAGTTGAATCCTTGGTTAGCTTAAGATATATATTGTGTATAATTTAAGTGTGGAAAATTTTATGGGAACATGGGATGATAGAAAAAAGTAGGAAATTAAATTGAATAAGTTATTTAAAAATTTGGGAAGCATGCTCATGTGAAATCAAAATAATTAAATTACTATGTGCATTGATAAAAAAAATTATTGAGTAATTAAATAAGGGGATACAAAAAAAATATTACCCCAAATGCAAAATAAAAAGAATCAATGCACATGAGACAAAATTCAAAAATAATTTTGATACATGAGCATGTAATACAAAAATGGAAAAAACTTACCTTTACCTCAGCCCCATTACAACCCTGAAAAGACCTCATGATGTTTGCACTGGTATACTAAATTTTTGTTGATTGGATAGATGAAGAATAAAGGTTTAGAAAGCATGACTAGGGAAGAGTAGAGTGATTGACCCTAGACACTTGAGAGTTAGAATGATATACACTACCAGTAAGGGTTTAGTGCTTGATTCTATATTCCCTGCTTTCGTGAGCTATCTTCTTACAAGTTTACTTGTTTTTACTGTATGTTTTGAATTAGTGGAATTTGATTTATGTTTGTCTTGGAGAACTTATTTACTTTTAACTAAGTAGGTAGAAACATTTTGCATTTAGTTGCATTCATATAGATAGGTTGCATTTCATACATTTTACCATTCCTCTTCACTCCCTTATAGCTTCTCTTGAGCTTAGCATGAGGACATGCAAATGTTTAAGTGTGGGGAGGTTGATAAACCACTATTTTATGGTTTATCTTGTGCTCAATTGAGTGGTTTTTCTTAAGTCTTTACCCACTTATTCATATAATTTGCATGGCTTTACAACTCCTTCCTAGTCTTAATCTATGGTTGAAAACTTGCTTCCTAGAGTCTTTAATTTGTGTATTTTAATCATCTCTTATTACCATTCGATGTCGTGATATGTGCGTTAAGTGATTTCAGGGATTACATGGCAGGAATGGCTCAGAGAATGGAGAGGAAGCTTGCAAAAAGGGAAGGAGCACAAGAAATAAAGGAGACAACCAGCGAACAGCGACGCGCACACATGGCTGACGCGTGTGGGCGATTTGGACAAAAGCACATCGACACGTACGCATGCCTGATGCGTACGCGTAGATTGTAGTTCGCGCAAACGACGTGAGCGCGTGCCTGACACGCACGCGTGGAGAGAAAAATCATCAAACGACGCGTACGCATGACATGCGCGATCTGCAAAAATTACAGAATACGCTGAAGACGATTTTGGGCCACGTTTTGACCTAGATTTTGGCTCAGAAACACATATTAAAGTCAGGAAACATGCAGAGACTCAAGATATCAGATCATTCACATAATTTTAGGTTTAGATGTAGTTTTTAGAGAGAGAGGTTCTCTCCTCTCTCTTAGGATTAGGATTTAGGATTTCTATTAGGATTAGGATTTCATCTTCTTCAAATCACAGGTTCAATGTTCTTTTTATTTATTTCTCCAATTTAGTTTATGAACTCTTTATGTTGGATTTGATTTCCTTTATTAATATTTGAGGTATTTCAACATATGACTTTTATTTAGTTTCTTATATTCTAGGCTTTGGTTGATTAATTGGTAACTCTTGAGTTGTCAAACTCATTGTGATTGATAATTGTTATCTTTGTTGATTGATTTAGATTCCTATAGCTCTAGTCTTTCCTTAGGAGTTGACTAGGACTTTAGGTGTTAATTTAATTTAACCACTTGACTTAGTGGGAGCAAAAATATAATTCTCATCACCATTTATAAGGATAACTAGTATAGAAATTCTAATTTTCATACCTTGCCAAGAGTTTTATAAATATTAATTTATTTTTCCTGCCATTTATTTTCCTTGTTCAACCTTTCAAAAACCCAAAAATATTGTTTTTCCATAACCAATAATAAATCATACCTCCCTGCAATTTCTTGAGAAGACGACCCGAGGTTTAAATACTTCGGTTATCAATTTCAAAGGGATTTGTTACTTGTGACAACCAAAACTTTTGTACGAAAGAATTTTCTGTTGGTTTAGAAACTATACTTACAACGCGATTATATTTGTGAATTTCTTTACCGATAGAAATCCGATCGTCAGAGGAAGAACTTACCCACTTTGACCAAGATATTCTCCACTAATCCGTATGCAGGCTTCATAATTTTGTTTGCCATCTGTAATGCTATCTTTGTGGGTTGTGCCTCTTGGATTTGTAACTTCTTCATCACAGATAAGGGCATTAGATTTATGCTTGCCCCTAGATCACATAGGGCTTTCTCAAAGGTTGTGCTCCCAATGGTGCATGAAATTTGAAAGCTCCCTGGATCTGACATCTTCCTTGGCAAGTTATTCTGAATTACAGCACTACATTCTTTAGTCAGGACTACTGTCTCATCTCCCTTTAAACGCTTCTTCTTTGACAACAGCTCCTTCATGAACTTGACATAGATAGGCATTTATTCCAAAACCTCAACAAAAGGAATATTGATTTGCAACTTTCTGAAGACTTCCAAGAACTTTGAAAACTACTTGTCCTTGGTCTTCTTTTGAAGTTTCTGAGGATATGGCATCTTAGACTTGTACTCAGGAGCCTTTGGCAATGTAGGATGAGTGTCAAGAGAGTCTGGGAATGGGTTGTCCGCACGCTTTGCAGGGCCGTGCTCTTCTTCTTCCTTCTTCTCCTCTGGAGCTTCTTTTTCAATGGACTCTTCATTGACCTTGGCCTCAGAGCCAGCTACTTTACCACTTCTCAGTTGAATAACCTTGCAATCTTTTTCAACTGGCTCCTCAGCAACTTGTGCTTCCATACTTGCCACTTGTCCACTTATCAAGGTGATAGCCTTGCATTCCTCTCTTGGATTCACCACTGTATTACCAGGAAGGCTATTAGTGGTCCTTTGATCAATTTCATTAACTTTTGTGGCTAATTGACCCATCTGAATATCTAAGTTTTTGATTGATGCTCTGGTTTCCTGTCTAAAACTTATCAACATTGCTTTCAAATTATTATTCTGTTTGGGCTGAGAAGTTGCTTGCTGAGATGATTGAAACTGGTGGTTATTAAAATTATTGTATTGAAAACCACCCTGAGAATTATTATTAAAATTTTGTGGCCTCTGAGGTTGCTCTCTCCACCAAAATTTGGTCATTTCTCCACCACTGATTGTAGGTCTTAGAATAGGGATCATTGTTGGGATTTCTAGGAGCACTCCCCATGTAATTGACCTGTTCAGAAGAAAATTGAGCATAATCATAATTATCATTTTGCACAAAATTATCTGTCATGTCATAAGAGGCTTCTTGAGGTGGATTTTAGGTGTTGATAGCTGAGACTTGTATATCACCCATGTGTTGAGTAAGTAGACTTATTTGCTGAGACATAAGCTTGTTCTGAGCAAGAATAGCATTAAGAGCTTCTACTTCCATGACACCCTTTTTCTGAGGAGCCTCATAGTTCACAAGATTCCTGTTAGATGAGTATAAATATTGGTTGCGAGCAACCAATTCAATAAGCTCAATAGTCTCCTCCGGTGTCTTCTTCTTGTGCAATGAACCTCCTGCAGAATTATCTAAGCACATCTTGGACATTTCACCCAAACCTTCATAAAAGATATCTAGCTGGGGCCACTTGGAGAACTTGTCCGGAGGACATTGCCTAGTAAGTAGCCTGTATCTCTCCCAAGCTTCATACAGAGTTTTGCCATCCTTCTGACTGAAGGTCTGTACCTCCACCCTAAGCTTAGTTAGCTTCTTTGGTGGGAAAAATTTAGTGAGAAACTCAGTAACCACCTTGTTCCAAGTATCCCAACTCTCCTTGGTTTGGAAATCTACCCATAGCTTTGCTCCATCCCTCAGAGCAAATGGGAAGAGCATGAGTTTGTACACCTCTGGGTTCACTCCATTTGTCTTCACAGTATCAGAAATCTGCAAAAAATTGGAAATAAATTGATTTGGGTCTTCCTGGGAAAGACCATGATACTGGCAGTTTTGTTGCACCAGGGTGACAAATTATGGCTTCAATTCAAATTTGTTCACAGCTATAGGAGGCACCACAATGCTTTTTCCATAAAGATCTGCAGTAGGAGCAAAGTAAGATCCAAGTACTCTCCTTTGTTGCTCATTCCCATGCGGATTTGCCACATTGGCATTATCAACATTGTTAGGATCCATAGCAGATTCTACAGCCTTGTAAAGTCTTGCTTGTAGTAAACGCCGCCTGAAAGTTCTTTCAGGTTCAGGATCAAAGTCTAAGAGATGTTCTTTGTTTATGTTCCTGTGCATAAACAAACACAAAACAAGAAAAGATGGGAATCTCTACATCAGAGTGTAGAGAATTTCTAGTGAGGTAACCTGAACTAGGAAACACCAAACTTAATTTCAGAAATTAAGAAGAATATTAGTGTTATTAAAATTATAAGTTTTTTTCGAAAATTTTTTAAATAAAAATTAAATAAAATAAAAATTAGAACGTCTAATCTAAGCAATCAAACAACTGACAGTTGTTAATCATAGTCAATCCCCGACAATGGCGCCAAAAACTTGGTGCAGGATTTATAACCCACAAACTAACCGGCAAGTGCACCGGGTCGTACCAAGTAATACCTCAGGTGAGTGAGGGTCGATCCCACGAGGATTGATGGATCAAGCAACAATGGTTGATTAATGAGCTTAGTCAGGCAAACAAAAAAAAGTGTTGGATGTTCAAAGAGCATTAAACAATCGTGCAGAAACTAAAATAGTAAAGTAAATGGTTTGGAAATAAAATATGGAGAAAATAGTTAAGGTTTTAGAGTTATCTATTTTTTCGGATTAACTTTTCTTACTAACTATTTTAATCATGTAGGATTTAATTTATAGCAAACTATATGTGACTAGACCCTAATTCCTTAGACCTTTCTACTCTCCTCTAAAATTCATCAACAGCCAATTCCTTGGTCAATTAATTACAATTAGAGGGTGATGATCAAATTCCAGTTTATATGCCACAAAAACTCTAATTACCCAAAAATAAAAGGATTATATGTCACGTATCCTGTTAAATCCAGATAATTAAAATTTAGGAGAATATGTTTTCAAGCTGTTGTTCATGTAAAGAGCTTTTCCAAGTTATACAAGAACTCAAATAGAAAGAGGGTCATACTTCCGTTCAACCCAAACTCATAAGATGAAGAGCGAAAATAATTCTTAAATTATAAATCCATACATGAATTAAAATAGAAAAATCAATAAAACCAATCCATACAAATAGACAGAGCTCCTAACCTTAACAGTGGAGGTTTAGTTGCTCATGGTTCAGAGAGAAAATAATGATTCAGGTAAAATGTACTGAGTTCCAATCTGACGGCCTCCAAAATTAACTAATGGAATCCCTTTTTATAACTAATCCTAATTAATTTTAGAAAAATCTATTTTCTAAAATTAAGTAATATCTTTCCTAATTTAAAAATCAAATTTGAATTTAAATCAAAATTAATTATAGCAATCATCAAGTCTTCAATTGATGGATGGGGACCACTTGATTCCTTCACTCTGTAGCCTCTGATCTGTGCTTTTCGGGCTGAAAACTGGGTCAAAAGCAGCCCAGAAATTGCCCCAGCATTTTTTGCATGTGGCGCATGTCATGCGTATGCGTCAATCACGCGTACACGTCGATAGTCTTTTCTGCGTGTCACGCATACGCATCAAGTACGTGCACGCATCGCTGTGCAAATCTTTAAATCACGCGTATGCATCATCCACGCCCACGCGTCGCCATAGAAAGCTCCAAATCACGCGCACGTGTCAGGTACGCATACGCGTCGCTCCTCACTGGTTTTCTCCTTTAATTCTTTTGCTGCAGAAACTCCATCAAATCCAGCTGAATGCTACCTAAAATAAACAGAAATGCACAAGACTCAAAGTAGCATCCAGAGTGGGTAAAAGATAATTAATTCTTGATTAAACTCAACAATTTAAGTGCAAATTCACTAGAAAAAGATAAGAAAGATGCTCACGCATCACTCACCCAAACCACACAATTTTCCAACCAAGAGTGAGAAAAACTATGTAAAAAATCCAACCAAGCATTTTATCAAACACTTGGTGGGCATGAAAAGAAAGCATGGTAAATGACAAGAAATAGTAAATGCTACAACTACCAAGGAAGGAAAATAAAGATAGCAACTCAATAAAGCAATAAAAGAGGCATGAAACATAAAATTGCATTAAATGTAAATTAAAGTAACAAGAGTGCAAATACATAAAAATGCGAAGAATGGAGAAAATGACAAGATAAAGTAATAAAATTAAGACAAGGGAACAAGGAAAGGTAGAAGATGTAAGACCCAGAACTTTTGAAAAGTCTTATTATGATCAAGTCTCAAATCATATAGTTATTTATAGGCTTAATTTCAGAAATTACTTTATTAAAGATAATTAAGGCAAGTTTTGATTTATTGAATTTGAGATAAGTTATGATTATTATCCAATTTTATAATTATTGGATTATTTTCAATATTTAGATTATAAAGTTGGCAGTTATGAAATAATAAGTATTTTATATGATTTGGACTAAACAATTAATATTTTAAAATAGTAATACTGCTATTTTGGGAAAATAAAGGATTTAATTATATTATTTCCAATTATTGGATTTGAATATTATATTGAAAATAATTTGTGAAGTTGATGAACAAATAGTATTTTATACATTATTATTGTTGGATTAGAATTTATTTCTAATTACTATATTATTCCATTTTTATTTGAAATTACAAAATTATCCTTGTACCTAATTTTACCTTAATCCTAAAACTCAACACACACAACCCTAACCCTGAAACCCTACCCGGTTACCCGGTTTCCTGAAACCAGCACACACCCAGCTCCCTAACAATGCAACAGCAGCCGCCACCCCCTATTCCCAACATACACAGTTTTCCCCCATGCTGATAAACCCCATTTGTAGTGTTTATCTTGTATTGATTTTAGCAGATTTTATCACCTTTTATCCACATTTATTCAATGAAATAACATGGTTTTGTATATTCTCCTTTAATTGTGCTTAATAGTGAAAACATGATTTTTAGGACTTAAAATAGCTAAATCTAATTCTCCTTGATTCCATTAGATGCCTTGATATGTTTGTTAAGTGATTTAAGGTTTAGGAGGCAAAGATTGGATCAAGGGAATGAAGAAAGAAAGCATGAAAAGTTGGAGAACTCATGAAGAAATGAAAAAAACCGGAAAGCTGTCAAGCCAACCTCTTCGCACTTAATTGACCATAACTTGAGCTACAGAGGTCCAAATGATGCGGTTCCAGTTGGGTTGGAAAGCTAACATCCGGGGCTTCAAAATGATATAAATTTTGCCATATGTTGCTTCGCGTTCAGGGCGCGCGCACGTGCGCGCGCGCCGATTCTGTCCGTGGCCCACTTTAATGAAATCGTCCCCAGCGGTTTTAGGAGCCTTGTGGGCCCAATCCAATTCATTTCTGATGCTATTTAAGCCAAGGATTGAAGAGGAATCAACTAACTTTTAACCATTAGTTTAGTTTAGCTTAGTTTAGTAGTTAGAGTTAGTTTCTAGAGAGAGAAGCTCTCACTTCTCTCTAGAATTAGGATTAGGTTTAGTTCAATAATCTTAGATCTAGATTTTAATCTTTGCTTTCTTCTACTTCTACATCTCAATTCCTTGTAGTTACATTCATTCTTCTTCCATTCTTTTGTTGTAATCTCTTTTATGTTGTTCTTGTATTTTGTTATAGATCTAGTATTGTTCCTTCTACTCTCTTTCAATTCAATAAAGGTAATTCATAATAAATGTGTTTCTTTTAATTGTTGTTGTTAATTCTTTGCAATAATTGTTGTTATATTTCATTCTTGTTGTCAATTTACTATGCTTTTCTTGGATTGCTAATTGATTTGAATGCCTCTAAAGCTAGTCTTTCCTTTAGGAGTTGATTAGGACTTGAGGAATCAAATTGATTCATCCACTTGACTTTCCTCCATGGTTAGAGGTTAACTAAGTGGTAGCAATGAACAATTTTTATCACAATTGAGGAGGATAACTAGGATAGGACTTCTAATTTTCATACCTTGCCAAGAGCCTTTTATAGTTGTTAGTTTACTTTCTTGCCATTTATCTTTCATGCCTCTTATCAAAACCCCAAAAATAACTCAACCAATAACAAGACACTTCATTACGATTCCTAGGGAGAACGACCCGAGGGTTGAATACTTCGGTTTATAAATTTAGGGGTTTGTTTTAGTGACAAACAACTTTTTGTATGAAAGGATTATTGCTTGGTTTAGAAACTATACTTCGACGAGATTTTATTAGTGAAATTCTAAACCGTCAAAAAATCCGTTCATCACATGCCCACAAGGAAAGCAGAAGTAGTGAACCACTGCGGAGGAACGGAAGAGGGAAAAAAGGGCGTCGCCAACCTGGCACCACTATCGCCGTCGCGTCCTGCCATCCTTGCCCAGTTGAGGCAATCACTGTCACTCACAGGGTCATCTCCGTCACAGATCGGGACTGAGGCGAGAGAGGAGGAGACTAACGAGATGGCTGTTGCGTGAGAAGGGTTTTAAATTGTGGTTTCTGTCCTTTGGATTTTGAAAAGGTTTTGATGTTGCGTGGTTATTATAGTTGACCCACCGGAGCTTCTGGCCGCTACCGGAGCTGTTGCCGGGTTGGTCTGGAATCGCAGCTTCCTCATTTTGTTATTTCGGTAAGTAATTATGTTTCAAAAGCCCTACGTTAGTGTCCCGTATGTATATTAAATCCTTTACGATATTGATGTTCTTAGGATTTAGTAACTGAGGTTGCTTGTTGTAATTTAGAGCTGTTTATGTTGCTACGAAAATGTGTGGGGCTGTGCTTTGAAGCTGCCTTTGATTTCGGGTTGAGGCGGAAAGGACTCGGTAAGGCGTTTGGGTTATGGTTTGGATTTTGATGTAGGGGCGCTTTTTGAAAACTATATTTTATGTATGGAATTATTACATATGGATACTGATGTGAGACAATGTGTATTTGGTGGTTATAGCAGCCTTATGTATTATTGATTGTCTCGAATGATTATGAATGTTTTTTTGGCCAAATTATTGTGCGGCTTTGTGATATGGAATATTTTGAAGTTGATTCTTTAAAGGTTTGAAATTTGAGTTTAATCCGTTGGGAATTGATTTGAGTTGAGTTGACTCTCTTGATATTGTGAAAGATAGAATACTCTTTGAAATTCAGCCTGGTTTGCTTTAATTGATTTGGTTTTTGATAAATGATTTGTTGCTAAACCGATTTTTTAAAGCTTTGGAAATGAGTTTAATTGTTTGATAACGATTTGATTTTTAAAAGGTTTCTTGAGATGTGAAATTGAGATGACTGTTGGATTTAGTTTGCTTTCAAACTAATTTCTGGATTTGAACCGTTGAGAAGGATTGTTGAATGGTTGAGTTGGGACCTGAACCGGGAGGCAAAGTCCAAGTTTTAGGAGAGATGCTGTCGAAATTTCTATAAAATCTGAGTCTTTATTTGAAATGTTATTTGGGAAAATTATGAGTTTAATGCCTTTCCTATTTAGTTGGAGGGTTGTGAACTTAGGGCTTCTTTTATTATCTCTATTTAGAACAATTATGAAAGCGATGAAGTTACGCTTTGAAAGAATTATGAAAAGAGAATTATGATTCCTCCTTATTTTTCCAAGAAAAATAGTATGTCTTCGGTGCAAGTCGTTCGAAAGAGAATTTTGCTTTGAGGCTGGTTTAAAAGGTAAAAACGGGTTTATGTTTTTCTCTATTAAGCATAAAGATTTGTCCCTTGGGAAAGTTTTCGTGATTTTAAAAGGATTTGGATTTCGATTGATGAACCTCATTATTATGACATTTTAAATAAGTTTCAGAGTATCCTTTGAACTCTAGTTTAACACAACAAAAATGATTCTCTTAGCATTTTGAAACGCTTCAAATTTAATCAGGGAAGTGAAACTGGTTTTGTTTAAGTATAGGAAATGGCTTTGAAAGGAATATTTGATTACATGACTCGGTATGGCATAGATCCTATTTTATTACTCAAATCAGAAAGCCAAGGTTTTAATAATTTTAAATGAATTTGACGAATTGAGTTACGTTATTCTCCCCTAAAGACTCGGGACTCTGCTGAGAAACTTTTGTTATAAATTCCCATTGTTGGATGGATGATTTTGCATGTTTCAAAATGAATCTTTAACTTTCTATGGTTTTGGAAGTTTTGGAAAGGGGATGCCGAGAGTGTCTTTGTTTTAAAAAAGGAACCTACCTTGAGAAAAAGGGGCTTATGAGCCTGAGATAATTTGAGAAATGAAAACTTTAAAGCCAAGGCTGAAAAGAGTTGAAACTTGATTTCAAAGTGAAATGAATTGAGAAAAAGTGACTTATGGCTTAAATGCCGATTTTATGAATTTGATGATATTGAATGGCGGAAGTGCTATTTTGTTATGAGCCAGAATGGCTGTGTATGCTATTGATTTATGGCTGATTGTCGAATGAGTTATGAGTCGTATGGCTGACTATGAATTATGAATTTAAGCCGGAAGGCTGAGATGGATGTTGATCCATGGCTGAGAATGAATGGATATATGCTGAGATATTGATAATTGTGATTTTGCACTTCCACTATCTGAGACATGAGTTTCCTGGAAGAAACAGTGGCTAGCCACCACGTGCTCCAGGTGGAGACTCGAGACTCTGTTGACCCTATGTCGTGAGGGTGGCCGGACACTGTGAAAGCCCCGGATGAGCTCGTCCCCGTGAATATACACCAGTGAGGGTGTTGGATATGGATCATGATTATGATCAAGTTTATGATGAGTATAACTCGAGTGGGGATGCACGACAGAAGGACAGTCCAATGGTTAGCTACCAGGAGTTGTCGGGTTGGCTCTATAACCGACAAATGATATCATCAGCCAATAGGATAGGCATGCATCATATGCATCTATGTGACATTGTTTGGGTGTGCATATGGTACTTGATTTGCCTTGTGACTACTTGTGATTAACTGCTAATTGTTCTACTTGCAATAACTGTTTGTTTGTGCTTGAATCTTCCTATTTATGTTTGCGACTGAGATTCTGTTGGACTGTGGTGATTGGTTGTTGGTTGGAGTGTTTGGGCCTAGGGCCATGGTTGAATGAGATGGACTGATGGTTGGTTTCGATTTCATTTTTCTGGTTTGGAAAAATATGAAAGGCTATTTTGGTTCAACATAGATAAACCTTTTGAAAGGCGTTTGAATCTTGTTTTAAATGAACAGTTTCCTCTTTCAGAAAAGATTTTCGACTTTACTTTTATTATAAACCCTTGTTTTTGAAAAAGAGTCATAAGACGGTTATTAATCACTGGTACGGTTTATCTTCACATATCTTATTACAGTAATTCCCAAAAACCATCTACTGAGAACCCTTTCGAGGATGATGTTCTCACCCCCTACATTTTTTCCCTTTCAGGATATGGGCGTAGAAGTCACGAATAGTTTATTTAGTTGTTGTTGAAATGCTCTGTATTGCTTTAGATTATTTTTTTATTGGTGTGTGTGTGTGTGTGTGTGTGTGTGTGTGTGTGTGTGTGTGTGTGTGTATGTATGTATATATATGGATGTACTCTATATGAGTCTTTATAATTTGTATTGTATGTATGGATGTACATTACATAACGAAAGTATTTTTGGGAGTGGTGATGAACGGATTTTTGTGTGGTTTAGAATTTCACAAATAAATTCTCGTTGAAAGTATAATTTCTAAACCAACAATAATCCTTTCATATAAAAGAATTATTTGTCACAAATAATAAACCCAATAAAAATAAACCAAAGTATTCAAACCTCGGGTCGTCTCTCAAGGAATTGCAGGAAAGTGTGTTATTATTGGTTATGGGTTTTTCTGAGAATTTTTAGAGTGAGGAATGATAAAATAATTAATTATAATTTAAAGCAAGAAAAATTAACAAGAGGTTTTATGCAATTGAAATAAAAAGCCTTGGCTAGGAGAAGATTAATTGGAAATTCTATCCTTATTGGATTTCCCAAGATTAATAATAATAGGTTGTTGTTTCTACTTAGTTAATCCTCAACGAATGAAGGAAAGTCAAGTAGTTGAGCCAACAACTTCCAGTTACTATTTAACTCTTGAGTTTTCCAACTCAAGGGTCTCCAAATATTAATCCAACTCCAAAGCCAAGTTGGAAGCCTAATCCATTGACATGGATGCCATTTTCGCATACATGTAAAGGGAGTAAGAAGAAGACATGGCAAGTAAACTCAATTGAAAATAATCAAGAAATAATGAAATTAAATGGAAAAGTATCTTTGCATTAATTAATTCCAAAATCAAAGCTATCCATATAAATCTAAACAAAGTAAATAGGAAATAAAAGAGTAAAGGAATAAGAAACAAACTAGAATTATAAAAACTTCAACGGAGGTAGTAACTCTGTAATATCCAACTCAAAAGCATAAAATTAGGAATCCTAAACCCTAGAGAGAGGAGAGAGCCTCTCTCTAGAACTACATCTAAAACCTAAATTGTGAATAATGAGAAGTGTCTCCTTCATTCCTCCACTCTGCAGCCTCTAATCTGTGTTTTTTGGGTCGAAAACTGGGTCAAAAACAGCCCAGAAACCGCCCCCAGCGATTTCTGGGTCGCTGAAATTTCGCAAATGCACGCGTGCGCATCCATGCCGCGTGCGCGTCGTCTAGTGCGTGGCAACTATGGCAAATTATATATCATTTTTGAAGCCCCGGATGTTAGCTTTCCAACGCAACTGAAACCACCTCATTTGAATCTCCATAGATCAAGTTATGATCAATTGAGTGCGAAGAGTTCAGGGCTGACAGCTTTGCAGTTCCTTCAGCTTCTTGTATTCCTTCCACTTTTGCATGCTTTCTTTCCATCCTCTAAGCAATTCCTGCCCTGTAATCTCTGAACATACTTAACACACATATCATGGCATCGAATGGTAATAAGAGAGGATTAAAATTAGCTAAATTAAGACCAAAGAAACATGTTTTCAATCATAGCACAAAATCAGGAAGGAAAATGTAAAACATGCAATTTACATGAATAAGTGTGAGAATAGTGGATAAAATCCACTTAATTAAGCACAAGATTTACCACGAAATAGTGGTGCATCAAATCTTCCTACACTTAAACATTAGCATGTCCTCATGCTAAGTTCAAGAGAAGCTATAAGAGTGAAGAGGAATGGTAGAAAGTATGAGATGCAACCTATCTATATGAATGCAACTAAATGCAGAATGTTTCTACCTACTTGGTTAAAAGTAAATAAATTTTTTAAGAACAAACATAACTGAGTTCCACTAATTCAAATTATAAAAATGAAGTACACTTGCAAAAGAAAATAGCTCATGAAAGCCGGGAACAAAGAATCGAGGATCGAACCCTCACTAGAAGTGTATACACTCTAATCACTCTAGTGTTTGAGGGTCGAGTCTCTCGGTTCTCTACTAATCTTGCTTTCTAAGGCTTGCTCTTCTTCTACCAATCAACAAAAATTTAATGCATGACTACACATATCAAGAAGTCTTTTAAGGTTGTAATGGGGTTAGGGTCAAGGTAGGATTTTATTTGGTCAGGTAGACTAAAATCTGAATCCTTGATTAACCTAAACTTCTCACTTAGCCTAAGACATTCCATGTAATTACAATGCAAAATCTAACTGCCCATTAACTATGTTTACCACATATTCATGCATCCCAAATTCAAGTACAACTCATATGCATTGATATTATTACTTAACTTGGGATATTTTGTCCCTTTTTATTATTGTTGTTGTTGTTGTTGTTGTTATTATTATTATTATTATTATTATTATTATTATTATTATTATTATTATTATTATTATTATTTTCTTTTGTTTTTCTCAATGCATATGATTAAGGTATTGAATGCAAGAATATGTGCTTAACCATCTTTTTCACAAATTCACAAAAATTATACAATGCCTAATTCTCAAACCAAATATTGGCAAACCCAATTTCCCCACACTTAAATCATGAACACTCTCACCAGTCTAAGCTGACCAAAGATTCAAATTAAGGACATTATTGTTTTCTGCTTAGAGATAGTGATGTGCTAATGTAGAGAATAAAAGGGGTAAAATAGGCTCACATTAGTTTGTAAAGGATAATGAAAGGGTAGGGCTATATGGATATGTAAGCTCAGTGAAACAAAGGCCTGAATCACATAAGTGCATGCATACAATAAACCATGGAAATATAGAATTAAGCAAGACAAAGATCACAGTTTTAGAGAGAACAACACACACCAAAAATAAAATATTGGTTGATAAAATGTAACCAATCAATTGGGCTCAAAATCTCACTGGTATTGTGTGTTCGAGCTCTAAAACATGTTCCAAAATAAAATTTCTTCAAGCAAGGTTTAACAAAAATTTAATTCAAATTAGTGAAATGTTATAAAAAATTTCTTGAAAAAGAAAATATTACTTTAACCAAGTAGTGGTAAAATATGCACAAAGTCAAACAAACATGCAATCAAACATGCAAATGCAATAACTAATTTAACAAGGAATATTAAACATTGGTGTTGAGTCAGAAAGTAGTTACCCGCAGAAGTCAGTATCGACTTTCCCACACTTAAAGATTGCACCGTCCTCGGTGCATGCAAAGACATGCAAGTGGACGGGTGGCTCCAACTGACGCTTTTTCTCCAAAGATTGTGCGGCGGACTTGTTTATTGCCCCATTAGAAACTTTCCTTTTTCCTCCTCGGTGGCCATCCTTAAAGAAGAGAAAAAGGAAGAAGAATAAGCCAGAAGCAAAGATAAGAAAACAAGTAAAGTATGTGTGGGTTAATGCCAAATAATGAGGATCTCAACTACATGGTAGCTACAACATGCAAGTGAGAAAACAGTAGAAGCAAGTGGCATATCAATAGTGCAAAAAATTGCGACAATGGGGGAGAGTGGGTATGAAAAATGGTATAAGTTTCTACCAATGCAAAAAGAATACAAGTATCATAAAAGAGTAGCATTGACTTAGAAATAATGTCACCCAATAATATAAAACAAGTCATTAAGCACCAAAATAATACAAGAAAAAGATGCAACAGTTGAATAAGAACATTTAACACCAATGATAAAATAAGAAACGAGAAAAGAAGATAAAGGCATGAACAAAATTAAAATGCAATGAAAGAACGTAAAAAAAAATGCAATATGTAAAAGAGAATGAAAGAGAATAAGGATGAGAAGGAAAGAGAAGAAAGTGAGAAAGGAAGAGGAAAGAAGAAAAGGAGAGAGAAAAGTAGGAGAGAGAGAGAAGAAGAAGAATGAAGAAGAAAGGAGAAAGAGGAAGAGAGAGAATTAGGATTTGAAAAGAGAAGAAGAGAAAAGAAGGTAGAGAAAACGCGGAACAGGGCTGCGCGCTGCATAAGTGATGTGGCGCGACCGACGCATACGCGTACTGCGTGCAGACGCATAGGCGCACAAAAGGGAAAGGGAGGTGGAGGCGTCGGGTATGCTTACGCGTGACCAAGGCAGTGCCTCTAGCGCGAGGCTAGCACCGTGCACACACAACTCACTGTAACTTTCGCAGTGGGGCAAAATTTCAATTGATGCGTGTGCGGCATGTACGCGCACGCGTGGATAGCAAAGTGGTGAAAAGGATGCGTACGTGTTAGGGATGCGTATGCGTGGGTCAATTTGTGCTTCTATCACGAACCCAGCACGAGGCCATCATAACTTTCGGCCCAAATACTCATTTACGCCGATAATCATAGGCACGTGTGCGCGCCATGCACGCTTTCGTGTGGGTCGCCCAAGCCGAGAGGGGCGCATATGCGTCACGAATGCGCGCCATGCACGCTTTCGTGTGGGTCGCCCAAGCCAAGAGGGGCGCATATGCGTCACGAGCGTGTAAGCGTCTATGGCTCTCCTCCTTTTTTTATATATGCAGAATGTAGGGATGATGTATGATATATGAATGAACACAGACAAAGATGAATTAAAATAAAACTAAGAATAAAAAAGAACGATCATACCATGGTGGGTTGTCTCCCACCTAGCACTTTTAGTTAAAGTCCTTAAGTTGGACATTTAGTGAGCTCCTTGTTAGGGCGACTTATGCTTGAACTCTTCCAGGAATCCCCACTAATGCTTGCAATTCCAATAACCTCCGTGATCCCAAACTAGGCACATCAAGCTTCCAAGCAAATGTGAACAAGTGACAAGGCCCCAAGAGTGTTGATTGTTAGACTGAATTCCGGGATCCCAAACCTTGCTTTTACACCCGTCTTCTTATTGATCATTATTGTCCCAACCGGGTGGCAAGCAATCTGAATTCTCACTAAGACTTCCAAACAACTTCCTAGACCCATTCAATTGAGCTCTACACCAATCCTTGTGCATCAACTTTGAGAATGCAACTGTATCGAACCTTGCCTGACAACTCCAACCACTACCCATCTCCCTCTTACTCGTAAAGCCACAAAGAGCTCTAAGTTGACCATCTGTCTCTAGTAGCCCATATTCAAGTGGGAAAGTGATGAGCGGATAATTTGTATGCTTTTTGGCATTGTTTTTAGTATGTTTTTAGTCTGATCTAGTTAGTTTTTAGTATATTTTTATTAGTTTTTAGTTAAAAATCACTTTTCTGGACTTTACTATGAGTTTTTGTGTTTTTCTGTGATTTCAGATAATTTCTGGCTGAAATTGAGGGACCTGAGCAAAACTCTGATAGAAGGCTGACAAAGGACTGCTGATGCTATTG
>NC_029777.3:35356016-35357857 GCF_000817695.3 Arachis duranensis | reverse complement strand
CTGCACTCGAAGTGGATTTTCTGGAGCTACAGAAACTCAATTGGCGCGCTCTCAACGGCGTTGGAAAGTAGACATCCTGGGATTTCCAGCAATATATAATAGTCCATACTTTGCCCAAGATTTGATGGCCCAAACCGGCGTCTAAAGTCACCTTCAGAATTCCCAGCGTTAAACGCCGGAACTGGCACAAGAATGGGAGTTAAACGCCCAAACTGGCACCAAAGCTGGTGTTTAACTCCAAGAAGAGTCTCTACACGAAAATGCTTTATTGCTCAGCCCGAGCACACACCAAGTGGGCTCGGAAGTGGATTTTTATGTCATTTACTCATCTCTGTAAACCCTAGGCTACTAGTTCTCTATAAGTAGGACCTTTTACTATTGTATTTTCATCTTTGGATCATTTTAGATCCTTTGATCATCTTGGTAGCTATCCTTGTTTTGATGTGCCTAGACCTTGTTCTTATGTATTTTCAACGGTGGAGTTTCTACACACCATAGATTAAGGTGTGGAGCTCTGCTGTACCTCGAGTATTAATGCAATTACTATTGTTCTTCCATTCAATTCCACTTTAAGCTTGCCATGGAAAGGAGTAAGAAGGATTGGATGAAGACAGTAGGAAAGCAGAGAGACGGAAGGGACACAGCATCTTCATGCACTTATCTGAAATTCCCACCAATGAATTGCATAAGTATCTCTATCTTTATCTTTATGTTTTATTCATATATCACGCCTATCCATTTGAGTTTGCCTGACTAAGATTTACAAGGTGACCATAGCTTGCTTCATACCAACAATCTCTGTGGGATCGACCCTTACTCGCGTAAGGTTTATTACTTGGACGACCCAGTACACTTGCTGGTTAGTTGTGCGGAGTTGTAGTGATCACAATTTCGCGCACCAAGTTTTTGGCGCCGTTGCCGGGGATTGTTCGAGTATGGACAACTGACGGTTCATCTTGTTGCTTAGATTAGGTATTTTTTTTCTTCAGAGTTCTTAAGAATGAATTCTAGTGTTTCAAGGTGATGTTCTTATCATCACCAAAGCTGATTGATTTTCATCAATTTAGCTCTTGAATGCAATGTTCTGCTGAAGCTTGGCTAGCCATGTCTAATTTCTTTAGACTAAAGCTTTAGACTAACATTGCATGATTCCTAGAATTCTCATTAAGAATTTTGATACCTTTATTTTCTTTTCTAATTTTCGAAAAAAAAATCACAAAAAAAATTACAAAATCATAAAATCCAAAAATATTTCTTGTTTGAGTCTAGAGTCTCATATTAAATTTAGTGTCAATTGCATGTTTCTGTTTTTCTTGCATTCATTCATGTGTCTTAGTAATCTTCAAGTTGTTCTTGATGATTTCATTGCTCTGATCTTTGAATTCTATAGACTTGAGTGTTTATGTGTCTCATATAGTGTCAGTAGTATACAAATTGACTTGAGTGTTTTGTGTGTCTCATATGCATTCTCATTTTGTTAGTGTCAGTAGTATACAAACTGCTAAGTTTGGTGTCTTGCATGCATTGTTATTTGATTGTGGTTGCATTTTGATTATCCCTTATTATTAAAAATCCAAAAATATTTTTAATTTGAGTCTTTTCAAGTCAATAATACAGAGAATTGAAGATACAGAACATACAGCAGAGGAATTACACAGAAAAAGCTGGGCGTTCAAAACGCCCAGTGAGGAAGGCAAACTGGCGTTTAAACGCCAGCCAGGGTACCTGGCTGGGCGTTTAACGCCCAAAAGGGTATAGTTTTGGGCGTTAAACGCCAGAATGTGCACCATTCTGGGCGTTTAACGCTAGGATGACACAAGAGGGAAGATTTTGTTTTTAAT
>NC_029777.3:35354464-35355918 GCF_000817695.3 Arachis duranensis | reverse complement strand
ATCTTTTCAATCAAATCTTTTTCAAAATCAATTTCTTTCCATTTTCAAAAATACTTGCTATCAATTAATGATTTGATTCAACATTTCAAGTTTGTTGCCTTTTCTGTTGAGAAAGGTTTAATGTTTGAATCATATCTTTTCTTGTTAGCCAAGTCATTAATTTTTAAAATCAAATCTTTTTTTTTTAAATGTTTTTCAAATCATATCTTCTCAATCACATCTTTTTTAAAACTAATCATATCTTCTTAACCACATCTTCTTCAAAATAGTTTTCAATCAAATCTTTTTGATTTCTAATTTCAAAATCTTTTTCAAAAATCACTTGATTTCTTTTCCACTCTTGGTTTTCGAAAATCAATTAGTATTTTTCAAAATGTTTTTAAAATATTTTACTTAATTTTCGAAAATGTCTTCCCATCTTTTCACATCCTTTTATTTATGGACTAACACTATTCCTTAATACACAATTCGAACTCCATCTTTTTTTGATAAGTTCGAACTTTCTACCTCTGTCTTCCATTTTTCTTTTCCTCTGATACCTCAAGGAATCTCTATATTGTGACATAGAGGATTCCATATTTCCTTGTTCTCTTCTCTTTCATATAAGCAGGAGCAAAGACAAAAGCATTCTTGTTGAGGGTGATCCTGAACCTGAAAGGACCTTGAAGAGAAAGCTAAGAGAAGCCAAGGCACAACTCTCTGTAGAGGACCTAACAGAAATCTTCAAAGAAGAAGAACCCATGGCAGCCGAAAACAACAACAATACCAACAATGCAAGGAAGGTGCTGGGTGACTTTACTGCACCTACCCCCGACTTCTATGGGAGAAGCATCTCT
Organism: Arachis duranensis; assembly: GCF_000817695.3. Classification (NCBI taxonomy): domain Eukaryota; kingdom Viridiplantae; phylum Streptophyta; class Magnoliopsida; order Fabales; family Fabaceae; genus Arachis; species Arachis duranensis. The sequence continues at coordinate 35,355,082 of NC_029777.3, read as the reverse complement.
ATCCCTGCCATTGGAGCAAACAACTTTGAGCTTAAGCCTCAATTAGTTTCTCTAATGCAACAGAATTGCAAGTTCCATGGACTTCCATTGGAAGATCCTCATCAGTTCTTAGCTGAGTTCTTGCAAATCTGTGACACTGTCAAGACTAATGGGGTTAACCCTGAGGTCTACAGACTTATGCTATTCCCTTTTGCTGTAAGAGACAAAGCTAGAACATGGTTGGATTCACAACTTAAGGAAAGCCTGAACTCTTGGGAAAAGCTAGTCAATGCCTTCTTGGCAAAGTTCTTTCCACCTCAAAAATTGAGTAAGCTTAGAGTGGAAGTCCAAACCTTCAGACAGAAGGAAGGAGAATCCCTCTATGAAGCTTGGGAAAGATACAAACAATTAATCAGAAAGTGTCCCTCTGATATGCTTTCTGAATGGAGCATCATATGAATTTTCTATGATGGTCTCTCTGAAATGTCCAAGATGTCTTTGGATAGCTCTGCTGGAGGATCTCTTCATCTGAAGAAGACGCCCACAGAAGCTCAAGAGCTGATTGAAATGGTTGCAAATAACCAATTCATGTACACTTCTGAAAGAAATCCTGTGAACAATGGGACAAATCAGAAGAAA
>NC_029777.3:35353579-35354245 GCF_000817695.3 Arachis duranensis | reverse complement strand
GTGAATTACATGGGAGAATCCTATGGAAACACCTATAATTCTTCATGGAGAAATCATCCAAATCTCTCATGGAAGGATCAACAGAGACCTCAACAAGGTTTCAATAACAATACTGGTGGAAGAAACAGGTTTAGCAATGGCAAGCCTTTTCCATCATCTTCTCAGCAACAGACAGAGAGTTCTAAGCAGAGTAACTCTGACTTAGCAACCATGGTCTCTGATATAATCAAAACCACTCAAAGTTTCATGACTGAAACGAGGTCCTCCATTAGAAATTTTGAGGCACAAGTGGGTCAGCTGAGCAAGAAAATTACTGAACTCCCTCCTAGTACTCTTCCAAGCAATACAGAAGAAAATCCAAAAGGAGAGTGCAAGGCCATCAACATGGCCGAATTAGGAGAGGAGGGAGAGGCAGTGAATGCCACTGAGGAACACCTCAATGGACGTCCACTGACCTCCAATGAGTTCCCCAATGAGGAGCCATGGGAATCTGAGGCTCAAAATGAGACCATAGAGATTCTATTGGACTTACTTCTGCCATTCATGAACTCTAATGAATATTCCTCCTCTGAAGAGGATGAGTATGTCACTGAAGAGCAAGTTGCTAAATACCTTGGAGCAATCATGAAGCTAAATGACAAGTTATTTGGAAATGAGACTTGGGAT
>NC_029777.3:35352011-35352277 GCF_000817695.3 Arachis duranensis | reverse complement strand
GAGAGATTCATCTCAAGGGTGCATCAAGACCACTTCTATGAAGTTGTGGCCTTGAAGAAGGTGATCCCCGAGGCCCCTTTTAAACTCAAAAAAAGAGTGAATATCCGGAGATCCGACATGAGATCCGAAGAAGAGGTTGGGAAGTTCTTACCAACCCCATTCAACAAGTCGGAATCTTAATGGTTCAAGAGTTCTATGCCAATGCATGGATTACCAAGAACCATGATCAAAGTGTGAACCCGGACCCAAAGAATTGGCTTACTATA
>NC_029777.3:35351480-35351824 GCF_000817695.3 Arachis duranensis | reverse complement strand
GAAGAGAGATTCAAGAGGGAAGCCGGTTCAACTAAGAAGGCATGACCTCAAACCCGTGGCTAGAGGATGGTTAGAGTTTATTCAACGCTCAATCATTCCCACTAGCAACCGGTCCGAAGTTACTATAGACCGGGCCATCATGATTCATAGCATCATGATTGGAGAAGAAATAGAGGTTCATGAGGTCATAGCCCAAGAACTTTATAAGGTGGCGGACAAGTCCTCTACCTTGGCAAGGTTAGCCTTTCCTCATCTCATTTGTCACCTCTGTTATTCAGTTGGAGTTGACATAGAGGGAGACATCCCCATTGATGAGGACAAGCCCATCACTAAGAAGAGGATGA
>NC_029777.3:35349198-35351262 GCF_000817695.3 Arachis duranensis | reverse complement strand
TTGAATTTGTGGTTCATGAATGTTGGCTCTTGAAAGAATGATGAAAAAGGAGACATGTTACTGAGGATCTGAAAAATCGTTAAAATGATTCTTGAAGCAAGAAAAAGTAGTGATTCAAAAAAAATTTCGAAAAAAAAGAGAGAAAAAGAAAGGAAGAGAAAGAAAAAGAAAGAAATAAAGTTGTGATCCAAGGCAAAAAGAGTGTGCTTAAGAACCCTGGACACCTCTAATTGGGGACTCTAGCAAAGCTGAGTCACAATCTGAAAAGGTTCACCCAATTATGTGTCTGTGGCATGTATGTATCCGGTGGTAATACTGGAAGACAGAGTGCTTTGGGCCACAGCCAAGACTCATAAGTAGCTGTGTTCAAGAATCATCATACTTAACTAGGAGAATCAATAACACTATCTGGACTCTGAGTTCCTAAAGAAGCCAATCATTCTGAATTTCAAAGGATAAAGTGAGATGCCAAAACTATTCAGAGGCAAAAAGCTAAAAGCCCCGCTCATCTAATTAATACTGATCTTCATAGATGTTTTTGGAATTCATTGCACATTCTCTTCTTTAGGATTTGAAAAGAGAAGAAGAGAAAAGAAGGTAGAGAAAACGCGGAACAGGGCTGCGCGCTGCATAAGTGATGTGGCGCGACCGACGCGTACGCGTACTGCGTGCAGACGCATAGGCGCACAAAAGGGAAAGGGAGGTGGAGGCGTCAGGTATGCTTACGCGTGACCAAGGCAGTGCCTCTAGCGCGAGGCTAGCACCGTGCACACACAACTCACTGTAACTTTCGCAGTGGGGCAAAATTTCAATTGATGCGTGTGCGGCATGTACGCGCACGCGTGGATAGCAAAGTGGTGAAAAGGATGCGTACGTGTTAGGGATGCGTATGCGTGTGTCAATTTGTGCTTCTATCACGAACCCAGCACGAGGCCATCATAACTTTCGGCCCAAATACTCATTTACGCCGATAATCATAGGCACGTGTGCGCGCCATGCACGCTTTCGTGTGGGTCGCCCAAGCCAAGAGGGGCGCATATGCGTCACGAGCGTGTAAGCGTCTATGGCTCTCCTCCTTTTTTTATATATGCAGAATGTAGGGATGATGTATGATATATGAATGAACACAGACAAAGATGAATTAAAATAAAACTAAGAATAAAAAAGAACGATCATACCATGGTGGGTTGTCTCCCACCTAGCACTTTTAGTTAAAGTCCTTAAGTTGGACATTTAGTGAGCTCCTTGTTAGGGCGACTTATGCTTGAACTCTTCCAGGAATCCCCACTAATGCTTGCAATTCCAATAGCCTCCGTGATCCCAAACTAGGCACATCAAGCTTCCAAGCAAATGTGAACAAGTGACAAGGCCCCAAGAGTGTTGATTGTTAGACTGAATTCCGGGATCCCAAACCTTGCTTTTACACCCGTCTTCTTATTGATCATTATTGTCCCAATCGGGTGGCAAGCAATCTGAATTCTCACTAAGACTTCCAAACAACTTCCTAGACCCATTCAATTGAGCTCTACACCAATCCTTGTGCATCAACTTTGAGAATGCAACTGTATCGAACCTTGCCTGACAACTCCAACCACTACCCATCTCCCTCTTACTCGTAAAGCCACAAAGAGCTCTAAGTTGACCATCTGTCTCTAGTAGCCCATATTCAAGTGGGAAAGTGATGAGCGGATAATTTGTACGCTTTTTGGCATTGTTTTTAGTATGTTTTTAGTCTGATCTAGTTAGTTTTTAGTATATTTTTATTAGTTTTTAGTTAAAAATCACTTTTCTGGACTTTACTATGAGTTTGTGTGTTTTTTTGTGATTTCAGATATTTTCTGGCTGAAATTGAGGGACCTGAGCAAAAATCTGATTCAGAGACTGAAAAGGACTGCAGATGCTGTTGGATTCTGACCTCCCTGCACTCGAAGTGGATTTTCTGGAGCTACAGAAGCCCAATTGGCGCGCTCTCAACGGCGTTGGAAAGTAGACATCCTGGGCTTTCCAGCAATATATGATAGTCCATACTTTGCCCAAGATTTGATGGCCCAAACCGGCGTTCAA
>NC_029777.3:35332731-35348729 GCF_000817695.3 Arachis duranensis | reverse complement strand
CACGATGCATGGTTGATCGCCTGACAACCGAGCGCTCGCCTGACAACCGAGCCAGCCATTCCGTGAGATCAGAGTCTTCGTGGTATAGGCTAGAACTGATGGCGGCATTCAAGAGAATCCGGAAGGTCTAACCTTGTCTGTGGTATTCTGAGTAGGATTCAATGATTGAATGACTGTGACGTGCTTCAAACTCCTGAATGCGGGGCGTTAGTGACAGATGCAAAAGAATCACTGGATTCTATTCCTACCTGATTGAGAACCGACAGATGAATAGCCGTGTTGTGACAGAGCGCGTTGAACATTTTCACTGAGAGGATGGGAGGTAGCCATTGACAACGGTGAAACCCTTGCTTAAGCTTGCCATGGAAAGGAGTAAGAAGGATTGGATGAAGACAGTAGGAAAGCAGAGAGACGGAAGGGACACAGCATCTTCTTGCGCTTATCTAAAATTCCCACCAATGAATTGCATAAGTATCTCTATCTTTATCTTTATGTTTTATTCATATATCACCCATATCCATTTGAGTTTGCCTGAATAAGATTTACAAGGTGACCATAGCTTGCTTCATACCAACAATCTCTGTGGGATCGACCCTTACTCGCGTAAGGTTTATTACTTGGACGACCCAGTACACTTGCTGGTTAGTTGTGCGGAGTTGTAGTGATCACAATTTCGCGCACCAGAAAGTAAAGGTTAAATAATAATTTTACCCACTTGAATGTTGTATGGATGGTAATGGCTTTGGGGGAGGTGTTTCTAATGATCTTGCAAGCTCCACCCCCTCGTGTTCTTCCTTGACAACTTCCACCTCTTTGCCAGCTTCTTCAATTTTAACCTCTTCCTCTTGGTAGCTTTCTTCCAATTCAATCTCTTCTTCATTTCTTACCAAGGGCATGGGAGAGAATTCAATTGTAGATAAGGATTCATCAATGATTGACTCCATCTCTTGATCAACCTCTTCAAAGTCTTCAACCATGATATACCTTGGAGGTTGTGCACCATCCTCAACATCAATTTCAAACTCCTTAGAAGGAGGCTTAATGACTTGAGGTTCCCATGGAGGTTCCGCATCTCCTAAGTCTTCAACCACTTCTGCTTCTTTGATAATTTCGGCTTTCTCCACTTGCTCTAATACAAAATCAAACTCCTCTTTGATATCACTTAGTGTAGAGTTGTCTTCAATGATGGAGCTTTCCTCTTGTTCACCCTTCACTAGTTTGTCAACTACTTCATCTTCAAGGGTTTCTCCTACCTCCACCTTTTGGGCTTCCTCTTGCTTCTCTTGAAGTATGTGTGCATACAACCGATCCATTACGTCCCTAAGACAATCTCTTCGCTCTTGTTCTGGGTCAGTAGCATCATTGGGATCATGTTGCTCTTGGATTGATGGATGTGGGTGCTCTTGCATGAAGGGTGGTGGTGCACTAAAGCTTGAAGGTTGAGTATTGGGAGTAAAGGATAGGTCCACACGAGATATAAGAGCTTGAAAAGCAGAGGTGAGACTGGTGAGAGTAGAGGTAAGTGTGGTTTGAAGCTTCTGCTGCCCTTGGTGAATAACACGAAGAGTGTTGTTATGCAATGGAGGTTGGGGTGGATAGGAGGGTTCATTTGTTGGGAGAAAGGGCTTATAGTACGGGGGTGGTTCTTCTTGATAAGGATATAGAGATGGTGTATATTGAGGTGGTGGTTCTAAGTATGGCTCATAAGGCTCTTGGTATGGTGGGTAAGAATTAGGGTCATATGTGGGTGTTTGGTGGTAAGGTGCTTGTGAGTATGGTGGTTCAAAATTATGTTGAGGAGGTGGTCCATAAGCATGTGGTGGTGGTTGGTGACATGTACAACTAGGACTACCACATCCATTAGATTGGTATGCATTAGGATTGGAGTTATACCTATATGAGACCAGAGGAGGTTGTTGCCAAGAGGGTTGATCAAATCCTTGTGCTTCCTCCCATCTTTGATTGTCCCAACCTTGATGCATATTCTCATTGTAATCTCCTCTTCTTGCAACATAATTGTAACCCAACTCATAGCCAAAGGGGTGAGAGTTCATAGTAGCTAAAGAAAATACAAACAAAACTAGTAAAAATAAGCAACTAATTCCTAAACTAACAAAAACTATCAAACAAGCAAAAAGCAAATATTTAAAATAACCAATAATAAGGCACACGTTTGCAATTCCCCGGCAACGGCGCCATTTTGATGAACGGATTTTTGTGTGGTTTATAATTTCACAAATAAATTCTCATTGAAAGTATAGTTTCTAAACCAACAATAATCCTTTCATACAAAATAATTGTTTGTCACAAATAACAAACCCAATAAAAATAAACCGAAGTATTCAAACCTCGGGTCGTCTCATGGAATTGCAAGGAAGTGTGTTACTAATGGTTATGGGTTTTTCTGAGAATTTTTAGAATGAGGAATGATAAAATAATTAATTATAATTTAAAGCAAGGAAAATTAACAAGAGGTTTTATGCAATTGAAATAAAAAGCCTTGGCTAGGAGAAGATTAATTGGAAGTTCTATCCTTGTTGGATTTCCCAAGATTAATAGCCACGTGGGATTCCATCTTCCACGTAACCACCCAAGCCATCCATGTCATCCACTCGCCTACACACGTCAGTAATTTTCGTCGAGTTTTCGCTGTGAAAGTCTCAGAAGGACCGCGTTGGCAGACGGAGCACAGGGTCACGGACCGAAATGGATCGTGTTTTTGGTTAAGGGTCGCGATGTCATTCTGTGAAATGGACATGGACCGAGTTGGTACTTTACTCCCAAAAATATACTCAGCCCCGCGGCGAAGCCCGCCCCGTTCCGCCAAAGCCCGCGGTTTAAGCGGTACGGGTTAGGTGGGCTTTTACTATATGGTGGTCCCCGAAAATCCAGCCCGACCTGCCTTTTTTGGTAGGTTACGTGGGCCGGCCTAGCGGGTTTAGGCCTGTTTGCCACCCCTACCAAATCGCCACCATTCGTTGCCATTTTGCCGTTATCAACTGCTTCACACGACTTCAGCCATCGTCGTCGTCGTCGAGGAGTGTCCACTTAGAGTTTGTTTCTACCATGAAGGAGCTTATTTCTCCCCTGCGATTTGCTGCCTTTATCGTTCGTTGTCGACACCACTTGCCTCCGTCAACTGCAATGCTACCTTTCTTCTTTCATCCAGGTATGTCTTCTTCCCTTTTTTCTTCTATTTTTTTTTGACTTATTGAAATTTGCTAAACTCTAATCCTATACTTCTTTACCCCGTCCCTTTTTATCCTTGAAAAATTAGTATCATTAGTTTATTTGAATGTGACCATAGTTAAATTGTTCACTCATGATATTATCTAATTGTTTTGATATTCTGATTTTGTTATATACTTATATTTTGTGTGAAAATTTTAGTAGTTTAAATAAGAATGTTGATAGGAGTGCATTGATTGTGTTAATCTATTTACACCGAAAATTTATGATTTTTGTCTACTGGTAACTTATTTTGTTTGACTAGTCCAATAACTTGAAAGTATAGAAACCCTAACCCCTTTTAGTTTTGAACCCTAACCCTACTTTTCGATTTTGTTTTCAATTCTAAATTTTAATTAGTTACTTATTTTTATTTGAAATGGTTTTATTAGTCGGTTGGAGGTGCTGTGCAAAATTAACATTAGAGTGCAAAGGTGCATAATTCAGTTACTTTCTTCACTTGTCTCTATTTTATTAATGTGTGTTTGTATTTTTTTAATTATTATCAATAATAAATTTTATTTTAGTGCTCTTATTCGTTGACATAAAATTATTCTAAGTAAACTTTTCTATGTGCTGTATTTTTTTTGGAAACTCATTTTTCAAATATTAATGCTGCTGTTAAGCTGTTTTGACAAGTTAATTTTTTGTTATTTTTATTAGCAATTTGCTTATTAAATAATTTAGAACTGATACTATTGGTTGTGATTTTTAATTTTTTATTATGTTGTGGATTATTTTGTTGAAAATTTTAAATTTTGTTTGCTTTAAATTTTGTTTTAATTTTACTAACACAAAATTTGCTAGATAAAATTTATTTGATGCACTGTTAATTTAATATATTATTTTGCTCTTTGCTTTCTTATTTATAATATATTTTATTTACCTTCTTACTAATACCTTTTGGGTTATAGTATTTTAATGGATAATTTAATCTTTATAAAATTAATAAGTTTTATAATATTTTTATTATAATTTTTTTTGGTATAATAGACTAAAAATAATTACAAAATATTTATATATATGAGAAATATTTATGTTTATCTTAAAAGAATACAATAATTATTTATATTTATATTATTTGTGTTTATTTATAATTTAGTATATCACGTTATTATAATTCGGTTATTTCAATTAAACTTTGGTTGAACCGATTAAACTAATAAACTAAATTGGTAAACAAAATCATTTGTTGATCGATTTGATTTTGAAAATCTTACTAAATACTTTAGTTTAATTAGAACGAAAAATAAAATACAAAGGAAGAAGGAGTTTTAATTATGCAATATTGAAATTGAAAATTTTGTTGTAAAAAACATAATTACAAAAATAATACAATATAGTAGAAGAGATGAAGAGAATGAGAGAATTCTTATTAATATCGACATTCAATTCTAATTTCTCTCATTGACACATATAGACCACTACGATATAATATTAGTAACCCTTTCTTGTATTTTAGATTCATCAACATATGCACGATTTATTGTGTCTAGACTTCAAAGCATATAAAGATTCAATTTGATACTATATAGTATTAACACGAGTCTAATTAGCAATGTGATTGAAAACATTATTATCTATCTCTAGCAAATAAAGCTATAAACTTTTTTATGTTCAAATTCTCATTTTTCATCTGTCTTTACTTTAGTGTTTGTGTAACAAATATAGATAAATGTAAATTTTTGACAAATAACAAATTTTTTATCTTACCTTTCCATAATGATAAAAAGAAGATCAACAGAGGATAAAACTGGCAACAACAAATAGTGCTAAAAAGATCAACTGAAATGTAAAAAAGTGCCACCCAACAATTGAAATCATAGGAGGTATGAAAATAGTGACGTGAAACTGTAACGATTTGAAAAAATTCTTGATAATTCATAATATTAAAGGGATTATTAAGTCTCATAACCTCGAGGTGGTGATCTGGTGCACGGAATTGTAATTCACACTTTTCACAACTCTGGTACAACTAACCAGCAAGTGCACTGGGGCGTCCAACTAATAAAACCTTACGCGAGTAAGGGTCGATCCCACGGAGATTGCCGGCTTGAAGCAAGCTATGGTCATCCTGTAAATCTTAGTCAGGCGGATTCAATTGGTTATAAGTTTTGATAATTGAACGATAAATAGAATGTAAATTAAAATAAAGATACTCATGTAATTAATTGATGGGAATTTCAGATAAGCATTTGAAGATGCTTTGTTGCTTCTGAACTTCTGCTTTCCAATTGTCTTCGTCCAATCATGCGTGCTCCCTTCCATGGCAAGCTGTATGTTGGTGGATCACCGTTGTCAATGGGTACCATCCGTCCTCTCAGTGAAAATGGTCCAGCTAAGGTTTCTGTACAACTAATCATCTGTCGGATCTCTCATCTCGGATGAAAAATACCTGGCACAGCTACCGCATGACTAATCATCTGTCGGTTCTCACTTGTGTCGGAATAGGATCACTCTATCTTTTTGCACACTGTCACTGCGCCCAACATTCGTGAGTTTGAAGCTCGTCACAGTCATCCCTTCCCAGATCCTACTCGGAATACCACAGACAAGGTTTAGACTTTCTGGATCTCAGGAATGCTGCCAATTGGTTCTAGCCTATACCACGAAAGTTCTAACCTCACGGACTCGGTCCGTGGATCAGAGACCCAAGAGACTATACTTCGGCTGTCGTCCAATGAATACATTGAACATCATATAGACCGCTTGTGGTTGTCAGGCACGTGGATCTTGGCTAAGCGAGTAACGAAGATAGTGGGTGATTGTCACGGGTCACCACTTTATTCTGACTTAACTGAATTAAGTACGAGAGTATATCTTGGAGAAGAAGTAAGTGTGAATTGAAAGAGAAATAATAGTACTTGCAATAATTCATGAAGAACAGCAGAGCTCCGCACTTTAATCTATGAGGTGTAGAAACTCCACCGTTGAAAAATACATAAGAGAAGAAGGTCTAGGCATGACCGAATTGCCAGCCTCCCCCCAAATAAGAAATCGCATAAAATTCTCCAAAAAGTTCCTAATACAATAGTAAAAAGTGCTATTTATACTAAACTAGTTACTAGGGATTACAGAAAATAAGTAACTAAGTGCAGATAGTGCAGAAATTCACTTTCGAGGCCTACTTAGCGTGTGCTTGGGCTGAGCATTGAGCTTTACACATGCATAGGCCTTTTCTGGAGTTAAACGCCAGCTTGGATGCCACTTTGGGCGTTTAACTCCAGCTCTGGTACCAGTTCCGGCATTTTACGCCAGAAAAGGGTCTCTGGTTGGCGTTTGAACGTCAGTTTGGGCCATCAAATCTCGGGAAAAGTATAGACTATTATACATTTCTGGAAAGTCCAAGATGTCTACTTTCCAATGCAATTGAGAGCGCACCAATTGGGCTTCTATAGCTCCAGAAAATCCACTTCGAGTGTAGCAGGGTCAGAATCTAACAGCATCTACAGTCCTTTCTCAACCTCTAAATCAAACTTTTGCTCAGGTCCCTCAATTTCAGCCAGAAAATACATGAGATTACAAAAACAAAAAACACACAAACTCATAGTAAAGTCCAGAAATGTGATTTTTGCATAAAAACTAATAAAAATATAATAAAAAGTAACTAAAACATACTAAAAACTATGTAAAAATAATGCCAAAAAGCGTATAAATTATCCGCTCATCGTGATCATTTTTGAGACTAAAAACAATGCCTCGACAATGGAGGGTGTGTTAAGAAGAGTTAATTTTCAACCAGTTTATACCGTGAATTCGATAGCACAAGATGGAGGATTGGCAATTGCTTGAAAGGAATAAAGGGGTGAATATCCAAATTCTTAATTAAGGCTATGTTTGGTTGAAAGGAAAGAAATAGAGAGAAAGGAAATAGAAAGGAAAGAAAGAAAAGGAAAGAAATTGAGTGGATTTTTATTTTCTTTAGATGTGTTTGGTTGAAAGGAAAATAAGAAGGAAAGAAATGTTATAAAAAGACAATTTTACCCCTATATTATAATATATATTGAAAAAAGTGAAGGGGTAGTATTGGAAGTAGAGAGAGAAACATTAGTTTTCTCTCCATTTTCTTTCCAATGTTGGAGAGAAAAAAATTGGTGGGCCCCACCAGTTTTTTTTCCATCCATTTTCTTTCCCCTCAATTTTCCTCTTCAACCAAACAATGAAAAATAATCATTTTCCTTCCCATTTTCTTTCCTCCCTTTTCTTTCCTTCCATTTTCCACTCAAACAAACAAAGCATAAGACAGTGTTTAATTCACTTTAGAGGAGAGAATCAACGAACTAGTCAACCATGAAAGATATTTAGAGTGTATTTGCACAAGAATGAAGTAAGAAAGAGTGATTAGTTCTCCAGAATTCTAGAATTGATTAAGGGAGGAGGGAATAAGGTTATTTTTATAGGAATTTTAATGCAATAAGGACGCACTATGAAAAGGAAGGTGGAAGACCAAATCACCTACCTCACTCAATCAAGAAATTTAATGATTTCATTAATGTTGAAGAATTAATTGATGGATTTTGTCAAGTAGACAATTACTTTTGTGAACAATGTGAATAATAGGCTCTAAAATTGGTCCAATAAAGTAAAAAAAATACTCCATTCTCAAATTATCCCCTAAACCTTAATATTCGGATAATTATCTGCACATCTAATACATTGAACATCCACCCATTATTAACTGTGCATGAGTAAACTGAATCAAAAGAAATAACCATCCAATTAAAAATAATGATTATAATCATCTGCACACCTATTGAATTAAACATTTGACATATTTATTGTTCACATTGTTTAATATTTTCATTGTCTATTTATATTTTTTCTTAATTGATTTGGGTAATGAAGAGGAGAAGTTTACTTGGCGCAATTGGCAGTTTAGAGATAATTTGATTAGAGAATGACTTGACAGGGTGTTGGCTACTAATGAGTGGAGAGAAGAATCTCCAAATGCTTTTGTCTCGCACTTAATTAAAATCGTGTCTGATCATATACCATTAATATTAAATGTTGATAGACAATTAAGAAAATTTAAGAGAAGATTTCAATTCCAGGAGAGGTGGTGTGAAAGTAAATATGGTTTCTTTAGTTAGACAAACTTAAAGTCAAGAAAAAGAAGGATCACCTATGACCATGCTATCTAGAATAATGAAGAATTGTAGACACTGACTTGTTGAATGGCAAAGGAATTCCCTAATTAATTCACAGGTCAAAATTTCAAGCTCTAAAGAAAAATTGGCTGCAAAATCTAAAAAAGAAGATCAAGCAAATCAAGTTGCTATTTAGGTTATGGAGACAAAATTGGAGGATTCTTCGAAATAGGAAAAAAGATATTGGAAAAAAAATCGATGAGTTTGAAAACTCTAAATTTGTGATGATTAAACATTATTAATTTTATTAATTGCAAAATTATTAAATTGATTCTAACTCTTATTTTTTAAATAAATAATTTTGCAATATAGGTTTTTATTGGGCCGAAAATTAAATGAAATGATAGAAGTCCAAGTGTGAAGTTATTCAGCATTAATTCAAAAATATCCAATGAAGTATGGCTGAATTATTATTCTTGTTATTGGGCCAAAATTGAACCATTATTGCTACAAGCCCAAATTGATAATTGTAGCTACATAATCCAATGTTTGGTCCGAAATCAAGTTTGAGAGAAAGCAAATGTATTGCTTCTAGCTTCCAACGGAATCCATTTCTAGTAGAATTCAAATTTCATTAAAGTGAAGTTAATACATGCATTGGAAATATGAGAGAGAGTTGGTCATTGATTTGATGGACATCATTAAGCTACATGTTGCTCAGCAAAGGGAAGTGGACATTTAATTTGCTTTATCAAAATTCATTAGTTAATGTTCAAATTTCTCTTTCTTCTCTCTCAACTTTCTTCATCTCTTTTCGGTCCTTACACAGCCAGCCATGGAAGCTACATTGAGCTATCGGAAAGAAGAAAAAGCATGCAAAAAGATCATCACAATGATGGCAAGAAAACATAAAAAATGTAGTGACTAAGATTTTCATCACTTATGGTAAGATATGGTGATGAGATCTTGGCTTCTTCATACCAAAAATGGTTGAAGGAGATTCGGCCAGCAAGGAGAAGATCCCTGGAGGGATGGCTTGTCTCTGATTCTGCTCAACCACCACAGGAAGTAGCTAGGGTGGCTACGTGATGGAAGAGGCATAGATTAGAGCAGATGAAGCTATCATCATCATGAAGCATCAAGAGCCAGAAATTCATCTTGGAGAGCAAGCCAAGGATGGAGCGCTCGGATTGATGAAGATTGATGACCAAGGAAGGACTAGAGGTAATTGCATGTTAGGTTTTGCATGAGTTATCTCTTCTCTCTCTCTGGCCGAACCGGTTTTATTTTTTAAGAAGAAGAAGTTTATCTTGGTTTGTTTGGTTTCAACCGTGAAGGCTTCTCTCTATAAGTAAGAGTGAATAGTTAGAGTTTGAAGTAAGGAGAAAGTGTGAGAATGCAAGGCACAGAGTTCTCAGAGCTACCTGAGCTAACAGATTTTCTTCTCCTTCAATATATTCTGTTTTGTATTTTTCTGTTTAATTTTGTCATGTCTTGAGTCTCATGGAAAAAGGAAAACAGTGAGGTTTGTATGAAAAATCCATAGAGGGAAAAAAGATAGAGAGTGCAAAATTAAAAGAAAAAGCCATAGATGTCCTTAGAGTTCCTTTGTACATCTGTATTGTGTTTTATGATTCTGTGAGAATCCCCTTGTAAGTTGGGTTAGCACTTTACAGTCTGTAATCAAGAAGATTATAGTGAAATTCCATCATTGTTGTGATGGAGACTGGATGTAGGTTGCACTGCACTTAGCAGCTGAACCAGGATATATCTGGGTGTTATTATTCTTCTCTTCTACTCCATTTTCTGTTTCTGCTGCCCAGGAGATAAAACCGCAAAATATCTTGTGCCAAGTGACGAGATAAAAAGAAAAGTCTCATGGCTAGGGACGAGACAAAAATCACCAGAAGTTGTTTAAAAGACAAGCAAGTGTTACTAAGCAAAAAGGGGTTAAGATTCAACCCCCCTTCTCTTAGCCACTGAAACCATAAAAAATCAACAGTATAGTGTCTTAATTAGAGGGATCGAAATACTAAATTTTTTCACTCCAAGGTTAAAAATAGGGAGAAGAAACAAAGTTCATCTTTGGAAGGATGAAAAGGGCCACACAGTCATTGATTTAGAAAAAGTAAGAACAATTGCTCATAATTATTTCAAAAAATTTACTTCAAGTCATTTAAAGAATCTAGATGAAGAGATATATAAAATTGTGGAGAAATTTGATGATATTACTAATAGAATACTAGTTAGGACGGCTTTAGAGAAAAAGATCAAGTTAGTTGCTTTCTCCATAAATCTTTTCTTAACTCTTGAGGATGATGGATTCACAACCAAGTCCCTTATGTTTTTTGAGAGGGGACAATCCTCTTTTCCTTGTCTTTTCTTATTTTATGCATAGGGTATTCTTTATTTGCTCCATAGAAGAGAATAAAGACTGAAATTTTTTGGTTTGAGACTTATTTATAGGTATCTTAAGATCAATTATCTATTTTTTGTGAATAATTCAATCCTATTTTCTCAGTATATCTATTTTTTGTGAATAATTCAATCCTATTTTCTCAAACTACTGAGGAAGATTATCAAAGCTTAATCTATATCTTACAAGTCTATGAGGAGATTAGTGTCTAAATGATGAATTTAGACAAATCCTCAGTGTTTTTTAATAACAACACCCTAGCCCTTATATAGATCATTTAGCTAGCATTCTCCTAGGTCCTCATGTTGAAAATTAGAATAAATTCCTTAGACTAGTGACTATTGTTCAGAGATAAAAAAAAAGGATATATTTTTAACTATATTAAGGATCAGATAAACTAAAAGTTACAACACTAGAAAATAACACTCTTATCAACAAGTGGTAGAGAGATTTTAATAAAAGTTGTGACTGTTATTTTTTTTATATACACTTTAAATTGTTTTAAGATATCTGAAATATTGTTAGATAAACTTCAAATATCTATTCTACAATTTTGGTGGGGTTAGAGACAAATTACTTGTAGACTGAAATCACAAAAATTCTCAATTTTAAGGATTTAAAGACTTTCAACTTTGCTATACTAGCTAAGTAAGGTTGGAGGCTTTTAACTTGAACAAAGTCCCTAATTTATAAAATTTATAAGAGAAAACACTTCAAATATTTTAATTTTCTAAGAGTTGAGATAGAAAATAATCTCTCTTGCCACTAGAAAAATATCACTAAAGATAGAGAAGTATTGAAATAGGATTTACTATAATAAATTGGAAGGAAAAACTCAATCAAGATTCATAAAGACTCATGGTTTAAAGAATATTTTTTGCTAATACTCCTAATCTTATTCCAAACTCAAATTACACTTCAGTATGAATTTTAAAACTAATGCACCCTATCAGATAGTGGGATCAGGTGAAAATTGTAAAAAAAAACATTTGCCTAAAAATTGCATAAGACACAATCAACATAAATATTCAAGGAGAAAAAGATTTAGGTATTTGGATGAAAGAAAGAAATGGGTGTTTGATGAGCGGATAAGTTATACGCTTTTTGGCATTGTTTTTAGGTAGTTTTTGGTAGGTTATAGTTACTTTTTAGTATATTTTTATTAGTTTTCAAGCAAAATTCACATTTTTGAACTTTACTATAAGTTTGTGTATTTTTCTGTAATTTCAGGTATTTTTTGGTTAAAATTGAGGGACCTGAGCAAAAATCTGATTCAGAGGCTGAAAAATGACTGCAGATGCTGTTGGATTCTGACCTCCCTACACTCAAAGTAGATTTTCTGGAGCTACAGAAACCCAATTGGCGCGCTCTAAAGTGCGTTGGAAATTAGACATCCAGGGCTTTCCAGCAATATATAATAGTCCATACTTTGCCTGAGTTTTGATGATGTAAACTGGCGTTCAAATGCCAACTCCCTGTCCTATTCTGAAGTTAAACGCCAGAAACAGGTTATAAACCAGAGTTAAACGCCAGAAACAGGTTGCAACCTGGTGTTTAACTCCAAGAGAAGCCTCTACACGTGTAAAGCTCAATGCTCAGCCCAAGCACATACCAAGTGGGCCCCGAAAGTAGATTTCTCCATCATTTACTTATCTCTATAAACCCTAGTAACTAGTTTAGTATAAATAGGACTTTTTACTATTGTATTTTCATCTTTGGAATGTTTTTCCTTAGACTTGGGGGGCTGGCCATTCGGCCATGCCTGGACCATCATCACTTATGTATTTTTCAATGGTGGAGTTTCTACACCCCATAGATTAAGGTGTAGAGTTCTGCTGTTCTTCATGAATTAATGCAAAGTACTATTGTTTTTCTATTTAGTTCAAGCTTATTCTTATTCTAAAATATTCACTCGTACTTCAACCTGATGAATGTGATGATCCGTGACACTCATCATAATTCTCACCTACGAACGCGTGCCTGACAACCACTTCAGTTCTATCTGCAATAGCTTGACTGTTTATCTCTTAGCCTCCATTCCAAAAGATCGGAGTCTTCGTGGTATAAGCTAGAATCAATTGGCAGCATTTTTGAGATCCAGAAAGTCTAAACCTTGTCTGTGGTATTCCGAGTAGGATCTGTGATGGGATGACTGTGACGAGCTTCAAACTCGCGAGTGTTGGGCGTAATGACAAACGCAAAAGGATCAATGGATCCTATTCCAACATGATCGAGAACCAACAGCTGATTAGCCGTGCGGTGACAGCGCATTTGGACCATTTTCAATGAGAGGATGGGAGGTAGCCATTGACAACGGTGATACCCAGCATACAACTTGCCATGGAAAGGAGTATGAATGATTGAATGGAGGTAGTAGGAAAGCAGAGATCCAGAAGGAACAAAGCATCTCCATACGCTTATCTGAAATTCTCACCAATGAATTACATAAGTATCTCTATCTTATTTTATGTTTTATTTATATTTTAATTATAAAAACTTCATAACTATTTGAATCTGCCTGACTGAGAATTACAAGATGACCATAGCTTGATTCAAGCCGACAATCTCCGTGGGATCGACCCTTACTCACGTAAGGTTTATTACCTGGACGACCCAGTGCACTTGCTGGTTAGTTGTGCGGAGTTTAAAAAGGAGTTGAGATTGCAATCATGTGTACCAAGTTGTTGGCGCAGTTGAGATCACAATTTCGTGCACCAAGTTTTTGACGCCGTTGCCGGGGATTGTTCGAGTTTGGACAACTGACGATTCATCTTGTTGCTTAGATTAGGTAATTTATATTTTATTTTCAAAAAGTTTTCAAAAAAAATTTTCTTCTTTTTTTGTTCTTTTCAAAGTAATTTTTGAAAAAAAAATCCAAAAAAATTAATAAAATCATAAAATCAAAAATATTTTTGTGTTTCTTGTTTGAGTCTAGAGTCAAGTTTTGAGTTTGGTGTCAATTGCATGTTTTAATTTTTCTAAAAATTTTCGAAAATTCATGCATTGCGTTCTTCATGATCTTCAAGTTGTTCTTGGTAAGTCTTCTTGTTTGATCTTCATATTTTCTTGTTTTGTGTCTTTTGTTGTTTTTCATATGCATTTTTGAATTCTTAGAGTCTAAACATTAAAAATTTCTAAGTTTGGTGTCTTGCATGTTTTCTTTTCTTGAAAATTTTTCAAAAATAAGTTCTTGATGTTTATCATGATCTTTAAAGTGTTCTTGGTGTTCATCTTGACATTCAAAGTGTTCTTGCATGCATCATGTGATTTGATCCAAAATTTTCATGTTTTGGGTCATATTTGTGATTTTCTCTCTCCTCATTAAAAATTTAAAAAAAATAAAAAATATATCTTTCCCTTATTTCTCTCATAAATTTCAAAATCTTTGGTTTGACTTAGTCAAAAATTTTTAAAATAAGTTGTTTCTTGTTAGTCAAGTCAAAATTTTAATTTCAAAAATCTTATCTTTTCAATTCTTTTTTCAAAAATCAAATCTTTTTCATTTTTCTTAATATTTTCGAAAATTTTAAAAATTGATTTTCAAATTTATTTCATAATTTTTGAAAACTTTACTAACAATTAATGTGATTGATTCAAAAATTTCAAGTTTGTTACTTTCTTGTTAAGAAAGGTTCAATCTTTAAATTCTAGAATCATATCTTTTAGTTTCTTGTTAGTCAAGTAATCTATTTTAATTTTAAAAATCAAATCTTTTTAATTTTTTTTTCAAATCTTTTTTCAAAATAAATTTCAATCATATCTTTTTAAACATATCTTTTTCAAATCATATCTTTTTCAAAATCAATTTCAAAATCTTTTCTAACTTCCTATCTTTTCAAAAATTGATTTTCAAATCTTTTTCAACAAACTAATTGACTTTTTGTTTGTTTTACTAATTCTTATCTTTTTCAAAACCACCTAACTACTTTTTCTCTCTAATTTTCGAAAACCACCTTCCTCTTTTTCAAAAATCTTTTTATTTAACTAATTGTTTTAACTTTTAATTTCATTCCCTTTCTTAATTTTCGAATTCTAACTAATAATTAAAATAAAAACAAAAATATTTTTCTTCTCTTTTCTTCTAATTTTCAAATTTCCCTCTCTCTCTTTCTATTTATTTTATTTATTTACTAACACTTCTCTTCTCAAAATTCGAACCCCTCCCTTCTCTGGGTTCGAATTTTTCTTGTTCTTCCTTCATTCTTATTCTTCTACTCACATAAAGGAATCCCTATACTGTGACATAGGGGATTCCTCTTCTTTTCTGTTCTCTTCTTTTTCACATGAGCAGGAGCAAGGATAAGAACATTCTTGTTGAAGCTGATCCAGAACCTGAAAGGACTCTGAAGAGGAAGCTAAGAGAAGCTAAAACACAACACTCTAAAGAGGAATTTTCCGAAATTTTCGAAAAAGAAGTAGAGATGGCCGAACCCAATAACAATGGTGGAGGTGCAAGGAAGATGCTTGGTGACTTTACTGCACTAAATTCTAACTTCCATTGAAGAAGCATCTCAATCCCTGCCATTGGAGCAAACAATTTTGAGCTAAAGCCTCAATTAGTTTATCTAATGCAATAGAGTTGCAAGTTTTATGGACTTTCATCAGAAGATCCTTTTCAGTTCTTAACTGAATTCTTGCAGATCTGTGATACTGTTAAGACCAATGGAGTTGATCCCAAGGTCTATAAGCTTATGCTTTTTCCTTTTGCTGTAAGAGACAGAGCTAAAACATGGTTGGACTCTCAACCTATAGATAGCCTGAACTCTTGGGATAAGCTGGTCACGACTTTCTTAGCCAAGTTCTTTTCTCCTCAAAAGCTGACCAAGCTTAGAGTGGATGTTCAAACCTTCAGGCAGAAAGAAGGTGAATCCCTCTATGAAGCTTGGGAGAGATACAAGCAACTGACCAAAAAGTGTCCTTCTGACATGCTTTTAGAATGGACCATCCTGGATATATTCTATGATGGTCTATCTGAATTATCTAAGATGTCATTGGACCATTCTGCAGGTGGATCCATTCACCTGAAGAGAACTCCTGCAGAAGCTCAGGAACTCATTGACATGGTTGCAAATAACCAGTTCATGTACACTTCTGAAAGGAATCCTGTGAGTAATGGGACGCCTCAGAGGAATGGAGTTCTTGAAATTGATGCTCTGAATGCCATATTTGCTCAGAACAAAATGTTGACTCAATAAGTCAATATGATTTCTCAGAGTCTGAATGGATGGCAAAATGCATCCAACAGTACTAAAGAAGCATCTTCTGAA
>NC_029777.3:35307983-35332710 GCF_000817695.3 Arachis duranensis | reverse complement strand
GGTGAAGCCTATGGAAACACCTATAATCCCTCATGGAGAAATCATCCAAATTTCTCATGGAAGGATCAACAAAAGCCTCAACAAGGCTTTAATAATGGTGGAAGAAACAGGTTTAGCAATAGCAAGCCTTTTCCATCATCCTCTCAGCAACAGACAGAGAATTCTGAGCAGAGCCCCTCTAGCTTAGCAAACATAGTCTCTGATCTATCTAAGGCCACACTAAGTTTCATGAATGAAACAATATCCTCCATTAGAAATTTGGAGGCACAAGTGGGCCAGCTGAGTAAAAGAATCACTAAAACTCCTCCTAGTACTCTCCTAAGCAATACAGACGAGAATCCAAAAAGAGAGTGCAAGGCCATAACCTTACTTGGTGTGGCCAAACCTAGAGAGGAGGAGGAGGACGTGAATCCCAGTGAGGAAGATCTCATGGGATGTCCTCTGGACAAAAAGGAGTTCCCAATTGAGGAACCTAAGGAATTTGAGGCTCATCTAGAGACCATAAAGATTCCATTGAACCTACTTCTGCCATTCATGAGCTCTGATGACTATTCCTCATCTGAAGAGGATGAAGAAATTACTGAAGAGCAAGTTGTTAAGTACCTTGGAGCAATCATGAAGCTGAATGCCAAGTTATTTAGTAATGAGACTTGGGTGGATGTACCCCCCTTGCTCACTAATGAACTGAATGACTTGGTTAGGCAGACATTACCTCAAAAGAAACAGGATCCTGGTAAATTCTTAATTCTCTGTACCATAGGCACCATGACCTTTGAAAAGACTCTGTGTGACCTGGGGTCAGGCATAAACTTAATGCCACTCTCTGTAATGGAGAAACTGGGAATCTTTGAGGTACAGGCTGCCAAATTCTCATTAGAGATGGCAGACAAATCCATGAAAAGGGCTTATGGACAGGAAGAGAACGTGCTAGTAAAGGTCAAAGGACTTTACATCCTTGCTGATTTCATAATCCTAGACACTGGGAAGGATGAGGATGAATCCATCATCCTTGGAAGACCCTTCCTAGCCACAGCAAAAGCTGTGATTGATGTAGACAGAGGAGAGTTGATCCTTCAATTGAATGAGGACTACCTTGTGTTTAAAACTCAAGGATCTCCCTCTGTAACTATGGAGAGGAAGTAAGAAAAGCTTCTCTCAATGCAGAGTCAAACAGAGCCCCCACAGTCAAACTCTAAGTTTGTTGTTGGAAGGCCACAACCAAACTCTAAGTTTGGTGTTGAACCCCTACATTCAAACTCTAAGTTTGGTGTTGGATGGTGCGGTATTTTACAACCCACACTACTTACCAGCAAGTGCACCGGGTCGTACCAAGTAATACCTTACGTGAGTAAGGGTTGATCCCACGAGAATTGATGGATTAAGCAACAATAGCGTTTGATAGGATTAGTTAGACAAGCAGAAAAAAGTGTTTTGGTATTCAATGAGCATTAAACAGCAAATTTGGAATATTAAAGACAAGCAAATAAATAAGTTGGGTATAAAATATTGAGAAAACAGTTAAGGTTTCAGAGTTATCTATTTTCTAGATTGATTTTTATTACGAACTAATTTAATCATGCAAGATTTAATTTTATGGCAAACTATATGTGACTAGACCCTAATTCCTTAGACCTTCCTAGTCTCATCTAAAATTTATTAACTGCCAATTCCTTGGTCAATTAACTCCAATTAGAGGGTGATGATCAATTTCTAGTTTATATGCCAAAAGAATCCTAATTATCCAGAAATAAGGGGATTATATGTCACGTATCCCGTTAATTACAAACAATTAGAAATTCAGTATAATACGTTTTCAACCTGTTGTTCAAGTAAAGAGCTTTTCCAAGTTTTACAAGAACTCAATTAGAACATGGGTCATATTTCCGTTCCACCCATATTCATAAAATAAAGAACGAAAACAATTATTGAAATATAAATCAAGACATGAATTAAATTAAAAAGATCAAACGAATCAATCCATGAAAATAGACAGAGCTCCTAACCTTAACAATGGAGGATTAGTTGATCATGGTTCAAAGAAGAAAACTAAGGGTTCTAGTAAAAATGTCTGTGTTCAATCTGATGGCCTCAGATCCCTTTTTATAACTAATCCTAATAAATTAAAAATCTAATTATCTAAAAATAAAAATAATATCTTTTCCTAAAATACAAGATTTGAATTTAAATTTGAATTAATTAACAGATCTTCAGTTGATGGGTGGGGACCACTTGCTTTGTCCATTCTGTAGCTCCTTGATGAGCGGATATTTTATACGCTTTTTGGGGGTAATTTCATGTAGATTTTAGTATGTTTTAGTTAGTTTTTAGTATAATTTTATTAGTTTTTAGGCAAAATTCATATTTCTAGACTTTACTATGAGTTTGTGTATTTTTTTGTAATCTCAGGTATTTTCTGGCTGAAATTGAGGGAGCTGAGCAAAAATCTGATTTAGGCTGAAAAAGGAGTGCTGATGCTGTTGGATTCTGACCTCTCTGCACTCGGAATGGATTTTTTGGAGCTACAGGAGTCCAATTGGCGCACTCTCAATTGGGTTAGAAAGTAGACATCCAGGGCTTTCCAGAAATATATAATAGTCCATACTTTTCACGAAGATAGATGACGTAAACTGGCGTCCAACGCCAGTTCCATGTTGCAGTTTGGCGTTCAGCGCCAGAAACAGGTTACAGGTTGGAGTTCAATGCCAGAAACAGGTTACAACCTGGCGTTCAACTCCAGAAACAGCCCATGCACGTGAGAGGCTTAAGTCTCAGCCCCAGCACACACCAAGTGGGCCCCAGAAGTTGATTTTTGCACTATCCATCTTAGTTTACTTATTTTCTGTAAACCTAGGTTACTAGTTTAGTATTTAAACAACTTTTAGAGATTTATTTTGAATCTCATGACATTTTTAGATTTGAATTATATACTCTTTGATGGCATGAGTCTCTAAACTCCATTTTTGGGGGTGAGGAGCTCTGCAGCGTCTCGATGAATTAATGCAATTATTCTGTTTTCCATTCAAACATGCTTGTCCCTATCTAAGATGTTCATTCGCGCTTCACTATGAAGAAGGTGATGATCCGTGACACTCATCACCTTCCTCAATCCACGAACGTGTGCCTGACAACCACCTCCGTTCTACATCAGATTGAATGAGTATCTCTTAGATTTCTTAGTCAGAATCTTCATGGTATAAGCTAGAATTGATGGCAGCATTCATGAGAATCCGGAAAGTCTAAACCTTGTCTGTGGTATTCCGAGTAGGATTCAAGGATTGAATGGCTGTAACGAGTTTCAAACTCGCGATTGTTGGGCGTGATGACAAACGTAAAAGAATCAATGGATTCTATTCCGACATGATCGAGAACCAACAGATGATTAGCCGTGCTGTGACAGAGCATTTGGACCATTTTCACTGAGAGGATGGGAAGTAGCCATTGACAACGGTGACGCCCTACATACAGCTTACCATGGAAGGAGCTTTGCATTCGTGAAAGTGAGGAAGCATTATGTTACAGAAATTCAGAAGACAAAGCATCTCCAAAACTCCAACATATTCTCCATTATTGTACAATAAGTATTTATTTTATGCCCTTTGACTTTTTACAGTTAAAACGAAAGAACCCTATTGGCATCCTGACTAAGATCAACAAGATAACTATAGCTTGCTTCAAGCCAACAATCTCTGTGGGATTCGACCCTTACTCACGTAAGGTATTACTTGGACGACCCAGTGCACTTGCTGGTTACTTGTGCGGATTGCAAAATTGTGATTGCAATTTCGTGCACCAAGTTTTTGGCGTCGTTGCTGGGGATTGTTTGAGTTTGAACAACTAAAGGTTTATTTTGTTGCTTAGATTAGGAATAGAGTATTGATGCTATAGAGTCATTAAATTTGAGTCCTTTAATTTCTCTTCAAAAATTTTTCAAAAATATTACTTTTCCTTATTAATTTTTAATTTTTTGTGAGTTAGTGTCTTTTTTTCTTATTCTTTTCCAAAGAATTAGTCTTCCAATATATATATATATATATATATATACCTCTTCAAAACAAGTGTTACCTTTACTGTCCAATTGGCTAGAGCATTGGTCTATGTTCTTGGTAATTGGGTATCTTCTTTTTAAAATCTTTTTCAAAAATAATTTTTCTTTGATTGAATCTTGTTCCAAACTTTAAGTTTGGTGTTTTATTGTTAATCTTTTTATAATTTTCGAAAATTTTATTGAAGTTTTCTAAAAATTTTAAGTTTGGTGTTCTTTCTTTTGTTCTTATTGTTCTTGTGAATCTTCAAAGTGTTCTTGAGTCTTCTTTGTGTTTTGATCTTAAAATTTTTAAGTTTGGTATTCCTTGGTGTTTTCCCTCCAAAATTTTCGAAAACAAGGAGAATTAGATCTAAAAATTTTAAGTCTTGTGTCTTTTGTGTGTTTTTCTCTTTCATCATAAAATTCAAAATTAAAAAAAAATTAATATCTTCTCTAACTATTTTTAAGCCACAATTTCAAATTTTTTTATATAAAAATTCAAATTTCAATTTCAAAAATATCCTAACCACTTTCTCTCTCCTCACTTTTTCGAAAATCTTCATAAAATATTTTTAAATTCTTTTTTTTATTTTATTTTATTTTTATTTTATTTGGTTTTCTAATTTTTAAATTTTTATTTAGTTTTCCATTTATTTTATTTTATCTTCCTTTTAATTTTTAATTTAAAAAAAAATTAAATCCACATTACCTCCTTTACTCCAACATGGACCTAAGTGGAAGGGAACAGTCCAGAAGGACTCTGGGGTCATATGCTAACCCCACTACTACTTCATATGGGAGTAGTATCTGTATACCCTCCATTGGAGTTAGTAGTTTTGAGTTGAACCCTCAGCTCATTATCATGGTGCAGCAAAGTTGCCAGTATTCCGGTCTTCCACAAGAAGAACCTACAGAGTTTCTAGCACAGTTTTTACAAATTGCTGACACAATACATGATAAGGAAGTAGGTTAGGATGTCTACAGATTATTACTGCTTCCATTTGCTGTAATAGACCAAGCTAAGAGGTGGTTAAATAACCAACATAAGGACAGCATAAAGACATGGAAACAGCTGTCAGAAAAATTCCTGAATTACTATTTTCCTCCTAAACGGATGATACAGCTAAGGCTGAGCATCCAAGGCTTCCAACAAGGAGATAATGAATTCTTTTATGATGCCTGGGAGAGATACAGAGAGATGCTAAGAAAATTCCGCTCTGAAATGTTTTCAGAATGGGTGAAGTTAGACATCTTCTATTATGGGCTTACAGAGAAAGCTCAGACTTCTCTAGACCATTCAGCTGGTGGGTCTATACATATGAGAAAGACAATTGAAGAAGCTCAAGAGCTCATTGATACAGTTGCCAGAAATTAGCATCTGTACCTAAGCAATGAACCTTCCATCAACGAAGAGGCTAAAACAGCAACTACTGAACTCAGTCCTACAGAACAAGTTACTAAATTCAATCAGCAACTGGATTTTCTAACAAAACAGCTAGCCGAATTCAAGGAGATACTACAAGAAACAAGAATGGCTAATATGAATATGGAAGTACAGTTGAAGCAAATAGAATAGCAATTATCAAAACAAATAACAAAAGAATGCCAAGCAGTTCAATTAAGAAGTGGAAAAACATTAAATACCTCACTTCAAGATAGCAGGAAGCCAAGAAATGAGCAAACTAACCAAAATCCCTCTGAGGACAGTAAGAGCCCAGAGAGGAATAATTCTGGCGCTCAAACGCCAGAGAATGGGTGGAAAGCTGGCATTGAACGCCCAAACCATGCTCAGTCCTGGCGTTCAATGCCAGAAACAAGCAAGGAATTGGCGTTGAACACCCAAAGGAAGCACAGTTCTGGTGTTCAGGCGCCAGAAACAGGTAAGGAGTTGGCATCTAACACCACTCCAGCTTCCACCCCTGGCATTCAAATGCCAGTGGGGGATCAGACACATGCAAGTGCTGATAATAACCCTTCTAAAAAGGCTTCTCAACCCACATCTGTAGGCAATAAACCTGCAGCACCTAAGGTTGAGGAATACAAAGCCAAAATGCCTTATCCTCAGAAACTCCACAAAGCAGAACAGGATAAGCAATTTGCCCGCTTTGCAGACTACCTCAGGACTCTTGAAATAAAGATTCCGTTTGCAGAGGCACTTGAGCAAATACCTTCTTATGCTAAGTTCATGAAAGAGATCTTAAGTCATAAGAAGGATTTGAGGGAAACTGAAAAAGTTTACCTCACTGAAGAATGTAGTGCAGTCATTCTGAAAAGCTTACCTAAAAAGCTTAAAGATTCCGGAAGCTTTATGATACCATGCACATTAGAAGGTACTTGTACCAATCAAGCTCTATGTGATCTTGGGAAAAGTATCAACCTAATACCTGCATCTACTATCAAAAAGCTTGGGTTGACTGATGAAGTCAAACCAACTCGGATATGTCTCCAACTTGCTGATGGCTCCATTAAATACCCATCAGGCGTAATTGAAGACATGATTGTCAAGGTTGGGCCATTTTCCTTTCCCACTGACTTTGTGGTGCTGGAAATGGAGGAGCACAAGAGTGCAACTCTCATTCTAGGAAGACCTTTCCTAGCAACTGAACGAACCCTCATTGACGTCCAAAAAGGGGAAGTGACCCTGAGAGTCAATGAGGACGAGTTTAAGTTGAATGTTGTCAAAGCTATACAGCATCAGACAACCAAAATGACTGCATGAGCATTGATATTACTGACTCTCTGGTAAAAGAGATCAATATGACTGAGAGTCTCGAATCAGAGCTAGAGGATATCTTTAAAGATGTTCAGCCTGATCTGGAGGAACCAGAGAGAATAATAGAACCTCTGAAAATCCCTCAGGAAGAGGAGAAAACTCCCAAACCCGAGCTCAAACCATTACCACCATCCCTGAAATATACATTTCTGGGAGAAGGTGATACCTTTCCTGTAATCATAAGCTCTACCTTAGAGCCACGGGAAGAGGAAGCATTAATTCAAGTGCTAAGGACACACAAGACAGCTCTTGGGTGGTCCATCAGTGATCTTAAGGGCATTAGCCCAGCCAGATACATGCACAAAATCATATTGGAGGGTGACACTAAGCCAGTGGTTCAACCACAGAGGCGGCTGAATCCAGCCATGAAGGAGGTGGTGCAGAAGGAGGTCACTAAATTACTAGAGGCTGGGATTATTTATCCCATTTCTGACAGCCCCTGGGTAAGCCCTGTCCAAGTCGTCCCTAAAAAGGGTGGCATGACAGTGGTTCATAATGAAAAAAATGAACTGGTTCCTGCAAGAACAGTTACAGGGTGGTGTATGTGTATTGATTACAGAAGGCTCAATACAGCTACCAGAAAGGATCATTTTCCTTTACCATTCATAGACTAGATGCTAGAAAGACTAGCAGGTCATGAATACTACTGCTTCCTGGATGGATATTCAGGTTATAATCAAATAGTAGTAGATCCCCAAGATCAAGAGAAAATAACATTCACATGTCCATACGGAGTATTTGCATACAGAAGGATGCCATTTGGCTTGTGCAACGCACCTGCAACCTTTCAAAGGTGCATGCTCTCTATTTTCTCTGATATGATGGAAAAATTTCTGGAAGTCTTCGTGGATGATTTTCAGTATTTGGAGACTCATTCAGCTCCTGTCTTGACCATCTAGCACTTGTTCTAAAGAGGTGCCAAGAGACTAACCTGGTTTTAAACTGGGAAAAATGTCACTTTATTGTAACTGAAGGAATTGTCCTTGGGCACAAAATTTCGATAAAGGAAACAGAGGTGGATCAAGCTAAGGTGGAGGTAATTGAAAAATTACCACCACCTACCAATGTTAAGGCAATAAGAAGCTTTCTGGGGCATGCAGGATTTTATAGGAGGTTTATAAAGGATTTTTCAAAAATCGCCAAACCTCTGAATAATATGCTAGCTGCTGACACGCCATTTATCTTTGATAAAGAGTGTCTGCAGGCATTTGAAACTCTGAAAGCTAAGCTGGTCACAGTACCAGTCATCTCTGCACCAGAATGGACATTACCATTTGAATTAATGTGTGATGCCAGTGACCATGCCATTGGTGCAGTGTTGGGACAAATGCATGACAAGCTTCTGCACGTCATTTATTATGCTAGTCATGTTCTAAATGACGCACAGAAGAACTACACAACCACAAAAAAAGAGTTACTTGCAGTGGTTTACGCCATTGACAAGTTCAGCTCTTATTTAGTAGGATCAGAAGTGATTGTGTACACTGACCATGCTGCTCTTAAATATCTACTCACAAAGCAGGATTCAAAACCCAGACTCATCAGATGGGTGTTGCTTCTGCAAGAGTTTGATATAGAAATAAGAGAAAGAAAAGGGATAGAGAACCAAGTAGCAGATCACCTGTCCCGAATAGAACCAGTAAAAGGGGCGTCCCTCCCTCTTACTGAGATCTCTGAAAACTTTTCGGATGAGCAACTCTTTGCCATCCAGAAAGTGCCATGGTTTACAGACATTGCAAACTACAAGACAGTAAGATTCATACCCAAAGAGTACAGTAGGCAGCAAATAAAGAAATTGATCATGGATGCAAAGTACTATCTTTGGGATGAACCATATCTCTTCAAATATGTGCAGACGAAGTAATCCGTAGATGTGTGCCTAAAGAAGAAGCACAGAAGATCCTCTGGCACTGCCATGGATCACAGTATGCAGGACATTTTGGAAGTGAGCGAACAGCCACAAGAGTCCTCCAATGTGGCTTCTACTGGCTTACTCTCTATAAAGACTCCCGAGTGTTTGTACTTAATTGTGACAGTTGCCAAAGATCTGGCAATCTGCCTCATAATTATGCCATGCCTCAACAAGGGATCTTGGAGATTGAGTTGTTTGATGTATGGGGTATTGACTTCATAGGGCCATTCCATCCATATCATCCACAGACAAATGGGCAAGCTGAAGTCTCTAATAGAGAACTTAAAAGAATCCTGGAATGGACTGTGATTAACCGTAGAAGGGATTGGGCAAGAAGCTTGGATGATGCTCTATGGGCATACAGAACAGCATTCAAGACTCCTATAGGGACCTCTCCATACCAGCTTGTGTATGGAAAGGCATGTCACTTGCCAGTGGAACTGGAACATAAGGCCTACTGGGCAGCCAGATTCCTAAACCTTGATGCCAAGTTAGCTGGAGAAAAATGATTGCTCCAGTTAAATGAGCTAGAGGAATTTAGACTCAATGCTTTCGAGAATGCAAAAATTTACAAAGAGAAAGCAAAAAGATGGCATGATAAGAAACTGTCATCCAGAGTCTTTGAGCCAGGGTAGAAAGTTCTACTATTTAATTCTAGGCTCAAATTATTCCTCGGGAAATTGAAATCCCGGTGGAGAGGACCATATGTGATTACAAGTGTGTCACCATATGGATACGTAGAGCTTCAGGATAATGATTCTAACAAAAAGTTCATTGTTAATGGACAGAGAGTCAAACATTATCTTGAAATCAATTTTGAGCAAGAATGCTCAAAACTGAGACTTAACTAAACTCAGTTATAGTCCAGCTAAAGACAATAAAAAAGCGCTTGCTGGGAGGCAACCCAGCCATTTACAAAGCTTATTTATTAATTAATTGATTTTTACAGGTATATGTCAATTATCTTCAAGGTAAAATAGCAATTGCTTAAGTTCACAGAGTTACAGAAGGATTCAGAGGATAAAACAGCAAAAAGGAAGCTCACTGGTGTGAAAAAGCCAGTAAAAGCTATTTTGGGCGTTGAACGCCCAAAAGAAGCACCTACTGGGCATTCAACGCCAGTAAGGATAGCCATCTGGGCGTTAAACGCCAGAAAGGAGCATCTTCTGGGCGTTGAACGCCAGAAAGAAGCACCTTTTGGGCATTCAACGCCAGATTTACAGCATCCTGGGCGTTCAGAAAAACGCCCAGTGACAAAGGAGTTTCTGGCGTTCAACACCAGCTAGAAGCAACAGCTGGACGTTGAACGCCCAGGAGAAGCTGCACATGGGCGTTAAACGCCCAAAACATGCAGCGTTTGGGCGTTTAACACCACGATTGTGGGGAGGAGGTAATTTCGTTTTCAATTCAAATTTTTTTCAATTTTCATGTTTCAATTCATGATTTCTTGCATAAACATGTTACAAACTCTCATCTTTCAACTTCAATTTAAAAAAATTTTTTTCCTAAACATATTTCTTGATTTTTCTTTAATTTCTTTTCAAATCTGTTTCAAAACTCATCTATCTTTTTGAATTCTTTTCAAATCTTTTTAATTTCTTCTCATATCTTTTTCAACTCATCATATCTTTTGAATTTCGAAATTGCCTCTCCTTCTATTCCTCTCATTTCCTTTCTTTTGCTTGAGGACAAGCAAACCTCTAAGTTTGATGTGATTTGCCATGATCACTGAGCTAAAACTCATCAAGATCATGGCAACTAAGGGAACAGGAAGAGCAAAGATGTAACTTGAAGGAACTGAAGCATCAGAAATTATCTCTTGAAGGACCAAGCACCCCACAGACTAGAGGAACATCCACTTCCCAAAATAAAGGTTGTTGAGTCCTAATCTTTGCCTTAACTCTGTGATAATTGTTCTTATTATGAATTTACCTTAGAAGTTATATATTAGTAGTAGTAATTAGTATCTCTATTTTGATTTTATTTCCAATTAAGTTATAATTTATTTTCTCATCATCATCAAACATGAATAAAATAGTAGATTTTTAGAATAAAGAGGCAATTTAATTTTTTTCGAGTTCTTAATAAGGAAAATTCTAATTATTTATATGTGGCGGCAATACTTTTTGTCTTCTAAATGAATGCTTGAACAGTTCATGTTTTTTATATTGAATTTTATGAATGTTAAAATTGTTGGCTTCTGAAAGAATGATGAACAAGAGAAATGTTATTGATGATCTAAAAAATCATGAAATTGATTCTTGAAGCAAGAAAAAGCAGTGAAAAACAAGCTTGCGAAAGAAAAAAAAAAGCAAAAGAGGTAGAAAAAGCCAATAGCCCTTTAAACCAAAAGGCAAGGGTGAAAAGAATCCAAGGCTTTGAGCATCAATGGATAGGAGGGCCCAAGAAAATAAATGCAGGCCTAAGCGGCTAAATCAAGCTGTCCCTAACCATGTGCTTGTGGCATGCAGGTCCAAGTGAAAGGCTTGAGACTGAGTGGTTAAAGTCGTGATTCAAAGCAAAAGAGTGTGCTTAAAAACTCTGGACACCTCTAATTGGGGACTCTAGCAAAGCTAAGTCACAATCTAAAAAGGTTCACCCAGTTATGTGTCTATGGCATTTATGTATCCGGTGGTAATACTGGAAAACAAAGTGCTTAGGGCCACGGTCAAGACTCATAAAGTAGCTGTGTTCAAGAATCAACATACTAAACTAGGAGAATCAATAATACTATCTGAATTCTGAGTTCCTATGGATGCCAATCATTCTGAATTTCAAAGGATAAAGTGAGATGCCAAAACTGTTCAAAAGCAAAAAGCTCCTAGCCCCGCTCATCTAATTAGAATCTGAGCTTCACTTAAAACTTTGAGATATTATTGCTTCTTAATTTTTTTTATCCTATTTTATTTATCTAGTTGCTTGGGGACAAGCAACAGTTTAATTTTGGTGTTGTGATGAGCGGATATTTTATACGCTTTTTGGGGGTAATTTCATGTAGATTTTAGTATGTTTTAGTTAGTTTTTAGTATAATTTTATTATTTTTTAGACAAAATTCATATTTCTGGACTTTACTATGAGT
This sequence comes from Arachis duranensis, assembly GCF_000817695.3. NCBI lineage: Eukaryota > Viridiplantae > Streptophyta > Magnoliopsida > Fabales > Fabaceae > Arachis > Arachis duranensis. Next base: position 35,320,921 of record NC_029777.3, on the reverse strand, counting down.
TTGTGTATTTTTCTGTAATTTCATGTATTTTCTGGCTGAAATTGAGGGAGCTGAGCAAAAATCTGATTTAGGCTGAAAAAGGACTACTGATGCTGTTGGATTCTGACCTCCCTGCACTCGGAATGGATTTTTTGGAGCTATAGGAGTCCAATTGCTGCACCCTCAATTGGGTTGGAAATTAGACATCCAGGGCTTTGCAGCAATATATAATAATTCATACTTTGCACGAAGATAGATGACGTAAACTGGTGTCCAACGCCAGTTCCATGTTGCAGTTTGGCGTTCAGCGCCAGAAACAGGTTACAAGTTGGAGTTCAATGCCAGAAACAGGTTACAACCTGGCGTTCAACTCCAGAAACAGCCCATGCACGTGAGAGGCTTAAGTCTCAGCCCTAGCACACACCAAGTGGACCCCAGAAGTGGATTTCTGCACTATCCATTTTAGTTTACTCATTCTCTGTAAACCTAGGTTACTAGTTTAGTATTTAAACAACTTTTAGAGAATTATTTTGAATCTCATGACATTTTTAGATCTGAATTATATACTCTTTGACGGCCTGAGTCTCTAAACTCCATTGTTGGGGTGAGGAGCTCTGTAGCGTCTCGATGAATTAATGCAATTATTCTGTTTTCCATTCAAACATGCTTGTTCCTATCTAAGATGTTCATTCGCGCTTCACTATGAAGAAGGTGATGATCCGTGACACTCATCATCTTCCTCAATCCACGAATGTGTGCCTGACAACCACCTCCGTTCTACATCAGATTGAATGAGTATCTCTTAGATTTCTTAATCAGAATCTTCATGGTATAAGCTAGAATTCATGGCAGCATTCATGAGAATCCGGAAAGTCTAAACCTTGTCTGTGGTATTCCGAGTAGGATTCAAGGATTGAATGGCTGTGACGAGCTTCAAACTCATGATTGTTGGGTGTGATGACAAACGCAAAAGAATCAATGGATTCTATTCCAACATGATCAATAACCTACAGAAGATTACCCGTGCTATGACAGAGCATTTGGACCATTTTCACTGAGAGGATAGGAAGTGGCCATTGACAACAGTGACGCCCTACATACAGCTTGCCATGGAAGGAGCTTTGCATTCATGAAAGTGAGGAAGCATTATGTTACAGAAATTCAGAAGACAAAGCATCTCCAAAACTCCAGCATATTCTCCATTATTGCACAATAAGTTTTTATTTTATGCCCTTTGACTTTTTACAGTTAAAACGAAAGAACCCTATTGGCATCCTGACTAAGATCAACAAGATAACTATAGCTTGCTTCAAGCCAACAATCTTCGTGGGATTCGACCCTTACTCACGTAAGGTATTACTTGGATGACCCAGTGCACTTGCTGGTTAGTTGTGCAAATTGCAAAAGTGTGATTGCAATTTCGTGCACCACTCCTAATCTGTGTTTTCTGGGCTGGAAACTGGGTCAAACACGGCTCAAAATCCATGCCAGCATATTCTGTAAATTCTGCAGATCACGTACGTCAAGCGACCGCGTCGTCCACGCGTTCGCGTCATCCAGTGTTTTTTCCTTAGCACGCATGCGCTAGGCATTCGCGTCACTTGTGTAGATTCCAATCCACGCGTACGCGTTAGGCACGCATTCGCGTCGCTGTGATATTCTCCATTCCATGCGGACGCGTGAGTCATGCATCCGCGTCGCTTCTCGCTGGTCATCTCCTTGGTTTCTTCTCTTTCTTTGCAGAAACTTCATCCAATCCATCTGAATGCTACCTAAAATAAATAAAATTGCACAAAACTCAAAATAGCATCCATAGTGGCTAAAATATAATTAATTCTTAATTAAATTCAACAAATTAGATGCAAATTCACTAGGAAAAGATAGACAAGATGCACACGAATCATTGGGAGGTTCCAACATTGCTCTGAACATCTGTGAAGCTCCATGAGAGCTCACTGTCAAGCTATTGACATTAAAGAAGCTCTTATTGGGAGGCAACTCAATTTTATTTATCTATGTTATTATCTTTTTTTTAGGTTGATGATAATGTAGAATCACAAAAACAACTACAAAAATTAAAGAAAAATAAAAAATAGCACAGCCTGGAAGAGAAACTTACTAGCATTTAAACGTCAGTAAGGGTAGCAGAATGGGCGTTTAACGCCCAGTCTGGTACCATTCTGGGCATTAAACGCTAGAAACAAGCACCAGACTGGCGTTAAACGCCAGAAAGAAGCAACAAGCTGGCGTTAAACACCAGAAACAGGTTGTAGCATGGCGTTTAACGCCAGGAAAGGAATAAAAGCTGGCGTTTAACGCCAAAAACAAGCAGCAGTCTGGCGTTAAACACTAGGATTGCACTGTAAGGGCATTTACACGCCTAATAGGAGCAGGGATGATAAATCCTTGACACCTCAAGATCTCTAGACCCCACAGGATCCCCACCTACCCTACCTCTCTCTCTCTCACTCACCAATCAAATCATATCCTCTTTCATATATTCTCTTTACCAATCACCTCCATACCTCTTCCCCAAAAACCCCACCTACCTCACTTTAAAAATTCAAACACTTTTCCCTCCCAAACCCAACTCTAATGACCGAAACCTAACCCTCCCCTCACCCCTATATAAACCCCTCACTACTCCTTCATATTCACACAACACAAACACCTTTCCCGCCTCTTGGCCGAACCACCTATAACCCTCCATCTCCTCCATTTTCTTCTTCTTCCATTCTTGCTTTCTTCTTTTGCTCGAGGACGAGCAAACCTTTTAAGTTTGGTGTGGTAAAAGCATTGCTTTTTGTTTTTCCATAACCACTAATGGCACCTAAGGCGGGAGAAACCTCTAGAAAGAGGAAAGAAAAGACAATTGCTTCCACCTCTGAGTCATGAGAGATGGAGAGATTCATCTCAAAAGCCCATCACTAAGGAAAAGATGGAGCAAACAAGAGAGCCCACTCATGGACCTCAATAAGAGCATGAGAAAATTCTTCATGATGAAATCCCTGAGATTCCTCAAGGGATGCACTTTCCTCTACAAAATTATTGGGAGCAAATTAACACCTCCCTAGGAGAATTAAGTTCCAACATGAGACAACTAAGGGTGGAGCACCAAGAGCACTCCATCATTCTCCACTAGATTAGAGAAGCTCAAAGAGCTATGAGGGAGGAGCAACAAAGGCAAGGAAGAGACATAGAGGAGCTCAAGAGCACCATTGGTTCTTCAAGAGGAAGAATACGCCACCCTTACTAAGGTGGACCCGTTCCTTAATCTCCTTGTCTATTTATTTTTTCTGTTTTCGTTCTCCATGCTTTATTTTTATTTATGTTTGTGTCTTCATTACATTATCATTAGTGTCTAGTGTCTATGCCTTAAAGCTATGAATGTCCTATGAATCCATCACCTTTCTTAAATAAAAAATGTTCTAAAAGCAAAAGAATAAGAAGTACATTAATTTTGAATTTATCTTTGAAATTAGTTTAATTATTTTGATATAGTGGTAATACTTTTTGTTTTCTTAATGAATACTTGAACAGTGCATATTTTTTATATTGTTGTTCATGAATGTTAAAATTGTTGGCTCTTGAAAGAATAATGAAATAGGAGAAATGTTATTGATAATCTGAAAAATCATAAAATTGATTCTTGAAGCAAGAAAAAGCAGTGAATAACAAGGCTTGCGAAAAAAAATGGCGAAAAAAAAGAAAAAAACAAGCAGAAAAAGCCAAGAGCTCTTTAAACCAAAAGGCAAGAGCAAAAAAAAGCTAGTAACCCTTTAAACTAAAAGGCAAGGGTAAAAAGGATCCAAGGTTTTGAGCATCAGTGGATAGGAGGGCCCAAAGTAATAAAATTCTAGCCTAAGCGGCTAAACCAAGCTGTCCCTAACCATGTGCTTTTGGCGTGAAGGTGTTAAGTGAAAAGCTTGAGACAGAGCGGTTAAAGTCGTAATCTAAAGCAAAAAGAGTGTGCTTAAGAACCCTGGACACCTATCACTGGGAACTCTAGCAAAGCTGAGTCAGAATCTAAAAAGGTTTACCTAGTTATGTGTCTGTGGCATTTATGTATCCGGTGGAAATACTGGAAAACAAAGTGCTTAGGGCCACGGCCAAGGCTCATAGAGTAGCTGTGTTCAAGAATCAACATACTAAACTAGGAGAATCAATAACACTATCTAAATTCTGAGTTTCTATAGATGCCAATCATTCATAACTTCAAAGGATAAAGTGAGATGCCAAAACTGTTCAAAGGCAAAAAGCTACTAGCCCCGCTCATTTAATTGGAGCTAAGTATCATTGATATTTTGGAATTTATAAGTATATTCTCTTCTCGTTATCCTATTTGATTTTCAGTTGGTTGGGGACAAGCAACAATTTAAGTTTGGTGTTGTGATGAGTGGATAAGTTATACATTTTTTGGCATTGTTTTTAGGTAGTTTTTAGTAGGATCTAGTTACTTTTTAGTATATTTTTATTAGTTTTTGAGCAAAATTCACATTTCTGGATTTTACTATGAGTTTGTGTGTTTTTCTGTGATTTCAGGTATTTTCTGGCTAAAATTGAGGGACCTGAGCAAAAATCTGATTCAGAGGCTGAAAAAGGACTGCAGATTCTGTTGGATTCTGACCTCCCTACACTCGAAGTGGATTTTCTGGAGCTACAGAAACCCAATTGGCGCACTCTTAACTGCGTTAGAAAGTAGACATCCAGGGATTTCCAGTAATATATAATAGTCCATACTTTGCCCGAGTTTTGATGACTCAAACTGGCGTTCAAATTCCAAGTTCCTGCCCTATTCTGAAGTTAAATGCCAGAAATAGGTTACAAACCAGAGTTGAACACCAGAAATAGGCTGCAACCTGGTGTTTAACTCCAAGAAAAGCTTCTACACGTGTAAAGCTCAATGCTCAGCCCAAGCACACACCAAGTGGGCCCCAGGTGTAAATTTCTCATCATTTACTTATCTCTGTAAACCATAGTATCTAGTTTAGTATAAATAGGACTTTTTACTATTGTATTTTCATCTTTGGAATTTTTTTCTTTAGACTTGGGGGGTTGGCCATTCGGCCATGCCTGGACCATCATCACTTATGTATTTTTCAACGGTGGAGTTTCTACACCCCATAGATTAAGGTGTGGAGTTCTGCTGTTCTTCATGAATTAATGCAAAGTACTATTGTTTTTCTATTCAGTTCAAGCTTATTCTTATTCTAAGATATTCACTCATACTTCAACCTGATGATGTGATGATCCGTGACACTCATCATCATTCTCACCTATGAACGCGAGCCTGACAACAACTTCAGTTCTATCTGCAATAGCTTGAGTGTTTATCTCTTAGCCTCCATTCCAAAAGATCGGAGTCTTCGTGGTATAAGCTAGAATCAATTGGCAGCATTCTTGAGATCCAGAAAGTCTAAACCTTGTTTGTGGTATTCTGAGTAGGATCTGGGATGAGATGATTGTGACAAGCTTCAAACTCGCAAGTGTTGGGCGTAGTGACAGACGCAAAAGGATCAATGGATCCTATTCCAACATGATTGAGAACCAACAGCTGATTAGTTGTGCGGTGACAGCGCATTTGGACCATTTTCACTAAGAGGACGGGAGGTAGCCATTGACAAACGGTGATACCCAACATACAACTTGCCATGGAAAGGAGTATAAATGATTGAATGGAGGCAGTAAGAAAGCAGAGATCCAGAAGGAATAAAGCATCTCCATACGCTTATCTGAAATTCTCACCAATGAATTACATAAGTATCTCTATGTTAGTTTATGTTTTATTTATATTTTAATTATAAAAACTTCATAACTATTTGAATCTGCCTGATTGAGAATTACAAGATGACCATAGCTTGCTTCAAGCCGACAATCTCCGCGGGATCGACCCTTACTCACGTAAGGTTTATTACTTGGACGACCCAGTGCACTTGCTGGTTAGTTGTGCAAAGTTGTAAAAAGGAGTTGAGATTACAATCATGCGTACCGAGTTGTTGGCAGTTGAGATCACAATTTCGTGCACCGGTGTTACTTAGTGACTTCTAGATATAGTATAACATTCTAATTTAATTATCCATTGCCTAATTTACTTCCTGAACAATGCCAAAACAAAGCCCTTTGGTTAAAAATTGAAAAAAATAAAAAGATAACCAAAAATTAAGAATTTTCTTTGCACGGTCTTACACAAAGAGTATCTATAAAGAAAAAGTTCAGCTCCATAATCCATTCGGTAAATCCAATCCGTTTGAGGTGTGATCAATTGAGAAAACCATCTTACATATTCTCTAGACATGCCCATATTCTATGAAAGTTTAGCCCATTTCCAAGCTTCCAGTTCCAACATAAACAAAAGATTCATGGAGATGGTGGTCAGATTTAAAGGATAAGATTTGAAGAGGAATTGACAATTCAGACATACCAGAGTTGGCAGCTAATTTTACCTAAAAGATTTGGAAGGCTAGTAATAAATTTGTATTTGAAAGGTCGAGAAGATTTTCATGACTTGGGTTGAAGCTACTCAAAGAATTGTGTGTGAGAACAGAAGGACAAGTAGAATTTTTCTCCTAATCTGGACCACTTTCTTATTCAATAAAATATATCTATCTTTAGAAAAAAAAAGTGTAATTAGTCTCATTCAAGCTTATTAACCTATTAGTTTTATTTCTCTATTTTCAAGTAAATTATGACCAATTACCTAAATCTAAACTTTAATACCAAATGATAGAAATATAACATGTATTCTCTAGATGTAGGTGATAAACCCCATTTTTAGGGTTTATCTTGTATTGAATTTAGAGTATTTTGATAACCTTTTATCACATTTAGCCTAAAAATTAGCATGGTTTTGTTATCTCTCCCATATTTATGCTTAAGTGTAAAAACATGCTTTTTAAGCCTTATTTTGATGAATTCTAATTTCTCCTTGATTCCATAAGATGTCGTGATGTGTTTGCTAGTAATTCCAGGATTGAAATAGGCTAGGCATGGATCAAAGGAAGCAAGGAAGGAAGCATACAAGTGGAGAGAAGCATAAAAAGTCAAAGAAGCAAAGTCGGCCAAGCACGCGCACGCGCACAAGGCGCTCGCGCGCACATTGCAGAATCGACTAGGGACGCGCACGCGTACCGTGCGCGCACGCGTCGATGACCGCACATGACTTCATTAAAGCAACACGTGCCTGGCGATTTGAGAGGGTTTCTGAACCCATTTTTGGCGCCAATTGCTAGGAGAAAGGAATAAAAAGATGAAGGATTAAGGGGAAGGCAATCATTATTGACTCTAGGAATCATATAGCATAATTAGGATTAGTTTAGAGTTAGTTTTAGAGAGAGAAGCTCTCACTTCTCTCTAGAATTAGGATTAGGTTTAGGTTAATCTCTCTTCTTAGATCTAGGTTTAATTCATACTTTGATTCACTTTTCCTTTACCAATTCTTAATCTTCTCCTCTTCCTCTTTCTAGTTATGTGCTTTAATAATTGTAATCCTTCATTTTGTTTTGGATAGATTGTTGTTCCTTTGTTTCTTTCAATAATGCAATTTGAGGTAATTCATGATAATTGTGATTTCCTTGATTGTTGTTGTTAATTATTTGCAATAATTGTTGTTAGATTCTATTCTTGTTCTCAAATTACTATGCTTTTCTTTTGTGCCTCCCAAGTGTTTGATGAAATGCTTGGTTGGATTTTAGTGTAGATTTTTTTCCTCTTGGCCTAGGTAGAGTAATTAGTGACTCTTGAGTTATCTAATTCCTTTGTTGATTGATAATTAGAAGTTGCTAATTGATTTGAATGCCTCTAAAGCTAGTCTTTCCTTTAGGAGTTGATTAGGACTTGAGGAATCAAATTGATTCATCCACTTGACTTTCCTCCATGGATAGAGGTTAACTAAGTGGGAGCAATGAACAATTCTCATCACAATTGAGGAGGATAACTAGGATAGGACTTCTAATTCTCATAACTTGCCAAGAGCCTCTGGTTTAGAAACTATACTTTACAACGAGATTTCATTAGTGAAATTCTAAACCGTCAAAAATCCAATTCATCAAAATGGCGCCATTGCCGGGGATTTGCAATGGTGTTGTGTTATTGGTTATTGTACATATGTGAATATTGTGAATAGGTTTATCTTTTGTTTGTTTCTTAATTTTTGTTAGTTTTATTTTGTTCTCTCACTATGAATTCTCACTTTGGCTTCGAGTTTGGTTCTAATTGTGTTGTAGGAAATTTGGACTTTAATGGCAACATGTACTATGGATGGAACCATCAAAGATGGGAGGAGCCTCAAGGAATTGATCACTCCTATTGGCAACAACCTCTGGACACTTATAGGTATAATTTCCATCCTAATGCATGTCAATTTAACGACTATGATGACTCTTTTTGTGACACTCAACAACCACCATCATATGCCTATGAATCTCATCCTCAACATAAACCTCAACCATACTCACAAGCCTTTCCACATCAAGCACCTTCCTATGATCCATATCTATCATATGACCAATCATCCATACCATATTCTTTTGGCCATTATGAGCAAGAACCCTTAGAACCACCGCAACCCTATCAAGATTACTACCAAGAACCACCTCAATACACACCATCTCCACAATTTTACGAAGAAGAACCACCTTCCTATCATGAACCCTCTCTCCAAAATGATGAACCTTCCTATTCACCCCAAACCCCAATGGACGATTCTCTCACTTTGTTACTTCAAGGACAAGAAGCCATTAAGCGGGATACACTTGAATTTGTGACCAATTTGACCAAAGTGGTGCATACTTTAGCCCACAAGTGTTTGAAGACTCAAGGTAATTCCATGACCACATGTGAGATGTCAAGAGAAGAGCAAAGCATGAAAGAGAAATTGGAAACTTCGGTGGAGAAGGAGGAGTCAAATTTTGTGTTGGAACAATTGAAAGAGCCTATGATCGTTGAAGAAAAGGAAGAAGTGGTTGAAGATTTAGGAGATGTTGAAAGTCCATGGGAATGTAGCATCATGAAGAAATCTTCCGAGAAGCTTGATATTGATGTTGAGGAGGGTGCGCAACCTCCAAAGCATGTCATCATTGAAGACTTGGAAGAGGCTTATCAAGAAATGGATTCAATCATGGATGAATTTCTCTCTACAATGGAATCCTCTCCCATTGGACATGAAGTTGAAACTATAAAAGAGTGTGCACAACCTCCCAAGGAAAACGAAAATGGCATGGTGTATATTGAAATTGAAGAATATGAAGAGGTTGATCAAGAGATGAATTCGTTCATCAATGAATTCCTATCCAAAATTGAATCACCTCCCATTAAACAAGATAAAGTTCTTGAAGACAACACCAAGCCACGTAACAAAGGGGGTGAGGTTGAATTTGAAGAAGCTTGTGAAGAGGTGGAAACAACCAAAGTAGAGTCTAAAGAAGTAGACCTTGCATTGTCTAAGTGTGGGGAAGTCTCCCTTCCCAAGTCACCATCCAACACAACATTCAAGTGGGTAAAATTTCTATCCCTAAGCTTTACTTTCTCACTTGAATATGGTTTAATTGAAAATGATGGTCAACTTAGAGCTCTTTGTGGAACTAAAAGCAAGAATGAGTTGTGTAGTGGTTGCAAGTTAGGAATTAGGCTCATTAAGGTAAAAGCTTCAAGGTATAGGGACGATGATTGGAAGCATGCCACTTTACAAGGGTATCGGCGGAAGCTTAGGTGTGTTAAAGAGAATTCAATATGTCAACCACCCGGAAAGAAAAAGTATGAAGATCAAATTGAAGACGGGTGTGAAGACAAGATATGGGATCCTGGTTTGCTATGTGAAGACCAACTATGGGAACTCATATCTTGGGTGGAACTCTACCCAAGCTTAATGAAAATGGTTGGAAATTCTGTCAACCAATTGAGGAGCATGGATCCTTGGAGATTCAAGGATGAATACAAACATAAGCCACCATGACAATAAGCACCTCAAAATGTCCAACTTAAGGACTTAAACTAAAAGTGCTAGGTGGGAGACACCCCACCATGGTAAACTCTTTCCACTCTCTTTTAAATTTGCTCAATAAGTGATTTGAGTTACCATTGTAGGTAGATGTTTCACATAAATTTGTTTGTACAACTTAATTGTTAGCTTAGTCACATGTATGTTGTGTTTAGTAGTAGATGAATAATATCAAATTGCAATTTTTGTGAATTATATGATGGTTGATTGAATAAAGAGTTGTGAATAGTATGGGGAGCACCCAGCATATTTTTTCTGAAAAAAAAGGGAAGTGGACGCGCGCGCACAATGTACGCGTACGCGTCCCTGAGCGGATGCATCATCACCCACATACCCGAGAGTTGGGCCTCTCTTGGGCAAACATTATGCCCTGAGCCCAACCTGACCCACGCTGACGCACACTTGCCGCGCCCGCGTCGATCCGCTGCTGCAAGTTTTTGAGCCAAGCCCCAGAGAGTTGAGCCGGCTCTAGGCCAGCTTTAAGCCCCTGGCCCAACTCGATTTGCGCGGACGCGCACCAGCCGCGTGCGCGCCCATTTGCCCAGGAAGGAACCGATGCGAGCGCACGCATTGCGCTAGCGTGCCCTATCACCGATTACCAACTTACGCGGACGCGCACTTGCCGCGTGCGTGTCCCTCACAAGCTGCCGCCACTCTAGGCTTTTGCCCCGAGAGTTGGGCGTGCGTTAAGCCCACTCTAAGCCGCAGGCCCAACCACATGTACGCGTGCGCGCGCTGTACACGCACGCGCTGTTGCATCGTCTGCCAATCCACGCATGAGCGCACTGTACGCTCGTGCGTGGGTCCCGAATTTTCATCAATGTACGCGAACGCGCATGGTGCGCGCCCGCGTCGATTCAAAAAAAAGGGGTAACCCTAAGACGCGAAGAGCATTGCGCCACAGCGCACTTCTTTCTTCTCCCTCCCTATTTTCCTTTTCTTCTTCTTCTATTTTCTTCTTATCCCCCATAACCGCCTCTGCTTCGCCGGCGACCACCACCGCATGGCCAGCTTTCCCTCTCCCTCTCTTTTTCTCTCTCTCTCTGCATCACTCAACCCCTCTTCGCTCTCTCTCATCCACTCACTCACTCCTCCTCGGTCACCCCTCAACCACCGCCGCCGCCATTTCCACCGTCCACAGCGGCGCGAGCTTCTGCCTCTGCTGCCCTAGCCCAATCCCAATTCTCTTTTCCATTCACAGTTCTTCTCCCGCTCCCCAGGTTCCTGTTCATACTCTGTTTGTTTTAACTGTTCCATTTTGTTAGCTTTTGTAATTTTCTGTTAGTTAGTTGAATTCAAAATATTGCATGTTAGGATTAGATAGAAATATCTGCGGTTAGGTAGCTAGGGCTGGATAGAGGATTCTAGGCCTGATAGGTAGCTAGGACTGGATAGAGGATTCTAGGCCTGATAAGTGCTCCGTATGTGCATATTTGCTGTTTGTTTTCTTGGGTACTATATGTTGATTTTGGGTTGCTATTTTGTGCAAATTGTGTTGCCTGCATGCTTTCCCACTGATTGTTACACTTGATTGATGTTATAGTCATGCTATTTGTGTTATTTTGCTATCCGGGAACGTCCAATTTTTAAGCCGGAATGCTGCCCAATTTTCAAGAAAATTAGTTTCATTTTGGTCTTTATTTCAATTTTGGACCAATTTCCGTTTCCTTTTAAACTTCCCGGATTTGCATCAATCATTGTGAATATGAACCGCAACTTCTCTTGTCTTTGAGCAAAAATATCATCATGCCAACTAATCCACTTTTCTAACTTACTAATTTCTTTAACCATTTGACATTTACTCACCCTTAACCCTCTTTAACCATTCTTTCTAAAGTATGATGATTTTATGCTTAATGAGTTAGAGTTGTTGACTTTAATGAAGCTTGCATTCTTGGTTTACTTGTTCACTTATGTTTACTTGTTACCAATTCTTTGCATATTCATTTCAACATCATGATTGTTCTTAGCCAGATGTATCCTGAACATGCCTTCTTTGTTACATGCTAAGTGTCTTATTGCTTATATTCTATCATATTTTTCAGGATGTCGGATAAAGGCAAAGCTATAGCCACTGCCTCTTCCAAGAAAAGAAAACACTCTACACCCTCTATTCCCTCCATTTATAAAAACTATGCTAAGAATCCTCTGAATGACGAAGAAAAAGAAAATCAGCAGTTACCTTCTACGGATCCGACCAAGTTCCCCAATCTCTACTATGAGCTTCGATTTTCCAAATATCGAACAACAAAACTGAATATCGAGAAGAAGCTTGTTCTACCCAATGATGTGAGACGGTCCATTACTAGCCAGATCCTTGAGTTGGGTCTCGATTTTGTTGACAGAGATTTGGGGGATATTAACATCTCTTGGGTGAAGGAATTTGATGAGCGGATAATTTGTATGCTTTTTGGCATTGTTTTTAGTATGTTTTTGGTATGATATAGTTAGTTTTTAGTATATTTTTATTAGTTTTTAGTTAAAATTCACTTTTCTGGACTTTACTATGAGTTTGTGTGTTTTTCTGTGATTTCAGGTATTTTCTGGCTGAAATTGAGGGACCTGAGCAAAAATCTGATTCAGAGACTGAAAAGGACTGCAGATGCTATTGGATTCTGACCTCCCTGCATTCGAAGTGGATTTTCTGGAGCTACAGAAGCCCAATTGGCGCGCTCTTAACGGCGTTGAAAAGTAGACATCCTGGGCTTTCCAGCAATATATGATAGTCCATACTTTGCCCAAGATTTGATGGCCCAAACCGGCGTTCAAAGTCACCCTCAGAAATCCCAGCGTTAAAAGCTGGAACTGGCACCCAAATGGGAGTTAAACGCCCAAACGGGCACTAAAGCTGGCGTTTAACTCCAAGAGGAGTCTCTACACGAAAAAGCTTCATTGCTCAGCCCAAGCACACACCAAGTGGACCCCGGAAGTGAATTTTAACGTCATTTACTCATTTCTGTATACC
>NC_029777.3:35305560-35305902 GCF_000817695.3 Arachis duranensis | reverse complement strand
GACTGGCGTTTAAACGCCAGCCAGGGTACCTGGTTGGGCGTTTAACACCCAAAAGGGTAGCATTTTGGGCGTTAAACGCCAAAATGTGCACCATTCTGGGCGTTTAACGCCAGGATGGCTAGAAGGAAAGATTTTGTTTTCAAATCAAATTTTTTTTCAAGTTTTCAAAATCTTTTCAAAATCAAATCTTTTTCAAATCAATTTTTCAATCAAATCTTTTTCAAAATCAATTTCTTTCCATTTTCAAAGATACTTACTATCAATTAATGATTTGATTCAACATTTCAAGTATGTTGCCTTTTCTGTTGAGAAAGGTTTAATGTTTGAATCATATCTTTTCTT
>NC_029777.3:35305240-35305550 GCF_000817695.3 Arachis duranensis | reverse complement strand
GAATCATATCTTTTCTTGTTAGTCAAGTTTTTAATTTTCAAATCAAATCTTTTTAAAATGTTTTTCAAATCATATCTTCTCAATCACATTTTCTTTAAATCAATCATATCTTCTTAACCACATCTTTTTCAAAACAGTTTTCAATCAAATCCTTTTGATTTCTAATTTCAAAATCTTTTTCAAAAATCACTTGATTTCTTTTCCATTTTCATTTTCGAAAACTAAGTAATGTTTTTCAAAAATGTTTTCAAAATTTTTCACTTAATTTTCGAAAATCACTTCCCTCCTTCTCACATCCTTCTATTTATGA
>NC_029777.3:35303670-35303910 GCF_000817695.3 Arachis duranensis | reverse complement strand
ATAATGGTGGAAGAAACAGGTTTAGCAATAGCAAGCCTTTTCCATCATCTTCTCAGCAACAGACAGAGAGTTCTAAGCAGAATACCTCTGACTTAGCAACCATGGTCTCTGATCTAATCAAAACCACTCAAAGTTTCCTGACTGAAACTAGGTCCTCCATTAGGAATTTGGAAGGACAAGTGGGTCAGCTGAGCAAGAAAATTACTGAACTCCCTCCTAGTACTCTCCCAAGCAATACAT
>NC_029777.3:35289210-35299753 GCF_000817695.3 Arachis duranensis | reverse complement strand
GGACCATTTTCACTGAGAGGATGGGATGTAGCCATTGACAACGGTGATGCCCTACATAAAGCTTGCCATGGAAAGGAGTAAGAAGGATTGGATGAAGACAGTAGGAAAGCAGAGAGACGGAAGGGAAGGCATCTTCATGCGCTTATCTGAAGTTCCTACCAATGAATTACATAAGTATCTCTATCTTTACCTTTGTGTTATTTTCGTTCATCACCATTACCATTTGAGTTTTGCCTGACTAAGATTTACAAGATGACCATAGCTTGCTTCAATACTAACAATCTCCGTGGGATCGACCCTTACTCGCGTAAGGTTTATTACTTGGACGACCCAGTGCACTTGCTGGTTAGTTGTGCGAAGTTGTGTAATGCCATGGTATTGAGCTACCAAGTTTTTGGGGTTCATGACCGGGGATTATGAGAGTTGTGAAAAAGTATTGTTCACAATTTCGCGCACCAGAATTCTATTGCAACTTCTTCCGTCCGACTTTGGATTTGGTCCAGGTGAGGGGTAGAGAGATCATGATTAATGAGACTGCCATTGGGGAGGCATTACAGTGTCGGCACATTCCTGATGACATGTGTGCCCATCAGCAGGCAGAGATGGCTATCCATACCATGACTTTTGATTATGAGGCACTTAGGAGCGTCATTGGTTTACCGGATGCTACATGGATTACGGATGCAAACAATACCAAGCCTAAGGGGATGCTATTTGCTCACTTGACTAGAGAGGCCAAGACTTGGCAGATGATCTTTGCCCACTATGTCTTGCCTACTACTCACTTCTCTGAGATCCCGATGGAGATGCTTCTACTGATTGGGTGTGTTATGGAGGGGAAGGATGTCTCTTTTCCTCGACTTATCCGACAGTGTATGTGGCGGGCGCATATTCATGGCCTACTTCCATTTCCTACTTTGGTCACGAGTATGGCGTCCCTAGCTGAGGTACCTTGGCTGGACGATGATGTGACACCACCACCCCCTGATGCAGATAACAGGGAGGTTACTATTCCTTGGGATGGTTGGGTGCACGAGAAGCCCCCTGCTAGACGCCGTTCCAGGGCTAGAGCAGTAGTGGAGACACCTTCACCATCAGCCCCTACAGCAGCCCCATCCTCTTCTACAGCAGCCGTTCCATCTTCATCTACAGCTCCACCTTCAGTCCCTGAGCCTACTTACCTACTGGTCCAGCGTCTATTCCGGTTCCTAGAGCGTGAGAGACTCCATGTCAGACGCCGACTGGATCGGATGGACCAGGCGCTCATTTCTCTGGGTGCTGAGTTACCTCCGCTTCCCGACTCTCCGGCCTCCGATGAGCAGGATCATCAGGAGGAGGATGCGGAGGCACCGACTCAGCCGGATGCCCTTCCAGCTGCCCCAGATGCCACAGAGACACCGCAGACCCAGGCGGAGCCAGTCCCACTGCCACAGACAGAGCCAGAGCACACCGTTGTACCTTCCACTGATCCTCCGGTTTAGCATCGAGGACGATGCTTGTTCTCAAGTGTGGGGAGGGGACCGGTGAACTTTTCGGCTACTCTACAAGTTACCTTACTTTGCATATCTTTTGTATATATTTTGATGCATTTTGAGTTTACTTTGGATACTTTTACTGCTTATTTTGGATTTTAGACATTTTGATGCTTATGGATATCTTTAGATGTTTTAGATGATAGATTCCATACTTTTAGTTAGATTTTTCTTTATACATTTTTCTTTTTTTTAGTTTGTGGTTGTGATTAGAATTCATACTTTGAATTGCAAACACTTAGTCACCCTTTTTGCATAAGAAATTGGTTTTAACCGAAAAAGGAAAAGGTGAACTGAGGAAATTTTTGAATTTTTCAATCACAACAATGCTTAGTCAAATATTGAGATTTTTTAAGAAATTTAAATATAGGGTATTAACCCAAGTGATTGAAAGAAAATTTTTTATGAAACTTGCTTGAATTCATACTTTGTGAAGCATGTATTGAGCCTAGAACACAAGCTTGTGAGACTTGAGCCTATTGATGTGGTTACATTTTATAAATCACTTATTTTCCATTCTTGTGTGAAATTGTTCTCTTTCTATGATTGTGATCCTTGATTTGCTTGATTCTATATGTCCATTTATTTCTTGTATTTGTGCATTTGTATGATTGAGGCCATTATTTCATTAGCCTACTTACCCAAATAGCCTACCTTTTATTCCCCATTGTTAGCCAATTTTGAGCCTATGCTTAACCAACTTATTCTCATTTTAGCACATTACAAGCCCAAGGCGGAAAACCAATGAAAGTCCTTGTTTGGATCTTTGATTAGCCTAGGCTAGTGAGAGTGTTTATTATTCAAAAGTCGGTGAGGCTTGGGAACATTGGATGGGATGAAAAAGGGTAGTACACTTTCATATTTTGGAATTGGGAACATGTTCATGTATTGATTAAATGTATAAAACCTTATGCATTGATGTTCTTGTGTATAGTGAAAAGAAAAAGAAATAAGAGTGAAAATGAGAAAAACAAAAGAATAGAAAAAAAAAAGAAAAGAAAGAAAGAAAGAAAAGAAGAAAAATAATAAAAAGGGGACAAAATGCCCCAAGGTGAAATTCAACAAAAAGGAATCAATGCATAAGTGTTATGAATTAAAGAATGGAATGCATGACTATGTAAGAAAAAAAAGTGAAGAATGGGTATTTAGAATAGTTTAAACTTGTATAGGTCATTGTATAGTTAGGTGGGGAAGTCTATACTAATCAAAGATTCAAATCCCAGTCTACTTAACCATAAATGATTCTACCTTGACCCTAACCCCATTACAACCTAAATGAAAGACCTCATGATGAATGTATGCATGCATTGAATAAGTGTTGATTGTTAGAAGAAAATCAAATTTTGGAAAGTTTGAATAGAAGAGAATTGAGTGAAATAACCCTTAAACACTTGAGTGAATAGAGCGGATACACATCCGGTGAGGGTTCAAAAGTTCAATTACATGTATTCACCCGTATTATCTATATTCTTGCAAGTTTGAATTCTTTTTGATAATTCAATACAATTGTGGAAGGACTTAACTCCTATTGCCCTAATTATTGTGCTTACACATGTTCTCTTGGGAATTGATTTGTTTGAACTAAGCATTTGCATTTACTTTAGGTAGTTGCATTTAGATAAGACTCATATAGTTTAGTTGCATTCAATAAATGTCACACCCCATAGTTCCTTCTTATTTTAGCATGAGGACATGCTAAGGTCTAAGTGTGGGGAGGTTGATAAACCCCATTTTTATGGTTTATCTTGTATTGAATTTAGAGTATTTTGATAACCTTTTATCACATTTAGCCTATGAATTAGCATGGTTTTGTTATCTCTCCCATATTTATGCTTAAGTGTAAAAATATGCTTTTTAAGCCTTATTTTGATGAATTCTAATTTCTCCTTGATTCCATAAGATGCCTTGATGTGTTTGCTAGTAATTCCAGGATTGAAATACGCTAGGCATGGATCAAAGGAAGCAAGGAAGGAAGCATACAAGTGGAGAGAAGCATAAAAAGTCAAAGAAGCAAAGTCGGCCAAGCACGCGCACGCGCACAAGGCGCTCGCGCGCACATTGCAAAATCAACCAGGAACGCGCACGCGTACCGTGCGCGCACGCGTCGATGACCGCACATGACTTCATTAAAGCAACACATGCCTGGCGATTTGAGAGGGTTTCTGAACCCATTTTTGGCGCCAATTGCTAGGAGAAAGGAATAAAAGGATGAAGGATTAAGGGGAAGGCAATCATTATTGACTCTAGGAATCATATAGCATAATTAGGATTAGTTTAGAGTTAGTTTTAGAGAGAGAAGCTCTCACTTCTCTCTAGAATTAGGATTAGGTTTAGGTTAATCTCTCTTCTTAGATCTAGGTTTAATTCATACTTTGATTCACTTTTCCTTTATCAATTCTTAATCTTCTCCTCTTCCTCTTTCTAGTTATGTGCTTTAATAATTGTAATCCTTCATTTTGTTTTGGATAGATTGTTGTTCCTTTGTTTTCTTTCAATAATGCAATTTGAGTTAATTCATGATAATTGTGATTTCCTTGATTGTTGTTGTTAATTCTTTGCAATAATTGTTGTTAGATTCTATTCTTGTTCTCAAATTACTATGCTTTTCTTTTGTGCCTCCCAAGTGTTTGATGAAATGCTTGGTTGGATTTTAGTGTAGATTTTGTTCCTCTTGGCCTAGGTAGAGTAATTAGTGACTCTTGAGTTATCTAATTCCTTTGTTGATTGATAATTAGAAGTTGCTAATTGATTTAAATGCCTCTAAAGCTAGTCTTTCCTTTAGGAGTTGATTAGGACTTGGGGAATCAAATTGATTCATCCACTTGACTTTCCTCCATGGATAGAGGTTAACTAAGTGGGAGCAATGAACAATTCTCATCACAATTGAGGAGGATAACTAGGATAGGACTTCTAATTCTCATAACTTGCCAAGAGCCTCTTATAGTTGTTAGTTTATTTTCATTGCCATTTACTTTTCATGCTTCTAATCCAAAACCCCAAAATAACTCAAAACCAATAACAAGACACTTTATTGTAATTCCTAGGGAGAATGACCCGAGGTTTGAATACTTCGGTTTATAAATTTTAGGGGTTTGTACTTGTGACAAACAACTTTTTGTATGAAAGGATTATTGTTTGGTTTAGAAACTATACTTTACAACGAGATTTCATTAGTGAAATTCTAAACCGTCAAAAATCCAATTCATCAGTAGGTACAAGAGGAATAGTAATATCCACTCATTAAAATAATGATAGTTAGGGGTGTTTAAGATTCGACCCAATCCGAAACTCGATTTTGACCCAAGACATATTTATCGGCTTTGAATTTGCCATTTTTATCCTGTGTTATTTTTTGGCCTGATTCGAGTTATGTTTTAGGTCATTTGGCTTAGTCTAAAGTTGTTTTTTATAATAAAAAAGTATATCTTAGAGTGAAATTAGTAATATCATATTATATTTTTATACTTCAATTAATATTTTTTATATTATATGATATTCTTTTTGTTTTAAAATAATTTATTTTGGAATAAATATGATATAATATTTATTAAATTTAGTTTTTAAAAATAAAATTTTATTAATTTACTATATAAAATTTACAAATTCGTGTACACTAATTTTACATCAGGTTGACAAAGTTTAACCCGGTCTATTTTAGAACACTTTTGGATTGGATCAAAATAGACCTGATATCTTTTAGGATTAGGTGGGTCTAATTAAATCTGGCCCTGCATGGCCCATAAATACCCCTAATGGCAGTAGCAAATGCACACTTAGCCAATGAAAAATTTGCATGCAAAACTAGAAATTAGATACATACCAAATTTTTAGTGTGAAAATTTCTCTCAATGTGGGAGGTAAGAATCATGATTCATGAAGATCAAAGAAATAGCTTCACTATGATCCAAATAGGGTATAAGTTATACTGCACGGATGTTGACACGGACCCGGGACAGGATAAGACACAGGATACACAGACACGGGAATTTTTAATTTTGATAACATTGGAGACACAACATATATATAAAATATAAAGAATTTTTAGATAAATTGTAATGATATTTTGATATTTTATTGATATTAAAATATAAATTAATTTTTTAACTATTTTTCATATCTTTTTTATATAAAGTATTTAAAATATTTTTGTTTTAATAAATAATAATATATACTATTTTAAAACTCATTTCAAAAATATATATTAGAAATAAGGTTGGACACGCTGATATGTGACAGTATTTAGATGTGTCTAATCGTGTTTGGAGAAGATTTTTTTATTTTTTATTAAGATATAGTTAGACACAGAAGATACGCTTGTCAGACAAGTATCATATTCAAAATATGTTCGACATACAAATACAACAACTCAACGAAGTGCCTATACTTCATAGGATACAAGAGAATCACATATTACTACACTACAAGGAAAACGTTGAATAACATCGAATTTAGTGTCACAGAGTCGTGGCGTCTTTACCGGTGGTTTAGGCGTGAAATTTGTCATGTCAAAATATTACCGGTGGATTCTTGTTTTTGACAGTAAATTCGCTAGGAATAATTGGAGGAAAAATAGAAAAAATAGGCACATCATTTAGGGTTTGGTTTACCAGCAAAAAAATCCGATGGTAAACCCATTTAGTAGAATGCTGCATTTTAGTAACCTGCAACATGTTACCGTAGAATTTATCCACCAGTAAATCCGACGGTAATTGTGCCCTAATTTCGAACCTTGAACTCTTTTCCTCTTCAATTTAATCTCTCTCTCTCTCTCTCTCTCTCTCTTTAAGCTTCTCGCCTCCACTCTCTCTATCCCTCTCATCCCTCTGGCAGCCCTCTCCTCTCCGAAAGTCTCCTCCCACACCAGCAACCCCCTCCTTCTTCGATGCTGTTCGTCATTTTTGCCGTCACTATTGCTGTTGCCAGATTCTGCCACTGCTTCAGCCATCTTCTTCTCAGCATTGGTTCTCTTCTTCAGGTAATGCTTCTGAACTTCCCTTTTTCTAAAATAAGAATAAGGCTTGATTTGTTATTATAATTTTAGTTCAAGTTTTTTATTATAACTTTGTGTTCATTATTTTGGTTCTGCTTTGTTCTGGTTTGTTATTATAATTTTGGCTCTGATTTGTTATTATAATTTTGTGTTCGTTATTTGGTTATGATTTGTTCTGATTCTAATTAAAACATGTCTTGAGGTGTTGTTATTAATTTATTGGTTTGATGATGAACAAATTAAAATACCCAATTAGTTAGGAACTCAACTAATTAGTTAACTTATTAAGTTATTTTGGATATGTTGTGGATGTTTTAAGTTTTAATTTATGATTGAGGTTAGTTGGATTTGTGAAAACCGTAAAGGTGGATATATGTCCAACTTTAGGTGAGGTTATGCTAATTTTTTTCCAATTAATATAAATGTACACAGGATTTGTGTTTTATTTGCTGATTTGTGTTTTAGTTAGTGACAGCAATCATAAAGGTATATATCAAAAACCCCTCAACATGATTAAGAAAACTAGATGCAGAAACTCACTTGTACAAAATCTAAATGATTGGATGTACTGTTCATCTAATTACCTAGTTCATCTATAATCTTTTCCTGAAAAAGCATCAACGTTTTGACCATTTTAGAATAAGAGACTTTTCATAAGAATATAGTGAAGTATCAGAACAAGTTTCATTAACACAACTAAACAAGTATTATCTGGACTTACCACTTAAGCTCCTAATATTGAATCAAAGAGGAAAAAACCTTCACAAATACACTTACACTAAACTCATCCAACTCCTCATCCTGCTTCCTATCAGTACCAAATAAATCTAATTTGCATGGGGGGATGCATTCTCATGAGGGAAGCCAAAGTAGGACAAATCACCACATTGAGTAAATCGAAAGAGTTTTAAGCATTGGAAATGGTGGTGTCTCCAAACAAGATTCACCGTTCTAGTAAAAGTAAAACTCAGCACCGAAATTTGTTAGACTTGCAAAATATGAAATTGATAAGTGCTTCAAAGAAGGCAATTGTCCTAGTGAAGGAAGCATACAGCAACTTCTGCAACGATCCAGTGATATTTTAGCGTGAGGTCATAACTTGTCACTTTTCATCTGGGAATCAATTGTATCCTCGTCTACTTCATCAAACGACCAACTCAACATCATAGAATCAATGCCATCCTTATCAATCATTCTTGCCATTAAAGCCTCACTGCCATTCACCACATTCTTCAATTCGGCAATGGAAATTGATTGATGTAGAATGAAGAGAGTGCGATGAACAAGAAGAAGAGATGAAGTTTACAAAAATTTAGGGATTTAGGGTTAGATATAAAGGGAGGGACCAACGTGGGTACAAATTGAAAATTGGCCAGCTCATATGGCTATTGACCCCTCCAGCGTGGCAAATAGAGGCCACATCAGTGCTTCGGTGATGACTCATCACTAGAAATATGTCCAGGGACCACTTTGAGTACTCGGAGCTCTATCTGGAGGACTAAAATGCGAAAATTGGGATCTTGAGGATTACATTGAGTATTTACGCGAATCTCAGGGACGACTATGGGTATTTACTCCATCATTGCCAGTGGCAAGAATTTAAAATATATACAAAATACTAATCATACATCAATTTTATTAATCCAAAAATAATGCTACATTACTGACATCCTCAAATTTGATGCTTCACAAATAACTAAGGCAATATAGTTTTAGGAACAAAAGAGCCAAGATCAATGAAACTATGGCAAAACACAAATGGCATGGAATTTCAACATCATTTGAAATATGTCCTGTCATTACTATGGTGAAAATTCCCGCAAGAAGTACAACTTGAATCACACCACTCACTTTCGGTCACTCTGAGCGATGCTCCATGCTTGAAAAATGGCGACGAATGGTTTAGCTCTTGCAAAGTAACCAATGCATTAGATTTTATTTGAAATTGTGCCATCAAGCG
Source organism: Arachis duranensis (assembly GCF_000817695.3). NCBI lineage: Eukaryota > Viridiplantae > Streptophyta > Magnoliopsida > Fabales > Fabaceae > Arachis > Arachis duranensis. The sequence continues at coordinate 35,291,271 of NC_029777.3, read as the reverse complement.
ATATCTCTAACCAAACTAAGCTTCAAATTGTACCTACAAAATTTGAGAAAGCAATATCTATTATGACATTTAACAAAGCACAAATCCATGTTAAGATCAAGTTACTATAGCAGAAATACTCCTGAGAAACTGTAGAACCTATGCACAATTACTCAAGAGGGGGGGTGAATTGAGTATTGCAACAACAATGAATCTTTTTGCGAAAGTTAAAGACAATATACAAAAGTGTTATTGTACTAGTATTTTTCCAAGAGCTTAACTCAATTGCTAAGCATTTATAAGGAGCTTTTACTTTCCAATAGACACCAACTCAAATAAATTGATCAAGCTTTTCACCAATCGGACTTAAGCTACTCCTTAAGTACTTACGAAGCTACTTTTCGATCACAATTTATTTGCTCAAAGGTAAAAGACAATAATATTGAAGAGATGAGTTTGGAGAGATGCAAACGCTATTTAGAGTGGTTAGTATGAACATTGGGATTTAGGTACCCAAGTGAATTTGGGTCCTTGATGGTTAGTATGAACATAATGCCCATAAGGTGCCCATCTCGTATCTTGACTACGAAAGTTTATATGTTTAATTCTAGTAAAGCATACGGGTGCTATATGACCTACTTTATTACAATAATGACATATGACATTTGGATTATGCATCCTATGCATGTTTCTAAATGGTTGCCTAGGTTGTTTCCTAAATGCAACATCTTTTGATCTATATGCATTGTGATTATAATTTCTAAATGAAGCATGTTGAGGAGGATGTTTAAAGGCTTCATTCCTTTTAGGCATGCTTGCCTTTTGGGCTTGCGGTTGCCTAATAGGAGTTTTAGCATTTTTAAATTTTCCTTTTTCAAAACCTAAACCTTCCTTATTATGAACATGCTTTTGGTTTTTCAACATTTTATCTAAGTTCTTTGAAGATTCATTGAACTTAGCTAAAGTGTTCTTAAGATTTGTAATTTCATTTTCATGCATTTTACAAGATTTGTATGGATCACTACTTGTGCTACACTTATCTTTTCCAAGATTGATATTCTCGTTTTTCAACATCTCATTTTGTTTTAAAAGATCCATATTCTTTTTCTTTAGGAGAGAATAATCTTGGGTAAGTTTTGTGTACACCTCAAGTAAGGCATCATATTCATCTTGTAAATTAAAAGAAGTGGAGTTGTCATCACTAACCTTTTCTTCGCTTGCCATTAAGCAAAGATTTGCAACCTCGTCGTCATCGGAGTCGGATTCATCCTCGTTCTCCCATGATATGTATGCTTTCTCCTTCTTCTTAAATTTCTTGTTTTTGTCCTCCTTTTGAAGTTTTGGACAATTGGGTTTGATGTGTCCAACTTCTCCACACTCATAGCATTTTGGTACCTTTGTTTTGCTCTTGAAGTTTTTCTTCATTGCAAACTTATTGAATCTTTTCAATAAGAGTGCAAATTCTTCATCTCCTTCTTCTTCATTATCATCACTCTCTTCTTGCAGTGATGTTGTTTTAAGGGCAAGACTTTTCTTCTTGCTTTCTTCACCTTTTTGGCTATTTAGCATAGTCATTTTATAGGTGAGAAGATTACCTCGTAGTTGAACAAATGTAAGTTGATCATAGAGCCTTCCTTCCAAAATGGCGTTCACTTTGGAGTTCCATTTTAGTGTAAGGCTTGTAAGCACCTTGGTCACAATTTGTTTATCATTATATTTTGTACCAAGCATGCTTAGATTGTTGAAGATCTTGGAGAGTCTTTCAAGAGCTTCTTCAATGCTCTCTTCATCTTTCATTTTAAAATTTTCCCATTCATGAACCAACATAAATACCTTTGATTCTTTAACGTGGTCGATTCCTTCGTAAGTGATTTGGAGTTTATCCCAAATCTCTTTAGCGGTTTCACATGTAGAGATCTTCATATAATCATGCTCGTTAAGTGCACAATGAATGAAGTTGATGGCATTATCATTCATTGCCACTTTCTTCCAATCATCGTCACTATATTCATCTTCTCCTTTCGATACTTGCTTTGAGACGGAGACTTCTCCTTCTTTAGCGCTTGTTGTCTTTGTTGGAAT
>NC_029777.3:35287791-35288121 GCF_000817695.3 Arachis duranensis | reverse complement strand
AAACAAGTTTTAAACCATTTGGCTAGCATCGAATTGCAAGATGTGCATATGATATGATAATCAAAACATTTTGTGAGTGTGTGTTGAGAGATTTAGCATTGGTTCTTTAACAAGAAGTTACCTAAGTCCTAAGACACTATACTTGTCTTCAAATGTTGTGGACTTGAGTTTCTTGTTGCTGTTGTGTTGCTTTCAACTCTTCATTCCTCAACGTTGAATGTTGGTTGATCTTTCAACATGCTTGTTCATTCAAGTTGTTTGTTAGTTTGTCTTTCATGTCGTTTGTTGGTTTGTCATTCATCAAAACCTACGAATACAAACTTCACATAC
>NC_029777.3:35284685-35287697 GCF_000817695.3 Arachis duranensis | reverse complement strand
AATAATGCACTTTGTTTTATAGAAAGCTTTGGAGAGGACTTCACAAAAAAAATTTTGCAGGAGTTCCCCCTAAATATGTGCATTTGTTCCTTTAAAGGGCGTTTATCAAAGAAAACGATTTAGATATCAAAGTTTTTGCTTAGCGGAAGTCTTTTTGAAATCATTGTTTCGCAAACTTATTTCTTCTTTTCAAATCCTCAAACCTCTTCTTTTTCAAAAGTTCAAAACTTCAAATATCCTCAAACTTTTCTTCCCCCTTTTGACATTATCAAAAAGAAGGGAGTTTGAAATGTGTCATAGAAGCATGCATAAAACAATGAATTTTTTTTAAGTTCAATTTCTCTATTAATCTCAAGGATGAGATATTCCCCCTTTCAAAAAGACTTTGATTTCCTCCTTTTTTTTTATATATATAATAAGCATGCATAATTCCCCCTAAAGAAGTGAAATATATCAAGACATGCACATTAACTTAAAATAGGGGTACCAAGCCTATTCTGAGTTATTTATGAAGGAAATATCAAAGTATTTAAACCATAATAGAAATCCTTAGCTTACTATGAGTTAGTTTAACAATTCATATAATCAAATAAGCATAAAGCAATAAAAAGTGACTTGATGAAGAGGAGACAATCAATCTTGGTCTTCATCATCATCAGTATCCTCTTCATATGGTAGGTGGATGCCGAAATGCTCATATAAGTCATCAATACGACAATCCAAGTGACCCGTGCGATGATCTACACGAGACACACGACGATTAAGTGCTTCAAGTTGCCTACCATGCTCTACTTCAATCCTTTGGATGTTTTGGTTGATGGATTGTAATTCTCTCATTACATCAACCAAGGAGGGTGGTTTTTGAGCTTGAGGTGCTTGTGGAGGAGCTTGCTCTTGAGAACCTTGTTCATCAACATTTCTTCTTCCCATTTCATCAACCAAATTCACGTGTTTTTGTGCAATTTGGTCGTGTTTGCATCGATACAATAGGCTTTGCATCGATGCACATAACACGTCATGTGCTTTGCATCGATGCAAAGCTTGGTTGCATCGATGCAACATGCATCATTTTGCCCAAAGTCACCAAATTTTCATCCTTTGGTGGTTCTTTCTTTAATCCTTTGAGTTTCATCATGTATATACTCACTTAAACTATTATAAACTTCAATTTGTTGATCCTCCATTGTTTATAATCTTCAAATTCTTCAATCTACCTCAAGATTAATCACTCATTCATCAACTCATAAACCTACAAAACAATGGCTAATTGGATATCTCCAATGCTTAAGTTAGTAAGAGATACAAAAATAGCAATATAAATACAATGAGATCAAACAAATCATATTAGATTAGAATCCAATATACCAAGTTCATTTCGGATGTTAAAAAAACTTTCTTTACATAAAGGTTTAGTGAAGATGTCCGCTAGTTGTTTACTAGTTTCGACAAATTCAATAACCACATCACCCTTTTCAACATGGTCTCTTATGAAGTGATGTCTAATCTCAATATGCTTGGTTCTTGAATGTTGAACCGGATTCTTGGTTAAATTTATTGCACTAGTATTATCACATTTGATAGGAATGTGATCAAGCATGAGTCCATAGTCCATAAGTTGTTGTTTCATCCATAAAATTTGGGCGCAACAACTACCGGCGGCTACATACTCGGCTTCGGCGGTAGACAAGGCTACACTTACTTGTTTCTTACTATACCATGAAACAAGAGAGTTTCCTAGTAAGTGACAAGTGCCGCTAGTGCTTTTCCTATCCAATTTGCAACCGGCAAAATCGGAATCGGAATAGCCAATCAAATCACAGGTGGATCCTTTCGGATACCACAATCCAACATTCAATGTTCCTATGAGATACTTCATAATCCTTTTTACCGCACTTAAGTGAGATTCCTTAGGATTAGCTTGGTATCTCGCACACATGCATAACTAAACATGATATCTGGCCTACTTGCTGTTAGATAAAGTAGTGATCCTATCATGCCTCTATACTTCTTTACATCTATGCTTTTACCTTGTTCATCTTTGTCAAGGTAGCAAGTAGTGCTCATTGGTGTGTCCATTGCCTTAGCATTGTCCATTCCAAATCTTTTGAGCAATTCCTTGCAATATTTGGTTTGACTAACGAAAGTTCCTTCTTTTCCTTGTTTGATTTGAAGACCAAGGAAGAAGTTGAGTTCGCCCATCATGGACATTTCAAATTCACTTTGCATGAGGTTTGAGAAAAACTTGCAAAGTGATTCGTTAGTTGAACCAAATATTATGTCATCGACATAAACTTGTACCAAAAGGATATTTTTGTTTTCAATCAAGATAAATAAAGTTGTATCAACCTTCCCTCTTCTAAAACCCTTTTCTATTAAAAACTTGCTCAAACATTCATACCAAGCTCTTGGAGCTTGTTTAAGACCATAAAGAGCTTTCTTAAGTTTAAAAACATGATTAGGATTTTCATAATCCTCAAAACCGGGAGGTTGTTCAACATATACTTCTTCTTTAATGAAACCATTAAGAAAGGCACTCTTAACATCCATTTGATAAAGTTTGAAGTTATAAGAGGATGCAAAAGCAAGTAACATCCTAATTGCTTCTAATCTAGCTACGGGAGCATAAGTTTCGTCATAATCAATGCCTTCCTCTTGATTATAACCTTTAGCTACTAATCTAGCTTTGTTTCTAACAATTGTACCATTTTCATCAAGTTTATTTCTGAAAACCCATTTTGTTCCTACAATTGTTTGATTACTTGGTCTAGGCACCAATTCCCAAACGTCATTTCGTTTGAATTGGTTAAGCTCCTCTTGCATTGCCATAACCCAATGTTCATCATCAATTGCAGACTCGATGGTAGATGGTTCAATTTGAGAAACAAAAGCACTATATGCAAATAAATTTCTAAAAGTGGATCGAGTTGTTACCCCTTTCGAAACATCACCAATGACGTTGTCTAGAGGATGATCCTTTGAAGTACGCCAATCCTTTGGAAGTGCATTTATTTG
>NC_029777.3:35256321-35281665 GCF_000817695.3 Arachis duranensis | reverse complement strand
AAGAGTAATTTGTTCCGCTAAAAAGAGGAGGTGTAGCGGTTGAGTTACCTTCGCTAGTGTTGTTGTTGTTAAAGCTTGTGCTTGCCATGATCTTTTCCCTTAAACGGTTAAGTCTTTCAAAGGGTTAAGCTCTGATGCCACTTGTAGAACCTATGCACAATTACTCAAGAGGGGGGGGTGAATTGAGTAATGCAACAACAATTTATCTTTTTGTGAAAGTTAAAGACAATATATAAAAGTGTTATTGTACTAGTATTTTTCCAAGAGCTTAACTCAATTGCTAAGCATTTATAAGGAGCTTTTACTTTCCAATAGGCACCAACTCAAATAAATTGATCAAGCTTTTCACCAATTGGACTTAAGCTACTCCTTAAGTACTTACGAAGCTACTTTTCGATCACAATTTATTTGCTCAAAGGTAAAAGACAATAATATTGAAGAGATGAGTTTGGAGAGATGCAAACGCTTATTTAGAGTGGTTCGGCACAATCCTTGTCCTACGTCCACTTTCTTTCTCAATCGCAATTGAGAAGTTCCACTATTGCCAAGCTTCAAGGTGCTCGCGCAAAACCTTTTACAATCTGAGTCCTTAGTTTCTAACACCTCACGGTATATGATCACCACTCGTATACTAACCCACTCCACTTAGAGATACCTTCTCTAAGATTTGCCTTGAGTACTTAGTATACCTCTTTGGTATCCTCACCGACTATAGTGTTTATAACTCTTGACTCAACCTTGGAGATCACACTCCAATTTACAAAGTGTACAAGAAAACGATTCTCAAAGAATTGTTGAGATGAAATGAGTACTCTCTAGAAGAGTGTATGATTACAAGTTTAGCACTATTGAACCAATTGATATTGCTCTCTCAAATTGTGTATTATAACACCTTAAAAATGTGTAGAATGAAAGAATATGAACAAGATAGTTTGCAAATACTCAAGTATTTGAAATAAGGCTTCAATCCATCTATTTATAGATTCCCCAAACCTTAGAAACGTTGGGGAATTAATGGGATGGAGCCTTTTTTGTCAAAACTAGCCGTTTTTTATGTTTTTGAATTATTTGCATCGATGCATAACACTTTGCATCGATGCAAATGTGTCTTTGATGCTGAAATTTGAATTTTCAGCTAGGTTGCATCGATACAAACATCTTGCATCGATGCAACAAGTCGTTGCATGCTTTGCATCGATGCAAACCTTAAAGAATGGCTTAAAATCACTTTAAAACACTTAGGATTCATCTCAAACTTGTTGGAGTCAATTCCTATGCTTTTGTACCTTTGAAAACAAGTTTTAAACCATTTGGCTAGCATCGAATTGCAAGATGTGCATCAAAACATTTTGTGAGTGTGTGTTGAGAGATTTAGCAATTGGTTCTTTAACAAGAAGTTACCTAAGTCCTAAGACACTATACTTGTCTTCAAATGTTGTGGACTTGAGTTTCTTGTTGTTGTTGTGTTGCTTTCAACTCTTCATTCCTCAACGTTGAATGTTGGTTGATCTTTCAACATGCTTGTTCATTCAAGTTGTTTGTTGGTTTGTCTTTCATGTCGTTTGTTGGTTTGTCATTCATCAAAACCTACGAATACAAACTTCACATACAAGCAACATGATTTACAGAAACTACAAATTGCAGCACATATTAACAGAGAAAACAACTTAATTTCAATTTTCAAGATAAACAAGAAAAATAATCTATTGAATACAGAAAAATATCACAGCTTATTTCCACCATTTTTTTTAATTGCTTTAAGTTCTTAATTGAAAAATTCTATGCAATTGACAAATCCAGGAAGTCATTGATCAAACCCTAAATCAACTTTCAAACACATACAAATCACACTATTAATTCTACATTGACAAGTAAAAATATGATTTTTCTTTTCATAACATCCGAAAATCAAGTTAGAAATGAAGTATGATGTTGAGAGAGGAAACCTGAATTATAGCTCGAGTTGAACAGAGCAGAGCTTCAGGCGGTGGCAGCGGCGATGAAGAAAAATGCAATCATGGTGGTAGAGGATGGAGAAAAATGTGGACTTAGGGTTGAATGGAGTGCGTACAAAGAGAAGCAAAAACGAAAGGAATTTGTGGTAAATGTAAAAAAATAATAATTACTATTAAACCCCGTATGAGGCATCTTTATAAATTATTATTTGTGCACATCAGAAAAGCTCAAAAGAGCTGAGCTTATTATACACAGACCCAATTAAATTGGTGTTTATTAGCACGTTTCAAACTGTGTAAACTCGAAAAAATAGTTTACGTTAAATGATTTGATCGACCAATTTCATTCCATAATTTTTTATAAAGAAAAAAACTAATTTAACTCACATATAAATATAAAAAACCGATTTCAACATTTTCTCCTCCGTTACTAAACCAAATTCTAGATTTCTAGTCACTTTATTATGAAGTCCGGTCCGTTATAGGGATGTTTAGGGGTCGAATTAATTTGGATTTGGAGTAAAATAAGAATCGAACCAATTAAATTATAATTAGTTTGGATTAGTTTGATTATATATATATTTTTTGTTGTGTATTTAAGCTAAATCAAATATATTAAAAATGGATTGGTTCGGTTCAGATAATTAAGTATACGATGAAATAAAAATTAAAAAAATAAAAAAAAATGATAATTTTTTTAGAAAAATAATATAAATATGATAACACATGTAATATCAACTAACAAGTTAATAATATTTTAACAGTAAAAAAAATAAAAAAAAGCTCTAATCCATGTGACTTTTTTATCCAAACTATCCAAGTAACTTCCTGCAGACGCGCCTCTCCCACTTCTTCAGTCGTTTGTCATACACGCGCCTCATATAACGTAAACCTTCTGCTGCGTGATAAACCTTTGGTCAATGTAAACCTTTTACTGCAACATAAACCTTGTTCTCTTCTCGCGTTTTCGTTCTTCTTCTTCTTTCTCTGCTCGCGTTCTTCTTCTTCTTCTTCAACGATGCCAAACAATTTGGGAAGTACCTACTAAGAATGAAAAAGAAGAACCAAAATTTCTTCTTCGAGCGCAACCTCAAAGGCGATCATTGCATTAAACATGAATTCTGGGCCGACGCAAGAAGCAGGGCCACATATGAATATTTCGGAGACGTGGTTTCATTCGACACTACCTACAACACAAACAGGTATTCCGTTCAGTCACATATTGTTTTATGTTTGGTGAATGTACAAATTTCGGTCCACCACTGTCTGGGTGCATCTATTTATGCAGGTACAATCTGGTTTTAGGTTCTTTTGTAGGCGTGAATCACCATGGTCAGTCGACACTTCTTGAATTCGCGTTGATGAAAAATGAGGACATCCAATCATTCAAATGGCTATTTGATTGTTGGCTCCATTGCATGGGAGGGAAGGCACCAAAAGGCATTCTTACTGAAAAATGCGCATTGATTCAAAGGGCAATTGAGCCATGCATGCCAACAATAATTCACAGGTGGTGCATCTGGCACATCATAAAGAAGATCCCAAACAAACTAAACGGCTACAAGGGACACGAAAAAATTGAACAAGAGATGAGCCAAGTTGTTTGGAACTTGTACACGAAAGACGCATTTGACAGAAACTAGAATGATTTCCTCACAAAGTACGGCCTCGGATGCAACAAGTGGCTTTCAGGTCGTAGAGAAATCAAGAAGAAATGGAGTTTGGAGCTTTTCAGCAAGTGTGCGCATGCACACACCTGGGCGTACGCACAAGTCCCAGCATATGACCTCATTTAATGCAAAACGCTAGCAGCGAATTTTGGGCCTCCAAAATCCAATCTAACTCATTCCTGAAGCTATTTCAACCCTAATTCAAGAGGAGGCAAGGGAGAGCAATTAGATTTAGCTTATAGCATGTTTTAGGTCATTTCTAGAGAGAGAAGCTCTCTCTTCTCTCTAGAATTTAGGGTAGAATAGTTAAATTTCTGTTAGATTTATGCTTTGATACTTGCTTTAATTTAGTTTTCTTTACTATTTCTTGTTCTAGCATTTTACTTCTTTTAGTTTTACTTGTTATTTCTTTTATTTGGTTATTTTATTGTTGATAAACTCTTGTTAATTTTAATTTCCATTAATGCAATTTGATGTTTTTATATTTATTGTTATTTAATTGAGTTGTTATTATTATTTTCTTGCTTTTGGTAGCTTTAGAATTTATTATTATTGCAATTTAATATGCCTTTATTTTCATGCACACCAGGTGTTTGATAAAATGCTTGGCTTAGTTTTAGTGTAATTTTTCCTCACTCTTGGCTTGGATTTGAGGACTTTGGTGACCTTGAGTCATTGATGTCCATTCTTAATTGAGATATTAGAGTAGTTAGTTGATTTGGTTTCCATTAACACTAGTCTTTCATTAAGCTAATTAGCGAGTAGACTAGGACTTGTAGATTGAGATCAATTATGCCTATTTGACTTATCCTTGATGTTAGGGTTGACTAAGTAGGATTAACTCTTCATAATCATCATGTGTTTGTGGTCAATGGCTAAGATAGATAACCTTGACTCTCAACCCTTGCCAAGAGGTTTCTTAGCATTTGAATTTTCCTTTCTCTTGATTAATTGCCTTGACTTTAATTGCCTTTGATATTTAGCTATTGTTTGTTTCTTTAATTTCTTGCTATTTACATTTCTTCCCTCTTGCAATCTCAAAACCCCTTTCCCCCTAATAGCCAATAATTGATCACTTTATTGCAATTCCTAGGAAGAACGACCTGGGATTTAAAACTCCTAATTATTTTGTGTTGAATTGTGACATCTTTTGAATTTAAACTTTGATGGATGGTCAATTGTTGGGTTTGGACTATACTTGCAATGGAGAAATTCTATTTTTGTGAAATTCCTAACCCACTTTAGGCCATCATCAAGTTTTTGGCGCCGTTGCCAGAGAGTTGCAATGGTGTTATATTGTTGGCTATTGTTAATATGTGAATATGTGAATAGTTTTCTTCTTTTTGGTTGTTTGCTTGCTTTTGTTAGTTGTTAGGAGTTTGTTTTAGTTTCTCTTATTAGATTTTATTTTTATTTCCTCTTTTCTCTATGAATTCTCACCCCTTTGGCTTGGAGTTTGGTTGTTATGATGTTGTAGGAAGTGAGAACCTCAGTGATGGAATGCATAATGGATTGTGGGATCAATTGAGTGAGGAGCCATATGCTTCTAGGCAACCGTCTTGGCAAGAACCTCCTCCATATCCTTATAGCTATTATCCACCTCTTGATGCATACCAATACCAATCAAACCCTTAACATTATGATCAACCTTACTCACAAGTCACATCACACTATTACCAAATACCTCCACATGAGCCTAACTTATACCCACCAAACCATGAACCTTATGTGCCTCATGAACAACCTTATTGGTGAACCACACTTAGAACCACCAAAATTCCAACACCAATACCCCACTCCACCTCAATACTCTCATCAATATCAACCACCTTCAACACATGAGGACTTTCTCCCACATGATGAACCTTCTTTTTCCTCATAACCTTCAACGGAGGAAGCACTTCAATTCTTCCTTCAAGAGAAAGAAGAATACCAAAAGAGGCAAGACAACATCATGACTACCTTAGCCAGAGCTCTATCTCACTTAGCCTCACTACACTCTTCCAACAATTCAAGCACCTCACTACAAGAAAAAAGTCCTATGGCCACGCTTTTTTCTTGCCACGCTTTAAAAGCATGGCCAAAGGTTGTTAATGGCCACGCTTTTATGAAAGTGGTGATTGATTAGAGATTTGGCTACATTTTTTCTTGCTACGCTTAAAAAACGTGGCAAAAGGGATCTATGGCTATGCTTTTATAAGAGTTGCAATTGATTTCAGATTTAACCACGTTCTTTTTTGCCACGCTTAAGAAAAACAAAGACACTTTTAAAACGTGGCAAAAAGTTTTTGATCTTGGCATGTTTTTAAAGCGTCCCCATTTCCAATAACTCTGGTAGCACCCCAGAAAAGCGTGGCAAAAAGGTTCGCTTAAAAAAAAAAAACTACTCAGTCCCAAAGGCGCTACGAACTCATCACTCATCAGACTTAGCTTCTACTGTTCTCCCCTGTAAGGCTGTAACACCATTACGCCAACGCTCTGAAAACCCTAACACTCAGACAGAGCTCATCGGCATCGCTTGCACTCTCTCATCTGTCGGCGCTCCCTCCGTCGTCTCCCCTAACCCGTCTTTGCTGGCGTTCACACTCCCTCGGCACTCATTACTCACCGCGTCGGTCAGCCAATGGAGGTCGCCTTTCCTTTCTCCGCGCCGCCAGTCTCTGCCCTCCTTCCTCTATCATCTCTTCTCATCTGCTCTACCTTCTTCTCAGCCAACGGGAACGGTGGAAGTTTCGATTCGGTGAACGAGTACCTTCTCCGGAACATTCTGGCGAGGCTCCCGGCTCGTTGGTTCGCTTCCGCTGCTTGCGTCAGCAAATCATGGAGCTCTGTCCTTAATCGAATCCTTACTCGTCCAAAGCTCTCTTCTGCCCTTTCTCTCAATCCTTCACTTTCCGTGAGTTTCACCTATTTCCCCCCAATCAAAACATTTCTTAAAAGCTAGGGTTAATTGAAAATGGAAATGGAGCTTCGTGATTCTATCAGCTTGTTTTTGGAGTAAAATTCCCAGCTTCAATTCTTCAAGGCTTTCTTTGTTAGATCGGGGATTTATATATGTTATAGCTCATATATGTGGAGGTGGAGAAATGGGGAGGCCGTGGTATGAGAATGGGAAATTTCTGAAGAAAAAGAACATCTTCACTGATTTTATTGCTTGTGCTGAATATTTGATTGAGAACAAATTTTGTTCTAAGGAAAGTCTGTGCATTGGGGGAAGAAGTGCTGGAGGTTTGCTAATTGGTGCAGTTCTTAATATGAGACCAGATTTATTCAAGGCAGCTGTTGCTGGAGTACCTTTTGTGGATGTTTTGACAACTATGCTTGATCCAACTATTCCTCTCACCACTTCAGAATGGAAGGTAATTTTCTCTCTTGTATTTTCCTGCCATTCCATGTCAGCATTTGGAAATGATTGAATACATGTCTATTTGGTTCTAAAAGCTTGTTCTTCCCACTTTTAAATGCCTATTAAGCATAGGTTTAGTAGCGGAAAAACGGAGTGGCAAGATATGAGACAAGCAACTCGGATGTAAAAGATCTTCATTTTGTTTGTCTTAGAAAATAGTGTTCCGAATATGACTTATGCATAACCTTGATAATGTCCCGTATTATATTATTTTTCTGGGTCCTTAAAAACGGCTTAAACATATTTCTCATAAAAGATCTCACTTAATATATGAAGCTTATTTAGTTGTTATATTGGGATCTCAAATTAATATTTATGAGAGATATCATATACCCCCACTCCATCAGTGTATTAAGACATTATTAATTATATGGGTCTTTACTTTGTAAATGCTATCCAAATTCTTGATTTTCATTATTTAAGCATGTCCACGCAATATCTTTTCTGCTGAAAGTATATTACCAAAATATCATATGATATAATCTACTCTCATTTCTCATTTTGGTAAAGCTGATTATTCTGTTATGTTTTACTGCAGGAATGGGGTGACCCTAGGAAGGAAGAATTTTACTTCTACATAAAGTCATATTTCCCCGTTGATGATGTGAGAACCTTATGGCTGTGTTAGACTCAGATGGACAGTAGCCTTCATTAGCTATCAATATTTTATTTTTGTATCCTGCATGAAGAGACTTCTAGAAATTATTTATAATTCTTTGCTCATGATTTTCATCCTACCCATTTTACGCAGGTGAAGGCACAGAATTATCCACACATTCTTGTCACTGCTGGATTAAATGGTAAGCATATCTAATTCTTGAAAGGGATCTGTTCATGTTCTTATAAGTAAAGCTAAATAATTCTTGTGGGTCTGCTATTGCTTATGATTTGGCTGGAAAGCTATACTCTGTTGTTCCATGTGACTTTATTTTGTGCTTGTACATGCTGTAGACCCACGGGTTATCTATTCTGAACCTTCAAAGTTCGTGGCAAAGATGAGGGATATGAAGACTGATGATAACATACTGCTTTTTAAATGCGAACTTGGTGCTGGCCATTTTTCAAAGCCGGGGAGGTAAGCTCTAACCTTGTTGCTGTTTCTTAGTTTTTTTATTTATTTTTTCCACTTATTTTGTTTTACATTTATTTATTCTTTGTGGTTTGGGATTTTATTTGATTTAGCTTCAATGCCCGCATTGTTCTGGTTGTAGTTTGGGAAGCTGGGATTTAGTTTAGTAAAATTATTACAAGAAGCTGGGATTTATTCCCTCACCAAATTCTTGTCTAGGAGTGTAAATATATAAAGATTCTATTTTGATTTATGCTTTTCATGTGTGTGTGATGTAGATTTGAGAAGCTCCAAGAAGATGCCTTCACTTATATCTTCATCCTGAAGGCTCTAAATATGATGAACGAGCTCAAGTTTTAAATTCCATGAGGCATGGATGCGGTTAAAGAGAAGGAGCAAAACACTTCCTTCCTATGCTTCATAAATAACATGTCAGACATTTGGCTCCCGTTAGGCATTTGCATTGCCCACAACTATTGGATTTTCATTGATAAATAATAAAATCCCAAATAATATTGTTTTTCTAGGGTTCAAAACCCTATTATATCTGGTTAGTGGTTACTGCGTTGTTGTCATGCATGGTTCCGATCCAGAGAAGAGAGAAAAATTTTGTTATCCCCGATCCACGTATATAAATTTTTTGTTATTTTTGTGAATTTTAATTAACTGATTTGATTTGATTTTCTGCTGTTATGTGAAATGTTGTTTCCGTTTATGAAATGCATACATTTGACTGAGGTGTATCATTTCCATGATATGATTGACATGCTTGTTGGGTGTGGCTACAAGAAAGGAACCACATTGCTTGGTTATGGTTATGACTTCAGGCAAAGCAATAGGTAAAATGCTCGGCCCCTTCAGCATAATATCAAGTTTAATCACTGATTTATTTATTTGTTTAGTGTTTTCCCAAGGGTATTCCACCTTTCAATTATCAAGGAAGGAAACCAATCCCCTTCAGCATAACTATGTGCCTTATTTTTGTTGGTGTTGGCAGAATTGACAAACTGATGGATGGCCATAAAGCCAAGTTGAAAACTGCTTACAAAGCCTCTGGTGGAAGGACAGTTAACTTGATTTCCCATTCTATGGGAGGAATCATGATCCTGTGTTTCTTGTCTCTTCACCGTGATCTGCGCTTACAAAACTCATGTTATTTCTACGATATATTGCATAGAGTTAGAGAAGAAAGTTATCCCATGTAGTTTGAAAATACTTACCAGTGAGTTTGGACATTGTTTTGGCAGGATTTTGTCAAATATGTGAATAAGTGGACTTGCTTGGCGTGTCCTTTTCAAGGTAATTCCTATGGCTTATTTTTATGCTCTTCTTATCCTGCAAGTAGGTCGTACTTTTTGCTTAATACTACACAAGTAGGTCGTACTAAACTATTCCTGGTTTTACCATTCTTGTGACTGTTGCTCTAGAATATTAAATTACAATTTGCAATTCAGTGTAGTACCACTAACGTTTAGCTCAAGGAATTATCTTTTGTAGGTAAAAAAGTTCACAAATGTTTCAGAAATAATTATGTATGATCTAAGGGAAAGAAGTTTAAGAGGGCTAGAGGAAGGAGGAACAGCAAAGGAAATAGAATTTAAGTTGTATTGTTTTTGTATTTTTTTTTTGAGTTTTTAGTTTTGGAATTCGAACTCGAGATTTATTTTGTATTTGAGAATTAATTTTTTAATGTATAAAACAATTATTGCAAAAATTATATGTCACTAATTATTATTTGATTTATCTTGTACTAAAAATTGCATACTATATTTGTAGGTTTGGTAATAAAAAAGGATTGAAAATTTATATTTTGCAGTAGTGAAGGTAAAAATAAGAAAAAGATTTTTTTTTTAATTTTATAAGGCTATTGCCATGCTTTTAAAGTGTGGCCGTATCATTGGCTATCGCCACACTTTAAAAAGTGTAGCCATATCTTCCCCTATCGGCACGTTTTTAAAGAGTACCCAAAACAAACATTTTGGGACGTTTTAAAAGCGTGGCGATATGTCCACTTTTTAAGCGTACCTATAGGTTAAGACCTATGGCCACGTTTTTTATGCGTTGCAAGAGATGAAAGCATGCTGATAGATCCACAAAAGCGTGACGATAGAGCAACCGGCACGTTGGCGGATGTGACCCTTTCAAAAGCATGCCAATGGCTCAAAAAGTTATTGGCATGCTCTTTTGCACTTTTCGGCACGCTTTTAAAGCGTGACAAAAAGTTTATTTTCTTGTAGTGCCTCCACGGATAAAAGTGAAGAATCAACTTCAATTGAAGCATGTGTAGTAAAAAGAGCTTGGAACTACAAGGGAAAAAAGAGGAATTGAGCATGAGTTGCAAGTGGAAGACGTCTAGATCAAGGAATTAGAAGAAGTGGTTGAAGAATTTAAAGTTGAACAAGAAAACAGACTTGAGAAAGCTTGTCAAGAGTTGGAGATCATACAAGAAGCACTATCACCTCCTTCATTTAAGTGGGTAACATCCTTAACCTTGAGCTTCATTATTCCACTTGAATATGGTTTGATTGAAAATGATAGTTAACTTAGGAATATTTGTGGATTGGACAATAAAGGAAAATTAGGTAGTGGTTAGGAACATGATCCTAGGTTCATAGAAGTTGAATCTTTTGAAGTTTTGCTTTAATGGTTAGTGTAATTCTCAAGTAAGTAGATATTGGAGGATGTTTGGATGCTTGAGTGAGAACTCTAAGTGCTTGTCACCCGGATGGAATCACGTGAGTCAACAAGAAGATCGAGTGTACAAGATTTGGGATTCCGAAGGCTATTGGAGATGCAAATATTGGTGGGGATTCAAGGAAGAATTCAAGCACAAGCCACCATAGCAAGAGTTCTCCCAATTGTCTAACTTAAAGACAATAAATAAAAGTGTTAGGTGAGAGACACCCCACCATGGTAACATGGTTCTAATCCTTTCCTTGCATTTTTATGTTTATAATTTGAGTTAATTGCATTTTTGTTATCTTGGTTAGCTTAGGATTAGCTTAATTTTCATATGGATCATGAATGCATGAAATTCTAAATGTTTGGGGTTGAAATTTTTTTAAGCTACGGTTGAATACCTTAGAATTTGAAGGAAAATTTTTGGAAAAACAGGGCACTGTGCGTGCGCACACCACTGTGCATACGCATAGAATCACCAAATTCTGCGTCCTGTGCGTATGCACCCAACTGTGAGTACGCACACCCACCTACACAGCCCCTGTTGGGAGCACTCGCATGTATCTCTGCATGCGCATCCCAGCCTTTTCCTCTCAGTGTGCGCACGTACACAACTGTGCGTCCGCACACCAACCCCTTCACACGCACTCTATGTGTACGCACCGGCTTTTGCGTACACAACTCAATTGCGCCCACTCTGTTGGCAGCGCTCGCATGCCCCTGTGCGTGTGCACCCCTATCAATTCTGCTCTTTCTGCGTGCGCACGCACACATGATCCTTCTACAAGTTATTCAAAAAAAATAAATTTAGTGTGCGTGCGCACACGTATGTGCGTACGCAGAAACCGTTTTCCACCCTCTACCCGGAGTGCTCGCACAAGCTTATGCGTGCGCATAACCTCCCATTCTACACCCTTTGTGCGTGTGCACGGCCAGGTGTACGTACGCACAACTCTCTTCTCACACCACCCTACTTCTTTTCTTCTATTATCTCTATTTCTTTTCTTCTTTTCTCTCCCATCTCTTCTTCCCCTCCTCCAACCACCATCTACCACTATCATTCACCACCCACCATACTCTCCTATAGTTAGTTTGCTAGTTAGTTAGTTAGTTAGTTAGTTAGTTATTTAGTTAGTTAATAGTTTAATTTTTTTGTTTAATTTTTTGCTTTAGGTGATACGTGTTGGATTATTTATTTGATCTACTATTTTTTAATGCCAAAATTATTCATTGTTAGATATCTTTATTGGAGTTATACTTTGTTTCTTGGTATTGAGTTCTTTATGTTTAATTTCGTGCATACCAAGTACTTATGACATTGCCTTCATGAATCTTGTTAGATTTTTAAATTGCATGTTGTAGCTAGCCACCGTGTAATTTGAATTCACTATCTATTATTAGGCAATTATATGTAGTTGGTGCATTTTTTGTTAGGTGATGCTTGTTATGACTGATTTTTATTTGAGTCACCTAGTTGATGCTTTGAAATTAAGGAATTGTGAAATTGGATTATAAGATCACCTAGTGACATTTTTTGAGCTTTTTAAGCTTTGTGGACTATGGTTGCCATGTTTTCCACTTCATGTTCAATTAGGTGTTGCGAACAAACTTTTCTCTATTATCCATTTCACAATTGCTTGATTCTTGCTTGAATGCTTTCATGTTTTTTTATTGCTTGTTTGTTTATCTTAACCTAGAAGTCTTTTAAAGCATCTCAAGCACACTAAAATGAGTGAAGTGCATGTTTCTTTTATGTAATTGTGACATAGCTTTCTATCCTAGTATGTGTGTTCTAAACCGCGCAACTTAGAATACACACACTTGTTTCCTTCATGTCACAAACTTATTCATTCAACTCATTTTAGTGATTCTTACTTTATTCCAACAATCTATGCTTCCTTGTTTTCGTATTTACTCATCTTACGATGTTATTTTCTAATTTTCATGGATGATTCACCATAAGCAACAAGGGAAGCGAAAGAAAGAACCCGCAGCAGCCAATTGATCCATCAGCTGAGGGTGGCAATCCGAAGTCGCCATACCCCCGTGCTCATCTATAGATGCACCGAAGACGGTGCAAACCTTTAAGTGTGGGAAGGTCGTCACCGATCGACAATCTTGGGTGACAAATTCCAATCCTAAATGCTTTCACATTTTATTTCTTTCTTAGTTGTATATATTTTAGAGCTTTAATTGCAATTTTTCTTAGTTTATTACATTTCTTTGCATATATATAATAAGCTTAGTCAAAATAATGAAATTTTCCAAGAAAAACATTCTTAATAGGGCATTGATATCCTAATTGATTTGAGTTGATATTTGTTTCATTGTAACTTGCTTGAAATATATTGTGGAACATGTTTTTGAGCTAAGAACACATAAGCATGTGAGTTTTGAGCCTAATTGTGTGGTTACCTCATATAACCACTACTTTCATTCTTGTGTGTGTTATTCTCTTTTTATGATTGCAATCTTTGATTTGTTTGATTCTTTATGTCCGTTATTTGATGTATATATGCATTTTTATGACTGAGGTCATCATTTCATTTAGCTCACTTACCTAAATAGCCTACCCTTTTATCTTCCTTTGTTAACCAACTTTGAGCCTATTTTAATCTCCTTTTGTTCTTAATTTTAGCATATCACTACCTCTAAGTGCAAAACAATGAATATCCTTTATTTAGATCTTTGGTTAGCTTAGACTAGTGAGAGTGCCTATCATTTAAGTGTGGGGAAGCTTGGGAACATTGGTTGATATAAAGGTGTATTTTTGTATTCTTGTTGAAGACCTTAAGAATTGGGTACATACTCATGTATTAAATGTTTAAACCATATACATTGATGCTCTTGTACATATTTTAGTTAAAAGAGAGAGAGAGATAGAGAGAGAGAGAGAGAGAGAGAGAGAGAGAGAGAGAACAATAAAAAGGGGACAAATGTTAACCCCAAAATTAAGTAATAAGAATAATGCATATGAGATGTGAATTGAAAAGAATGCATGAGTGTGTGAAAAAATGAAGAATGGGTAGTTAGGTTGCATTCAAATCGTATAGGTTGTTATATGTGAGAGCTTAAGTTAGTCAAACACTACAAATTTTTGCTTAATTATGACAATTATTTTGTGGAGGTTTTAAAAAGCCTCTATAATATATTTTATTTATGACAAAATATGAAAACCCCATTGATTAATTCTAATTTACATTTTGAAGCCCAATTGCTCAAACAAATAATCAATAATCTACTTTGATTAAACCCAAACAAATTTCACTCCAAACAAAACCTGTCCAAAAAATTAGAAGAGGAAAAAGAGTGAGATCCAACGAAACCCTAGTTCTACTTGTCGCCACCATATTCATCTCTTCGCCATTTTCACCATCAAGCTCGCCGTAGCATTTGAGATCAGAGGGAAAGTAAGCTCGTTGCTGCTACCTGGTGCACGGAATTGTGATACACAAGTCTGATACAACTAACCAGCAAGTGCACTTGGTCGTCCAAGTAATACCTTACGTGAGTAAGGGTCGATCCCACGGAGATTGTCGGCTTGAAGCAAGCTATGGTTATCCTGTAAATCTCAGTCGGGCGGATTCAGAATGTTATGAGAGTTTAGATAATTAAAAGATAAATAAAACATAAAATAAGATAGGGATACTTATGCAATTCATTGGTGGGAATTTCAGATAAGCGTATGGAGATGCTTTGTTGCTCCTGAACTTCTGCTTTCCTATTGCCTTCATCCAATCGTTCATACTCCTTTCCATGGCAAGCTGTATGTTGGGGGATCACCGTTGTCAATGGCTACCATCCGTCCTCTCAGTGAAAATGGTCCAACTACGGGTTATGTAGGGCTAATCATCTGTCGGTTCTCACTTGTGTTGGAATAAGATCCAATGATCCTTTTGCGCACTGTCACTGCGCCCAACAGTCATGAGTTTGAAGCTCGTCACAGTCATCCCATCCCAGATCCTACTCGAAATACCACAGACAAGGTTTAGACTTTTCGGATCTCAAGAATGCTGCCAATTGGTTCTAGCTTATACTACGAAGACTCTGATTTCACGGAATTGAAAGGCTCTGTTATCAGGAGAGGCAATCATGCGTCGTGAACCAGGAACCCAAGAGATACACACTCAAGCTCTCGCAGATAGAACGGAAGTGGTTATCAGGCACGGGTTCATAAGGGAGGATGATGATGAGTGTCACGGATAATCACATCCATTAGGTTGAAGTACGAGTGAATATCTTAGAATAAGAATAAGCGTCAATTGAATGGAAAAACAATAGTACTTTGCATTGATTCATGAGGAACAGCAGAGCTCCACACCTTAATCTATGAGGTGTAGAAACTCCACCGTTGAAAATACAAAAGTAATAAAGGTCCAGGCATGGCCAAATGGCCAGCCCCCAAAACGTGATCAAGAGATCAAAAGTGATCCAAAGATAGTCTAAAAAATGATCTAAAGATATGAATACAATAGTAAAAAGTGCTATTTATACTAAACTAGTAAACTAGGTTTACAGAAAATGAGTAACTAAGTGTAGATAGTGCAGAAATCCACTTCCGAGGCCCACTTGGTGTGTGTTTGGGCTGAGCATTGAAGCTTTCACGTGCATAGGCTCTTATTGGAGTTTAAACGCCAATTTTGGTGCCTGTTTGGGCGTTTAACTCCAGCTTTGGTGCCGGTTCTAGCGTTTTACGCCAGAAAAGAGTCTCTAGTGGGCATTTGGACGCCAGTTTGGGCCATCAAATCTCGGGCAAAGTATGAACTATTATACATTGATGGAAATCCCAAGATGTCTACTTTCCAACGCAATTGAGAGCGCGCCAATTGGGCTTTTATAGCTCCAAAAAATCCACTTTGAGTGCAGGGAGGTCAGAATCCAACAGCATCTTCAGTCCTTTCTAATCCTCTGAATCAAATTTTTGCTCAGGTCCCTCAATTTCAGCCAGAAAATACCTGAAATCACAAAAAAACACACAAACTCATAGTAAAGTCCAGAAATGTAATTTTTGCATAAAAACTAATAAAAATATACTAAAAAGTAACTAAAACTTATTAAAAACTATGTAAAACCAATGCCAAAAAGTGTATAAATTATCCGCTCATCACAACACCAAACTTAAATTGTTGCTTGTCCCCAAGCAACTGAAAACAAAATAGGATAAAAAGAAGAGAATATACAATAAATCTCAAAATATCAATGAAACTTAGTCCCAATTAGATGAGTGGGGCTAGTAGCTCTTGCCTCTGAACAGTTTTGGCATCTCACTTTATCCTTTGAAGTTCATAATGATTGGCATCCATTAGGAACTCAGAATTTAGATAGTGTTATTGATTCTCCTAGTTCAGTATGTTGATTCTTGAACACAGCTACTTTATGAGTCTTGGCCGTGATCCTAAGCATCTTGTTTTCCAGTATTACCACCGGATACATAAATGCCACAGACACATAACTGGGTGAACCTTTTTAGATTGTGACTCATCTTTGCTAGAGTCTCCAGTTAGAGATGTCCAGAGTTCTTAAGCACACTCTTTTGCTTTGGATCATGACTTAAACCACCCAGTCTCAAGCTTCTCACTTGGACCTTCATGACACAAGCACATGGTTAGGAACAGCTTGATTTAGCTGCTTAGGCCAGGATTTTGTTCCTTTGGGCCCTCCAATCCATTAATACTCAAAGCCTTGGATCCTTTTTACCATTGCCTTTTGGTTTTAAGGGCTATTGGCTTTTTCTTCTTGCTTTTTCTCTTCTTTTTTTCTTTTTTTTCTTTTTAATTTTTGCCACCTTTTTTTCGCAAGCTTTATTATTCACTGCTTTTTCTTGCTTCAAGAATCAATTTTATGATTTTTCAGATCATCAATAACATTTCTCTTTTTTTCATCATTCTTTCAAGAGCCAACAAATTTAACATTCATAAACTTCACTATAAAAAATATGCACTGTTCAAGCATTCATTTAGAAAACAAAAAGTATTGCCACCACATCAAAATAATTAAACTAATTTCAAGATAAAATTTGAAATTCATGTACTTCTTGTTCTTTCGTAATTAGGAACATTTTTCATTTAAGAAAGGTGAAGGATTCATAGAATTATTCATAGCTTTAAGACATAGACACTAGACACTAATGATCATGTAATGAAGCTAAAACATAGTCAAATATAAAGCATAAAAATCGAAAAATAAAAAAATAAGAACAAGAAAATTAAAGAATGGGTCCACCTTAGTGATGGCGGCTAGTTCTTCCTCTTGAAGATCTTATGGAATGCTTGAGCTCCTCAATGTCTCTTTCTTGCCTTTGTTGCTCCTCCCTCATGGCTCTTTGGTCCTCTCTAATTTCATGGAGGATAATGGAATGCTCTTAGTGCTTCATCCTTAGTTGCTCCATGTTGGAACTCAAATCTCTTAAGGAGGTGTTGAGTTGCTCCCAATAGTTGTGTGGAGGAAAATGCATCCCTTGAGGTATCTCAGGAATTTCTTGATGAGAAACTTCCTCATGCACTTGTTGAGGTCTATGAGTGGGCTCTCTTGTTTGCTCCATCCTCTTTTTGGTGATGGGCTTTTGAGATAAATCTTTCCAACTCCCATGACTCGAAGGTGGAAGCAATTGCCTTCCCTTTCCTCTTCCTTGAGGTTTCTCCGGCCTTAGGTGCCATTAATGGTTATGGAAAAACAAAAAAGCAAGGCTTTTTCCACACCAAACTTAAAAGGTTTGGTCGTTCTCGAGCAAAAGAAGAAAGAAAAGAGGAGAAGAAGAAGAAATAGAGGAGATAGAAGTGTGTGAAGGGTTCAGCCAAGGGGGTTTTAGTGGGTTAAGATGTGTGAAATTAAAGGTTTTAAGGAAGGCTACATCTAGGAAAAGAGAGGGGTGGATGGCCGAATGGAAGTGGGTGGGTTTGGGAGGGAAATTGTTTGAATTTGAATGGTGAGGTAGGTGGGGTTTGATGGTGGGGTTTTTGGGGAAGAGTGGATGGATGTGAGTGGTGAAGAGATTGTGGGGAAGAGGGTAGGATTTGATAGGTGAATAACGGTTTGGGAAGAGTGTTATGGAAAGGTGTGAAGAGGAGAGAGAGTGAGTTGAGGTAGGTGGAGATCCCGTGGGGACCACAGATCCTGAGGTGTCAAGGCTTTTTAATCCATGCACCTTGCTGGCGTTAAACACCCCTCTGTGTGCATTTCTAGCATTTAAACTCCAGGTTGCTTCCCTTTTTGGCGTTTAAACGCCAGTCTGCTGCCCTTTTCTAGCGTTTAAACGCCCAGAAAGGTGCCAGACTGGGCATTTAAACGCCCATTTTTATACCTTTACAGACATTTAAACGCCAGTTTGCCTGCCACTTCTGGCGTTTAAACGCCAGACTGCTGCCCATTGGCGTTTAAACGCCCAGAATGGTGCTAGGTTGGGCGTTAAACGTCTATTTCGGTATCCTTACTGGCGTTACTCGTCCTCCAGGGTGTGCCATTTTTTATGCTATTTTTTATTTTGCTTTAATTTTTTGCAGTTGTTTTTGTAACTCCACATGATCATGATCCTAAAGAAAACATAAAATAACATAGATAAATAAAATTGGGTTGCCTCCCAATAAGCGCTTCTTTAATGTCAATAGCTTGACAGTGAGCTCTTTTAGAGCTTCACAGATGTTCAGAGCATGATTGTGGCCTCCCAACACCAAACTTAAAGTTTGAGTGTGGGGGCTCTGTTTGACTCTGTACTGAGAGAAGCTTTTCATGCTTCTTCTCCATGTTTACAGAAGAAGATCCTTGAGCCTTAAACACAAGGTAGTCCTCATTTAATTGAAGGACTAACTCTACTCTATCCACATCAATCATAGCCCTTGCTGTGGCAAGAAAGGGTCTTCCAAGGATGATGGATTCATCCTCATCCTTCCCAGTGTCTAGGATTATGAAGTCAGCAAGGATGTAAAGGCCTTCAACCTTCACTAAGACATCCTCTACAAATCCATAAGCCTGTTTCATTGATTTGTCTGCTATCTCTAGTGAGATTCTTGCAGCTTGTATCTCAAAGATCCCTAGTTTCTCTATTACAGAGAGTGGCATGAAGTTGATACCTGACCCTAGGCCACACAGAGCATTTTTAAAGGAAATGGTGCCTATGGTGCAGGGTATTAAGAACTTTCTGGGATCCGATTTCTTTTGAGGCAATGTTTGCTGAATCCATGTATTCAGTTCATTGATGAGTAATGGAGGTTCATCCTCCCAAGTCTCATTACCAAATAACTTGGCATTCAGCTTCATGATTGCTCCTAGATATTGAGCAATTTGCTCTTCAGTAGTAACTGCATCTTTTTCAAAAGAAGAATATTCTTCAGAGCTCATGAATGGTAATAAGAAGTTCAGTGGAATCTCTATGGTCTCTGTATAAGCCTCAGATTCCTTTGGTTCCCAATTAGGGAACTTCTTATTGGTCAGTGGACGTCCATTTTGGCCTTCCTCAATGGAAATCACTGCCTTTCCCTCCTCTACAGGTTCGGCCATGTTGGATGTGTAGATGGCCTTGCACTCTCTTTTTGGATTCTCTTTTGTATTGCTTGGAAAAGTATTAGGAGGAGTTTCAGTAACTCTTTTACTCAGTTGACCCACTTGTGCCTCCAAATTTCTGTTGGAGGACCGTGCCTCAGTCATGAAACTGAGAGTGGCCTTGGATAGATTAGAGACTATGTTTGCTAAGCCAGAGAGGCTCTGCTCAGAATTCTCTGTTTGTTGCTGAGAAGATGATGAAAAAGGTTTGCTATTGCTAAACCTATTTCTCCCACCGTTATTGTTGTTGAAACCTTGTTGAGGCTTCTGTTGATGCTTCCATGAGAAATTTGGATGATTCCTCCATGAAGGATTATAGGTGTTTCCATAGGGTTCTCCCATGTAATTCACGTCTTCTATTTCAGGATTCTCAGGGTCATAAGCTTCTCCTTTAGAGGAGGCTTCTTTAACACTGCCAGATGCAGCTTGCAATCCATTCAGATTCTGAGAAATCATATTGACTTGCTGAGTCAATATTTTGTTCTGAGCCAATACAGCATTCAGAGTATCAATCTCAAGAACTCTTTTCTTCTGAGTCACCCCATTATTCACAGGATTCCTTTCAGAAGTGTACATGAATTGGTTATTTGCAACCATCTCAATGAGTTCCTGGGCTTTTATAGGTGTTTTCAGATGAAGGGATCCACCAGCAGAATGATCCAATAACATCTTTGACAATTCAGACAGACCATCATAGAATATACATATGATGCTCCATTCTGGAAACATGTCAGAAGGACACCTTTTGGTTAATTGTTTGTATCTTTTCCAAGCTTCATAGAGGGATTCACCTTCCTTCTGTCTGAAGGTTTGGACGTCCACTCTGAGCTTACTCATCTTTTGAGGTGGAAAGAATTTGGTCAAGAAAGCATTGACCAGCTTGTCCCAAGAGTTCAGGCTTTCTCTAGGTTGTGAGTCCAACCATGTCCTAGCTCTGTCTCTTACATCAAAGGAAAAAAGCATAAGTCTGTAGACCTCGGGATCAACCCCATTGGTCTTAACAGTTTCACAGATCTGCAAGAATTCAGATAAGAACTGATGAGGATCTTCTGATGGAAGTCCATGAAACTTGCAGTTTTGCTGCATTAGAGAAACTAATTGAGGCTTAAGCTCAAAGTTGTTTGCTCCAATGGCAGGAATTGAGATGCTTCTTCTATAGAAGTTGGAAGTTGGTGCAGCATAGTCACCAAGCATCTTCCTTGCATCTCTGGCATTGTTGTTATTTTCGGCTGCCATGTCTTCTTCTTTTTCGAAAATTTCTGTCAGGTCCTCTTCAGAGTATTGTGCTTTAGCTTCTCTTAGCTTCTTCTTCAGAGTTCTTTCAGGTTCAGGATCAGCTTCAACAAGAATGTATTTATCCTTGTTCCTGCTCATATGAAAAAGAAGAGAACAAAAAAGAAGAGGATTCCTTTATGTCACAGTATAGAGATTCCTTTATGTGAGTAGAAGAGAAAAAGAATAGAAGAATGAGGTAGAGGGAAAATAAGAAGAATTCAAACACAGATGGAGAGAGAGGGTTCGAATTATGAGTAGAAGAGAAGTGTTAGTAGATAAATAAAATAAATAGAAAGAGATGAGAGAGAGAGAGAGAGAGTTCGAATATTAAATAAAAGAAAAAGGAAAAATATTTTTGTTTTTATTTTAAAAATTAGTTAGTATTCGAAAATTAAGAAAGGAATAAAATAAAATTAGAGTTTAAAACAATTAGTTAATTAAAAAGATTTTTGAAAAGAGGAAGGTGATTTTCGAAAATGAGAAGTGAAAAAGTAGTTAGGTGGTTTTGAATAAGATAAGAAATAGCAAGTTTTGAAAAGATAAGATGTTAGAAGAAGATTTTGAAATTAAAATTTGAAAAAGATATGATTGAAATCTATTTTGAAAAAGATTTGAAAAAAGAAGTTTAAAAAGATTTGATTTTGAAAATTGAAATTGATGACTTGACTAACACGAAACTAAAAGATATGATTCTAGAATTTAAAGATTGAACCTTTCTTAACAAGAAAGTAACAATCTTGAAATTTTTTTAATCAAATCCTTAATTGTTAGCAAGGTTTTCGAAAATATGAAATAAAAATAAGAAAAATATTTTGAAAATTAATTTTTAAAATTTTTCGAAAATATTAAGAAGAGAAATGAAAAAGATTTGATTTTTGAAAAAGATTTAAAAAGATAGAATTTTTAAATTGAAATTTTGACTTGACTAACAAGAAACCACTAAATTTTAAAAATCTTTGACTAAGTCAACCCAAAATTTTGAATTTTATGAGTGAAATAAGAAAAAGATATATTTTTTATTTTTGAATTTTAATGAGGAAAGAGAAAAACAAAAAAATTAACTCAAAACATAAAAAATTTGGATCAAAACCAATGATGCATGCAAGAACACTTTGAATGTCAAGATGAACATCGAGAACACTTTGAAGATCATGATGAACATCAAGAACATATTTTTGAAAAATTTTTAAGAAAAGAAACACATGCAAGACACCAAACTTAGAAATTTTTAATGCTTAGACACTAACAAATTAAAAATGCATATGAAAAACAAGAAAAGACTCAAAACAAGAAAATCACAAGATCAAACAAAGACAATCATCAAGAACAACTTGAAGATCAAGAAAAACATATGCATGAGTTTTCGAAAAATGCTAGAAGAATAAAAACATGCAATTGACACCAAACTTAAAATTTGACTCTAGACTCAAACATGAAACACAAAAATTTTTTTTATGATTTTATTAAATATATTTTTTTTTTGAAAAATTTTCGAAAATTAGAAAAAAAAATTCAAAGATTTTTGAAAAATTTTTGAAAATAGAACAAGAAGAAAATAACCCAATCTAAGCAACAAGATGAACCATCAGTTGTCCAAACTCGAACAATCCCCGGCAACGGCGCCAAAAACTTGGTGCACGGAATTGTGATAGACAACTCCGATACAACTAACCAGCAAGTGCACTGGGTCGTCCAAGTAATACCTTATGTGAGTAAGGGTCGATCCCACGGAGATTGTCGGCTTGAAGCAAGCTATGGTCATCCTGTAAATCTCAGTCGGGCGGATTCAGAATGTTATGAGAGTTTAGATAATTAAAAGATAAATAAAACATAAAATAAGATAGGGATACTTATGCAATTCATTGGTGGGAATTTTAGATAAGTGTATGGAGCTGCTTTGTTGCTCCTGAACTTCTGCTTTCCTATTGCCTTCATCCAATCGTTCATACTCCTTTCCATGGCAAGCTGTATGTTGGGGGATCACTGTTGTCAATGGCTACCATCCGTCCTCTCAGTGAAAATGGTCCAGCTACGGGTTACATAGGGCTAATCATCTGTCGGTTCTCACTTGTGTTGGAATAAGATCCAATGATCCTTTTGCGCACTGTCACGGCGCCCAACACTCATGAGTTTGAAGCTCGTCACAGTCATCCTATCGCAGATCCTACTCGGAATACCACAGACAAGGTTTAGACTTTCCGGATCTCAAGAATGCTGCCAATTGGTTCTAGCTTATACCACGAAGACTCTGATTTCACGGAATTGAAAGGCTCTATTGTCAGGAGAGGCAATCATACGTCGTGAACTAGAAACCCAAGAGATACACACTCAAGCTCTCGCCAGAAAGAACGGAAGTGGTTGTCAGGTACGCGTTCATAAGGGATGATGATGATGAGTGTCACGGATCATCACATCCATCAGGTTGAAGTACAAGTGAATATCTTAGAATAAAAATAAGCGTGAATTGAATGAAAAACAATAGTACTTTGCATTGATTCATGAGGAATAGCAGAGCTCCACACCTTAATCTATGAGGTGTAGAAATTTCACCGTTGAAAATACAAAAGTGATGAAGGTCCAGGCATGGCCGAATGGCCAGCTCCCAAAACTTGATCAAGAGATCAAAAGTGATCCAAAGATAGTCTCAAAAATGATCTAAAGATATCAATACAATAGTAAAAAGTGCTATTTATACTAAACTAGTAAACTAGGTTTACAGAAAATGAGTAACTAAGTGTAAATAGTGCAGAAATCCACTTCCGGGGCCCACTTGGTGTGTGTTTGGGCTGATCATTGAAGCTTTCACGTGCAAAGGCTATTCTTGGAGTTTAAACGCCAGTTTTGGTGCCAGTTTGGGTGTTTAACTCCAGCTTTGGTGTCGGTTCTGGCGTTTTACAGTAGAAAAGGGTCTCTGGTGGGCGTTTGGACGCTAGTTTGGGCCATCAAATCTCGGGTAAAGTATGGACTATTATACATTTCTGGAAAACCCAAGATGTCTACTTTCCAACGCAATTAAGAGAGCTCCAATTGGGCTATGGTAGCTCTAGAAAATCCACTTTGAGTGCAGGGAGGTCAGAATCCAACAGTATCTTCAGTCCTTTCTCAGGGAGGTAAGAGACATTCATTTCCGGGACATGTGCCAGGGCACCAAATCCTATTTCTTCAATTATATCTTTCTTTTTGACTCATATCCCTGAACACTGTTTCTATTACCTTTGTTCGACATCTGCAATCATGAGTTTTCTGCAAGTTTTGAAACAGAATGTGAGGATATACTTATAATACAAAATAGATATTATTTGAATGAAAATGGATAAATATATTTAATATGCTTACATTATAGTGCGGCTTCTCCTTCTTTGTCACCATTGTCTTTTTCCGTTTTTTCGTAATGAAAAAATTTGGTCAATATTTCACTCAATACACCAACAAGCACAAGTATGCATATGTTAATCAAGTCAATTAAAATGTCCCAGTCCACTGAACCGAACCCTATTCATGCACTAAATAAACATGATAAATAATAAAACAGCTAGAAAAGCATTACTGCATGCAATCAGAATAACCCTAAACCTTGAACACACTAATTATCAAGTGAATGAGAATCCCCAAAGCCACCGAACCAAACAACATATATGTGGTGAACAAATCGTTATAAACTTTCAATCATCAAGAATAGTATTTCTCCATCCAAAAGATGTCAACTCAACAGAGAAACAACCAAGTTCAAATTTAGATACAGTATGTACTTACATACATGACAAACCCCATTTTGACGGTTTATCTTGTATTGATTTTTGGGGATTTTATCACCTTTTACCCACATTTATTCAATGAAATAGCATGGTTTTATAACTTCTCCCTTAATTGCGCTTAAGAGTGAAAACATGCTTTTTAGGACTTAAAATAGCTAAATCTAATTCTCCTTGATTCCATTAGATGCCTTGATATGTTTGTTAAGTGATTTAAGGTTTAGGAGGCAAAGATTGGATCAAGGGAATGAAGAAAGAAAGCATGAAAAGTTGGAGAACTCATGAAGAAATGAAAGAACCGGAAAGCTATCAAGCCGACCTCTTCGCACTTAAACGACCATAACTTGAGCTACAGAGATCCAAATGATGCGGTTCCAGTTGGGTTGGAAAGCTAACATCTGGGGCTTCGAAACGATATAAGATTTGCCATAGTTGCTACAAGTATGGTGGCGCGCACGCGCATAGTACGCGCACGCGCCGTTGCTGCCACCTAGTCCACTTGAAGCAAAACGTGGCCAGCGATTTTAGAAGCCTTGTGGGCCCAATCCAACTCATTTCTGATGCTATTTAACCCAAGGAGTGAAGAGGGAAACACAATCTAGTTACCATTAGTCATAGTTTAGTTTAGAAGTAGTTTCTAGAGAGAGAAGCTCTCACTTCTCTCTAGGATTAGGATTAGGATTAGGATTAGGTTTAGTTCTTAGATCTAGATTTTAATTCATCTTCTTCTACTTCTATCTTCTCAATTCATTGTTGTTACATTCATTCTTCTTCCATTCTTTTATTGTAATTTCCTTTATGTTGTTCTTGCATTTTGTTGTAGATCTACTTTTGTTCCTTCCATTTTCTTTCAACTCAATAAGAGGTAATTCATAATAATTGTTCTTCTTTGCTTTTCTATTGTTGATCTCTTGCCTTTGTAGTTAGATCTCTCTTTAATTCTTGCAATTTATGTTGTTTACTTTTATTGCCTTTTATGTGTTTGTTGAAATGCCTCTTCTAG
>NC_029777.3:35252062-35253377 GCF_000817695.3 Arachis duranensis | reverse complement strand
CTACTTGGTCTTGAGTTTTTCATGCTTATCTTTTGAAAAATACCAAGTGATGAGAATTGCCTTCGAGCTTGTAACTCTTCTTGAATTACATGATTTGGCCACCATGTGATTTGAACCTTATTTTGTGATTAGGCAACCTCTTGATGATGGATGATGTTGTGCATTTACCTTAATGCATTGTATTTCATGATTATATCCATCCATATGTTTGACTTGAATGCTTTCATACTTCTTTAATGCTTGTTTTACCTTACAAGTTTACTTAAAGCATCTCAAGCACACTAGGATAAGTGAAGTGCATGCTTCTTTTGTGACATAACATTTATGCTAATGTGTGTTCTAAACCGCGCAATTTAGATTTCACACACCTATTTGTCATTAATGTCACACTAATTCACTCACTCAATTCTAGTGATTTACCTCATTCCAACAATTATGCTTCCTTGCTTTTGTCTTCCCATCTTATGGTGTTATATTTTTGTTTTTCACAAATGATGCACCACAAGCAATAACAGAAGCAAGACTAAGAACACGTAGCAATCCAGAGAGTCGACGTACCCCCTTGCTCATCTTTGAGTACACCGAGGACGGTGCAAACTTTTAAGTGTGGGGAGGTCGTCCGACCAATCGGCGATTTTGGGTGACAAAATTATAATTCCAACACTTTTACATTTCATTTTAAGATTTAGGATTTTTGTTGCATTTTCTTATTTTTTTGCATATATATACACAATAAGCTTAGTCAAAATAATGAAATTTTTCAAGGATTTCTATCTTCCAAGAAACTATTTTAGGGCACCCTACCAATTTGAAAAATTTTGTTGAACTTGCTTGAAAGAATTTATTTTGGAACATGGTTTTGAGATAAGAACACAAGCAAGTGAGATTTGAGCCTAATGGCGTGGTTACATCCTATAACCACTTATTTTTCCTTCTTGTGTGCATTGTTCTCTTTCTATGAATGTAATCTTTGATTTGTTTGATTCTTTATGTCCATTATTTTGTGTATTCATGTACTTATATGATTGAGGCCATTATTTTATTAGCTCACTTACCTAGATAGCCTACCTTTTACCTTCTATTGTTAACCAATTTTGAGTCTACGCATAACCCAATTGTTCTTTATTTTAGCACATTACAAGCCTAAAGTGAAAAATAATAATTGTCCTTAATTTGGATCTTTCATTAGCTTAGGCTAGTGAGTGTGTATCATTTAAGTGTGGGGACAATAAAGTGTGGGAACCTTGGGACATTGGGTGAATAAAAGGGTAGTTTTGTATTATTATTGGAAATATTGAGAATTGGGTACATATTG
>NC_029777.3:35250786-35251661 GCF_000817695.3 Arachis duranensis | reverse complement strand
TCATGCAAGTTTGTAAAAATATTTAATAGCTCAATTCAATTTTGGATTAGACTTGCTGGTCCTTAGCCCTTGTGCATATATGCTTCTTGGAGATTGATTTATTTTGACCAAGCAATTGCATTCATTTAGATAGTTGCATATAGGTAGATTGCATCGCGCATTTAGTTAGTTTCCATTGAATAAATGCCATACCCTTACTTCATTCTTGGTTTAAGCATGAGGACATGCTTGGTTTAAGTGTGGGAAGGTTGACAAACCCCATTTTGACGATTTATCTTGTATTGATTTTTGGGGATTTTATCACCTTTTACCCACATTTATTCAATGAAATAGCATGGTTTTATAACTTCTCCCTTAATTGTGCTTAAGAGTGAAATCATGCTTTTTAGGACTTAAAATAGCTAAATCTAATTCTCCTTGATTCCATTAGATGCCTTGATATGTTTGTTAAGTGATTTAAGGTTTAGGAGGCAAAGATTGGATCAAGGGAATGAAGAAAGAAAGCATGAAAAGTTGGAGAACTCATGAAGAAATGAAAGAACCGGAAAGCTGTCAAAGCCGACCTCTTCGCACTTAAACGACCATAACTTGAGCTACAGAGGTCCAAATGATGCAGTTCCAGTTGGGTTGGAAAGCTAACATCCGGGGCTTCGAAACGATATAAGATTTGCCATAGTTGCTACACGTATGGTGGCGCGCACGGGCATAATACGCGCACGCGCCGTTGGTGCACGTGGTTCACTTCATGCAAACTCGTGGCTAGCGAATTTACAAGCCTTGTGGGCCTAATCCAACTCATTTCTGATCCTATTTAAGCCAAGGATTGAAGAGGGATGGACATGTTAGTTACCATTAGTCATAGTTTAGTTTTAGAG
>NC_029777.3:35249234-35250476 GCF_000817695.3 Arachis duranensis | reverse complement strand
TGATTGTTGTTGTTAATTTCTTTCAATAATTGTTGTTAGATTCTCTTCTTGTTGTCAATTTGCTTTGCTTTTCTTTTGTGCCTTCCAAGTGTTTGATGAAATGCTTGGTTGGGTTTTAGTGTAGCTTTTGTTCCTCTTGGCCTAGGTAGAGTAATTAGTGACCCTTGAGTTATCTAATCCTTTTGTTGATTAATAATTAGAAGTTGCTAATTGATTTGAATACCTCTAAAGCTAGTCTTTCCTTTAGGAGTTGATTAGGACTTGAGGAATCAAATTGATTCATCCACTTGACTTTCCTCAATGGTTAGAGGTTAACTAAGTGGGAGCAATGGACAATTCTCATCACAATTGAT
This sequence comes from Arachis duranensis, assembly GCF_000817695.3. Classification (NCBI taxonomy): domain Eukaryota; kingdom Viridiplantae; phylum Streptophyta; class Magnoliopsida; order Fabales; family Fabaceae; genus Arachis; species Arachis duranensis. The sequence continues at coordinate 35,250,123 of NC_029777.3, read as the reverse complement.
AAGGATAACTAGGATGGGATTTCTAGTTCTTATACCTTGCCAAGAGCTTTGTTAGTTGTTAGTTTATTTTCTCTGCCATTTATATTTCTTGTCTAAAATCTTAAAAAACCCAAACATAACTCATAACCAATAATAAGAACATTTGTTTGCAATTCTTAGGGAGAACGATCTGTGGTTTGAATACTTTGGTTATTAATTTTAGGGGTTTGTTTTAGTGACAAACAACTTTTTGTATGAAAAGATTATTGTTTGGTTTAGGAACTATACTTGTGACGAGAATTCATTTGTGAAATTCTAAACCATCAAAAATCCAATCATCAAAATGGCGCCGTTGCCGGGGAATTGTAATGGTGTCATGTTATTGGTTATTGTATATATGTGAATATTGTGAATATGTTTGCTTTTTGCTTCTTTGTTAGTTTTTAGTTTGTTCTCTTTATTTGTTCCTATTTTTTTTTTTGCCCTCTCTTACTATCATGAATTCTCACTTTGGCTATGAGTGTGATTACAACTATGTTGTAGGAAATGAGAATTTCAATGAGAATATGTATCAAGAATGGGATAATCAAAGGTGGGAGGAGCCATATGCATATGATCAATCTTCATGGCAACAACCTCCACCAATGCACTATGAAGAAGAGCCATTCTATGATGCAGACCAATCCAATGGCTATGGTGAATCTCCTTGTGACTTTCAAGAACCACCANNNNTCCGGAAAGTCTCACCTTGTCTGTGGTATTCCGAGTAGGATCCTGGGAATCCGGAAAGTTTAACCTTGTCTGTGGTATTCCAAGTAGGATTCCGTTAATGAATGACTGTGACGTGCTTCAAACCTGCAACCTGCTGGGCGTTAGTGACAGACGCAAAAGAGGGATTCTATTCCAGCAA
>NC_029777.3:35223944-35248836 GCF_000817695.3 Arachis duranensis | reverse complement strand
ACTCTTGAGTTATCTAATTCCTTTGTTGATTGATAATTGGAGAGATTGCTAATTGATTTGAATGCCTCTAAAGCTAGTCTTTCCTTTAGGAGTTGATTAGGACTTGAGGAATCAAATTGATTCATCCACTTGACTTTCCTCCATGGTTAGAGGTTAACTAAGTGGGAGCAATGGACAATTTGTCATCACAATTGAGGAGGATAACTAGGATAGGACTTCTAGTTCTCATATCTTGCCAAGAGCTTTGTTAGTTGTTAGTTTATTTTCTTTGCCATTTATACTTCTTGTCCAAAAGCTTAAAAACCCCAAATATAATTCACAACCAATAACAAGACACTTCATTACAATTCCTAGGGAGAACGACCCGAGGTTTGAATACTTCGGTTTATAAATTTAGGGGTTTGTTTTAGTGACAAACAACTTTTTGTATGAAAGGATTATTGCTTGGTTTAGAAACTATACTTCGACGAGATTTTATTTGAGAAATTCTAAACCGTCAAAAATCCATTCGTCAATACACTATCTACTGAACATAGTAAAAACTAAGTTCAAAGCCCTAGATACACTATCCACTGAACTGAATGAAAATAAGAACAATTTTTATACAAACTCCTAGTTATAGTGAAAAAATGCAATTAGAATAACCCTAAACCCTGAACACACTAAATATCAAGTAAATGAAAATCACCAAGGCCACCGAATCGAACAACATAAATGTGGTGAACAAATCGTTATAAACTTTCAATCATCAAGAATAGTATTTCTCCATGCAAAAGATGTCAACTCAACAGAGTAACAACCAAGTTCAAATTTAGATACAGTATCTACTCACATACACTATCCACTAAACAGAGTAAAAATCAAGTTCAAAGCCCTAGTTACACTATCCACTAAACTAAATGAAAATAAAAACAAATTTCATACAAACCCCTAGTTATAGTGGAAATGCAATCAGAATAACCCTAAACTCTGAACACACTAAATATCAAGTAAATGGAAATCACCAAGGCCACCGAACCGAACAACATATATGTGGTGAACAAATCGTTATAAACTTTCAATCATCAAGAATAGTATTTCTCCATACAAAAGATGTCAACTCAATAGAGTAACAACCAAGTTCAAATTTAGATATAGTATCTACTCACATACACAATCCACTGAATAGAGTAACAATCAAGTTCAAAACCCTAGTTACACTATCCACTAAACTGAATGAAAATAAGAACAAATTTTGTTCAGAGCCCTAGTTACACTGTAAAAATGCAAACAAAATATGTCGATCTACTAAACGAAGCAAATCAATCCAGTACACCTAAAATGCAACTAGGAGAAATGCTACATTGCAAGATTTCAAATGAACAGTAGTTTTTCTCATACCTTTGTCAGCCTCTGTTGCAGTTTTTGTTTGTTTTTGGTTGTTCCTTGTGAAATCTTCTCACGATTCTTCTCCAGTAGTGGTTTTTGCAGAAAACGTGAGCGTAGTTTGAGTGATTTTGAGAGAGATTCGAAGAGTAGTAGCGATTTTGTGTGTTTTGAAGAAGAAAGAACGTTTTTCCATAATGAAGCGCGAATGAAGTAGCGGTTTCGTGTGTATTGAGCGCATAGAAGTCATGTTTATTTAGTAATATTGGATGCACGTGAGGTTTTTGAAATTGGTCCAACTTAGATACATAGATACATGGATGTGTAGCAGGACAGTAAAAAAAATACCCATAAATTCATAATTAGAATAAAATTAGGTTAATTAGCGTAAAAATTATATATAAAAAATTTGTATTTTTTTATTTAATAGAAGAGTAATCGAGTTTGGAAATTAGTTTGGATTTCACTTTGGATTTCGCTTCTCCAAAATCAATACTCAAAGTAATTATAATCGGATATCATGGAGTCATGGAGTCAGATTCAATTCATTGGTTCTAATATTATATACATATTCAATATCCATTTAATCGGTTTGATTTGGTTCGATTCGATTTAAATTCGAACGGACCGAAACCGATCCGTTACGTTCAAAGTCATGATAAATTGATAACCTCGTCCTCAAGTCCAAACCTGCGGCAAAACCACAAAACACAAACCTTCCGAAAGCACATGACCGTGCTCCTCGTTTTCTTCTTCCCTACGGGAGTACGAGTAATTGACGTTCCACATTTATATTCTTCAAATAGAAAATAAATATATAATCCACGTCATCTAAATATCATCATGTATGCACATTCAAACATACACATACATCATGAACAAGATCCAACTCTGCCGTAACGACTGACATCCTCACTCCCTTGACCTTAAACCCCTTCTCTTTATATATATTTGACCCCGTTGCCTCTCTTTTCAGATTCCTCTTCAAATTAAATTTCAACAACTCTCGTCAAAAACTCAAAACCAACTCTTATTCTTATTTCCCCCAAAACAGTTCCCCACATGGGAGGGGTTAGTTTCAGTTTCAACGTTCAATTTCAGTTTCAGTTTCAGTTTCAGTTTCCATGTCTTCTTTTTTATTCAAATTCCTCACTCACGCAATTTCCGTTTTTTTTTACATCGTGCGGTTACAGAAAACAGATCAGCCAAAGAATGACACGGAGAAGAAGACCGAAGGCGGAGGGAACAAAAACGACGCTCCCTCCACTGTCGTATTGAAGCTAGACATGCATTGTGAGGGATGCGTTAAGAAAATCAAACGCGCCGTTCGCCACTTTGACGGTAACAAACTAACTAACTTAAAACCCACCCACTGGCCACACAAGCGAATTCCGCTATCGATGACAGAATTTTCAACTTTGGTTTGTTGTGGGTTTCAGGTGTGGAAGACGTGAAGGCCGACATCTCCTCTAACAAACTAACCGTCTTCGGAAAAGTGGACCCCGCTAGTGTTCGGGACAGGCTGGCCGAGAAAACCAACAAGAAGGTTGAGCTCCTCTCCCCTCAGCCCAAGAAAGACTCCCCCGCCGCCGATAATAAACCGCCGCCGGAGAAGAAGCCCGATGACAAGAAACCGGAAGCCAAAAAGCCCGAAGAGAAAAAGCCTAAAGAGGTAGATTATTATGATTTAGTTTAATTTTTTATTGTTATTTACTTATTTTTTATCTTGGTCAATACGGTGAAGACTGAAACAGAGTGCAAATTTCATCCTAATTGAAAAATTGAGTCGTAATGTTTCCGTAACGACCGAGTTAAATTAGTGCGACTCGTTCTCCACATAGCTATGACTCTTTTTCTGAATTTCATTTGATTTTAGAGTGTCCTGATTTTAATTATTTAATTTTAATTTGTGGTTTGGTGTTGTGCAGAGCACAGTGGCGTTGAAGATCAGATTGCACTGTGACGGTTGCATTCAGAAAATTCGCAAGATTATCCTCAAGATCAAAGGTAACTTCTGACCTAATTAAATTAAATTAAAGCTGTTATTTCTCTGTACTTAATTTACAAACGTATTTTATTTATTTAAATAGTTAATTATAAGTTGGGTGGGCTTGTGATGCAAGAGCAAAGCCCCACACGATTATTGTTTAAAATGGCACTTAAATTTTAATTAGTTAAATATTGATTAAGAATTAAGGTGAGTACCGACTAATTAATCTAGCATGGTGTGTGATGACGTGTTGCTGAGCAGGAGTGGAATCGGTGAACATTGAAGAAGGGAAGGATTTGGTAACCGTTACGGGAACCATGGACGTGAAGGAAATGGTGCCGTTCCTGAACGAGAAGCTCAAGAGGAACGTTGAGATGATGGGCCCACCCAAGAAAGAAGAAGATAAAAAAAACAAAGAAGGAGGAGGGGAAAAGAAAGTGAAGAAAGAAGGTGGTGGTGGTCGCGGCGGAGGAGACGTTGGGAAGAAGGCGGTGGTGGAGGAAGGTGGGACCAAGGCAGTGGAAATTAACAAAATGGAGCACTCCGGTTACGGGTACCCACCTGCTCCTATGTATTGGTACGATGGGTATGGACCTGGTCAAACTAGTACTAGCTACGCGGTGGAGGTTAACCCTTCTTCATCAGGGGCCGGGTACCCTAATAATCAAGGGTACCCTTATGATTATTGGGGTTATGGAGGGGGCCATGATGTTAATCATCATAATAATCAAGGGTATACCGAGCCACCCCCTTATTACATGCACCCTCGTTATCCTGCTCCTCAGATGTTCAGCGACGAGAATCCCAATGCTTGTTCCCTCATGTGATTCAACGGCCATTGGATTGGAGATCCTCACAATTTTAGGAAAAATAGAGTTAATTTTTGTCTTCTTTTATTTCAGAATTAGATTATACAGCGTATACTCGAAACATATATTAGCAGATTGTAATAGACACCCAAAAAATATTAGCAGATTGTAAATAACAATTTTTATATATAAGGAATTGCGGCAGAAAGGTGCTTCTTCGTTCTATGTAGACATTTAAGGATCTTTTATTCCACTCTCTGTGTTATAATCATGATCATCTACAACAATTCGCATGATGGTTCGGTTATAATGGCAACAGGTCAAACTTTATTATAGAGCTCCTCTTAAATTCTTAATTCTTAAATATTTGCGAATGAATTTTCTTTTTTTTTTTCTCAATTAATATTGGTTTTCCCTAAAGTAGTAGTAAATTGTGTTTAGGACGTCAACTCTGTTATCAATTAAACAAAAAAAGCCTTTATTATTGATCGCATAATTTAAGAAAATAACCATCTTTTGTTAATATGAAAACCCCAGAAGTTAATTGTATTTGTATGCATTAAAAAAGAATCAGAACTTCGGTTCTACCGCATAGGATTGAACAGTGACGTGGCTGGCTGTACGGCCGGCTGGCCTGAGATTTGGATTCTGATAATTAAAGTGGGAAAAGTTGGAGTAGTTTGTTGTTTCCTGTTTGGCCCGTTTCTAATTTTGTGATGTAATTAAAGAAAAACAAATACAGATCATTGTTGAGATACCTTTGATGATGCCGTCGTAATTAAATCTTCAAGAACCTATGGTTTAATTCCAAATTGGCATGCTAAGTTGGAAAGAGTTCTTGGCTTTGTCTTGTATGTTTGACACAATTTTTGTGGGGATTCATACTTAACTATGCAGTTAGTTTTGTTAATTCTATCAAAATTAAAATAAATAATAATAATAATCATGTCGTTAAAACTCATCTTTATTATTTCCTGTTCAGTGTTGACAATTTCCTCCTGCAGCAGGAAAATTATATTAAACAACAATACTGTCATCCCGCCATACGTTCTTTCAGGAAGATAAATTATAATCACTGCTTGAAATTTTGGTGAACGGAAATAAAGTGCTTTTATTTTTTCAGGCAAATTTTGCTTTGGACCTTTTGGGAAATCATATATAATTTTTTTCCCTTTCATTTCATTTAATCTTTTAATAGATTCATAATTTTTTTCATTTTATAATTTTATATAATATTTCACGAGTTAATGTTGTTTTGCAATATTACCCAATTATATATCATTATCATATAAAAAAAAATACTTACAAAAAATTGTTGATTGAAAGATAACGTACAAAGAGAAATAGAGAATGGCTATATATAGTTGGAAAGTTTTCAAGAATATTGGTACACTTAGCGATTTTTTAATCGTTAATCTTAATTTTATATATTATATATATATATCTTTTATAATTAAGATAGACTTTTAAAAATTATTGAAACACCTGGTACACTTGAAAATTTTTTTACATAGTTATATACTATTTGATTGTACTATTATTTGATTGTATTATTATTATTATATAGTTATAATGTCTTTTAAAATCTTATTATTTAACCAATATAAAAGTTACGTGGCTCTCATCTTTCGCCATTCTTATAATAATATAAAAAATAAGCATTTTTTTTTCAAAATATTCAACTATTCTTTTTTTTCTTTTTTTTTTTACTATTTTCTTTCTTGTTTATGAAAAATATTGTGTTGAATTTGAAAAAAAAAAGTTGTTTTTTAATTTGACCATATACTCAAGAATTTGTTACCTACTGTGTGAGTCGGGGATGGTTGGGAGAATTAGGAGATGAGGTGTGATAGAATGAAGATTACTCAGTTCATCGACGGTGAATATACCAGTGATTTCTTTTTCCCCAAAAGAGAGACAGACATGCATACATGATACATACCCACACATTCGTCGCCATGAGAGGTGCATGCTGCTTGCATTGCCGGGAATATGGTGCAACGATATTATATAAAAAATTTGTTATTTCTAAAATTTGAGTTTAAGATGTCTAATTACATCAATTAACTTTATTATTATTATTATTATTATTATTATTATTATTAAACACGTTAACACCTATATTAATATACTCATTTTGTTCAGAAAAGCTAGATAAGCAAATTTTTTCAACTAAATTCAATTAAATTAAATTTATATATTCATGCTTCTTCAACATCGTCTCTTCCTTCTCCTCCGATTTTCCTTCACCTTCATTACCAATTTACCATGATCATGATCATGATCATCACCACCATTTCCTATGATGAATCCAAAAAAATTTAATTGTGTAGACAAAATTAGTATAAAAGAATAGTTAAAAAGAAGTAACATTAATATATTTAAAAATCTAAAATATAATTTAAAGTATGTTAGTCAGTTTTCTAATACGTTATATCATATGTTTATTATTGATATTAGTGTCTTATCAAACATTTCATATCCATCAAGTCATATTTTTATTGATATACATAAGTTGGTTTTGGATGTGTTAGTGAATAGATAATACACAATAATCTTAGGAGACAAATTTTTTTAATCAACGTGAACTAATTTTTTAAAATATTCTTTTATTTATTTTAAATTTTAAATTTAAATTATAAATCCTTAATCCTAATATCTAATTATAAATTTTAAATCCTCAAAAATATACTAATAAAAAAATTTGGCTAACAACAACGACTAATTTAAAATTAGTTACATATGCTTTTTAATTTCTATTAGAGAATATGCAATATGCAATATAATCCAATTTGGACAATTTTTTGGTACGAAAGAAGTGAAGTTGACTAATGAGCATCAAAGGTATACCGCCAGAAAAATATGGACAAAATTTTACAGTACTAATGCTAGACATATACATATATGGTATAGTTTATGGTGGTCACAAGTTTTGGTGCCTATAGTGGCTATAAATTTTACAAAATGATATTTTCAACTAAATAAAATAAAAAATTGAAATACGTTTCAGTTCTATTAATAAATAATGATATGTTTATGAGTGTAAATAAAAGAAAAAATTAGACCATTTATCATATTTCTTGAAAAAAAAATGATTTATCGTTTTCTCTCATCGTCAGAAATGAAGTTGCTACCAATGCCCAAAATTTAAAAAATGATAGTATCTAAAAATACTTGCATTGCATTAATATTTTCATTATCTACTTATACTTTTCTTTTTTGTAATTAATAATTTTAAATTTCACTTTACTAATATTAAAATTTAATTAATAACAGTAACTTTAGACTTCAAAATTTTTATTGCAGAATAAAATGATTATTTTATTTAAAAATAAAAGATATAAATAATTATTTATTAACGTGAGAAAAAAAATTAATGCAATGTATGTATTTTTAGATACTATCATTTTTTAAATTTTGGGCATTGGTAGCGATTTTATTTCCGACGACGAGAGAAAACGATAGATCATTTTTTTGTCAAAAAATATGATAAATGGTCTAATTTTTTTCTTAAATAAATTATTATATTATTATCAAAATTAAATTAAATAAAATAATAAAAATAAATAAATGATATATATGATCTCAATTAACTTTTAAGAAGTACTACTAAATATTAATACTCTCATGGATATTTTGAGAACCTAGAGTTGACTTTGTATAATTATTAGCTAATTGAATCATTATTAATATTACTATTGATAGAGAATTATTCAAATAAAAGTGACAAAAATATTTTTTTTATAAAGATATTTTGTTTAAAAATGTGATTTATTTATTTAGCCAAATTTTAAATAAAGACAACATTTTTATAAATATCAAAATCTAACCATATAATTCATCATCTAAAAAAAAAAATATATATTTTTGCATAAAAATAATTATAAAATTTTTATTGTAGTATTCACCCTATTATTATGGTCATTATTTGTTTTACATTTGTTTATATTGAATTTTTTAATTTCAATAAATTAAAATTTTATAATACAAACACTTTTATTATTATTGTATTAATATTTAATAATATAAAATTTTTTCCTACATAAATATTTTTTTTAAATATAGGGACACATATTATTACAATGGGATATTATATATCTACTTCTATCTATATTGGATCTGTCCCTGACCAACATTTTTTTATCAGTTATTTTTTTTCTCCTCTTTTTATTTATTTTGTTTCTCCTTTTTCTTCTTTCTCATCCTCCTCCCTTTTATTATCATTATCTATTATCATTACTATTACTACCACTATCATTATAATCATTTAGTTCAATATCACATCATTAATAAAACCACATAATTTATTTATAAATAACACGATAATTTTTAGTAAATAACACAAAAAATATTCAAAAGAGCATAAATCTAAAACTTTGACTAATTCAACCAACAAAAATATATTTAAATATATTAAATTAAAAAATACATCAAATTGTTACAAATGATATAAAAATGATTAATCTCTTATATATTAGTACAATACTACACAATTAATTTAGTGATAACAAAATATATTATTTAATTAAAAATGACACAAAATTTTTTTATAAATGACACAAAAAATATTTAAAGAACCACAACTATAAAACCTTAACCAAAAAACACATTCAAATATGTTTTGGAATAAAAAATATCAATTTATTGCAAATGCCATAGAAATCGCTAAACTTTTTATATATGAATTCAATATCACTTAATCAGTTCAATGATAAAAAAAATATATCATTTAATTAGAACTAGCACAAAAGTTTTTGGTGAATAATACAAAAAGTCCTCAAAAACTACAAGTTAAAATTTTTTTTAATAACTTTTAATTGGTTAAGAAATTTCATGTGTTACAGTTAAATTTTTTTTTTGTATAACGTGGTTTAGAAATTTCAGTGGTATTTTTGTTTTCAGTAACTTTTAATTGGCTAAGAAATTTTCTAGGTCACGATTAAAAAATTTCTGTGTCAAAATTAAAAAATTCTTATGCCACGGTATAAAAGTTTTCTTCACAATTCATCATCATCATCATTAAAAATATTTTGTTATTGTTTTTCTTCTTTCACTATCTTAACAAAAATCTATATCACAATTAAAAAATTTTTTGTTCTTCTTCTTGTTTCACCTTTCCATAATTCTTCTTATTTTTATCCTCTTAACAATAATAAAAATAAGAAAAAAATAAATGTATAGAAGAAGAAGAAATAATAAATACTGCAATAACACTAGGAGAAAGAAGAGGAAAACAAATAAAAAAAAAGCAACAACAATAATGTAAAAATCTGTAAAAATTAATAAATAATTAGTTAATAAATTAATTATTATTTAAAAATTAGAAAATTAAATTTTATATTTTAGAATGGAAGAAATAATTAAAATACGAATTTTGACACCAATTTTAAAGATTTTAATCTAAAACTGGACCGAACAGACCAAACCAATTAAATCAAACCCAAACTAAACCCATGGCCCAACCCAATTGCCACTTAAAAGAAGAACTTCAGCTCTTCTTCCCCAAATTCAAGTAGGAATCACGTTGAACCAAAGAAGGGAGAAAGGGGAGAAACACAAACCCGGCTCCAATTTCAATTTCACTTATCTTTTAATTCGGAGCTCTGATTGACGAGTCGTCAGCGACCACGCGTTTGTCTCGAAATTCTCTACAAAGTTCACTAACCAATTTGGTAAGAAATTCAATTTTTCTCACCCAAAATTCCTCCCTTCAGTTTTGAAATTCATGAGCTTTAAAATTGACTATTATGTGATTTTAAAGGTTTAGGGTGAACTCTAGCTTGCGGGTATTGTTGGGTGTTGTCCCATTAGGCTATAGGTGAGGTAAGAAGCTCTCAACCCTTGGTGAACTTTTCAATTTAATAAGACCTATGTTGAATTATGATGAAATTGTATGTTGTTAGATTAAATGCTTGAGGTTTAAAGTGATTGGTGGTGTTGGATGCTGGATTGAACTTGTTGAGTGGTGAATTAGAGATTGGGACTTATGGTGAGGAGAATTTTGAAGTGCTTTGTGGCTTTACAAAGAATCGGCCAAGGTATAGTTTTGCTTTCTCGTAGATAATATATAATGTTTCATGAAAACATAGGCTAGATGACCATAGGATAAGTTGTATGATATGGAAGGTTAAGGTTTAGTGACTCATTGGAAATTGTTGAGTGGGTAGTTGAAATTCATGATGATTGGTTATTAATGAATGTGATAAATAATATTGATAGTAATTGATGATGAGGAAGGGTGGCAAAGTCCGAGTTTTAGGGGAGGTGTGGTGCACGAAATTGTAAATCACACTTTTCACAACTCGTACAACTAATCAGCAAGTGCACTGGGTCGTCCAAGTAATATCTTACGTGAGTAAGGGTCGATCCCACGGAGATTGTCGGCTTGAAGCAAGCTATGGTTATCTTATTATTCTTAGTCAGGATATCAATAATGGTTCTTAGTTTTAATTGCGAAAAATAAAAGAACATGAAATAAATACTTGTTATGCAGTAATGGAGAGTGGGTAGGAGTTTTGGAGATGCTTTGCCTTCTGAATCCCTGCTTTCCTACTGTCTTCTTCTTCACGCACGCAAGGCTCCTTCCATGGCAAGCTGTATGTTGGTGGATCACCGTTGTCAATGGCTACCATCCGTTCTTTCAGTGAAAAAGGTCCATGTACACGGCTAATCATCTGTCAGTTCTCACTTGTGTTGGAATAGGATCCAGTGATCCTTTTGCGTCTGTCACTATGCCCAACGTTCGTGAGTTTGAAGCTCTTCACAGTCATCCCATCCCAGATCCTACTCGGAATACCATAGATAAGGTTTAGACTTTCCGGATCTCAAGAATACTGCCAATTAATTCTAGCTTATACCACGAAGACTCTGGTCTCACGGATTGAACGCTCTGTTGTCAGGAGAAGCCGTCAAACTTGTGAACCAGGAACCCAAGAGATAAACACTCAATCTAAGGTAGAATAGAAGTGGTTGTCAAGCATGCGTTCATAGGTTGAGAATGGTGATGAGTGTCACGGATCATCACATTCATCATGTTTAAGTGCGAGTGAATATCTTAGAATAGAATCAAGTGTGATTGAATAGAAAACAGAAGTAATTGTATTAATCCATCGAGACACAGCAGAGCTCCTCACCCCCAACCATGGGGTTTAGAGACTCATGTTGTAGAAGATACAAATTCAAATATAAAATGTCATGAGATGCTGAATGAATCTCTAAAAGTGGTTTTTATACTCAACTAGTAACCTAGGTTTACAGAAAATGAGTAAGTTAAGATAAATAGTGCAGAAATCCACTTTCGGGGCCCACTTGGTGTGTGTTTGGGATGAGCAATGAAGCTTTCACATGTAGAGGCTATTCCTGGTGTTTAACTCCAGCTTTTGTGCCAGTTTGGGCATTTAACTTTAGCTTGTATCCTGTTTCTGGCGTTTAACGCCATAATAGGGTGAAAAGTTGGCGTTAAACGCCAGTTTGCGTCATCACAACTCGGGCAAAGTATGAACTTTTATCTATTGTTGGAAAGCCCAAGATGTCTACTTTCCAACGCAATTGAGAGCGTGCCAATTGGGCTTCTGTAGCTCCAGAAAATCCATTTCGAGTGCAGGGAGGTCAGAATCGAACAGCATCTACAGTCTTTTTTCAACCTCTGAATCAGATTTTTGCTCAGGTCCCTCAATTTCAGCCAGAAAATACCTGAAATCACAGAAAAACACACAAACTCATAATAAAGTTTAGAAATGTGATTTTTGCATAAAAAAGAATAAAAATATACTAAAAAGTTGCTAGATCCTACTAAAAACTATATGAAAACACCTCCAAAAAGCGTATAAAATATCCGCTCATCAAGGTGCTGTCAAATTTTTTTGAGAATTTTGGGAGTGTTTTAAATTTAAGAATGAAACTGAAATTGGTTTTGGTTTAAATAATTTGGTTTTGATTTGAATAATTTGGCTTTGGTTTAAATTTTATTTTGATAAATTCAAATTGCGAAGCTATGATTTTAAGGAATTTAAGGAAATGAGATTGGTTACCGCTCCCCTAATGTCTAGAGGTCTTACTGAGGGGTTTAACTAATAAATGATTTTCTTTTGTCTTTTGAAAGAAGAATTGGTTTTAAGTAAAATTGTTTTGACGGTTTTGGAGAATGTTACAAAGAGGTGGTTTTAGTTTTAAAGGAAAAAGAGATTTGAGATTTGAATTACCTGGGCAGTATGCAAGGGTTGTGGCTTAGTCCCACTTGCTTCGGGTTAAGATTTTAAAAGATTGTGGTTTTGAATTTGAGTTTTGACCTGGCAAGGATCATGGTTGTGTACTGCTTGTCCAGTATCACGGTGGACTTAGGGATCGTGGTTGTTTACCACCCATGGATTGTGAATGTGTTTATGGGGATCGTGGTTATTTACTGCCCACGTGTGTACTATTTTTCAATTGAAAACGTCTATGGAGATTGAGGTGGTTTACCGTCCGTAGATAGTGGGGATCAAAGTGGTTTACCACTCACCAGATGAGGATCGTGGTACTGTACCGCTCACCATTTTTTCAAGAGGACGATGTCTGGGTAGCTACTGGACATGTCGGGTTGGATTTATAACTGAGAGATGAGACTCATCGCCCATAGGGCAGGCATACATCATATGTATATGTGTGACTTGTTTGATTATGCATTAGTTGGACTTGCCTATGTGATTATTATGCTTACCTGCTATATTGCTACCTGCTATATTTATATCCTACTTGTGTTTGTTTTGTATGTATTGCTTGTCTGTGCACCGGAGTTTTGGAGGATTGGAGGAAGGCGAAAAGCTGAGGGAATAAGTAGAATTGAGTTAGACTTAGGAACCTTAGATAGCTCACATTTTATTATGGTTTTAAACTTTAACTCTAAGCTCTATATCTAAGTGTCGGAGTTCTAGGATCGCCTCTGCCTTTCCTGCAACCTTATATATTATGTATATGGGCACCATTACCATGTTGAGAACCTCTAGTTCTCATTCTATATCTATGTTGTTGTTTACAGATGCAGGTTGAGATGTTCCTCGGTGAGTATCTGAAGGTTTCTATGGCAAGCGAAGTTGGAAAGTTATATTTTGGAGTTGTCTGTTATGTATTTTCTGTTCATAGACTCTCATATATATAAATGATGATTAATCCTTTAAGAGGCTTTTTGTAGAACTAGGTATTTTCTTTATGCATGTTGGGATATATACTTATGCTTATATATGTATCTATACTCTGGCCAGCCTTAGTTTCGTAAATTGTATCTGGAGCTTGATATTCTGTATTTTTGCCCTCAACTCTTTGTATATACTCATGTCTTACCCTTATCTTTTCTCTGGTTTTACGTTTTGAGTGTAATGCGCTTTTCTTTTCACAGTTTTTTTGCTTAAACCTTTCTTCATGGCTCTTAGTTACAAATTTTTTCAACTATATCTATGTATATATTTTATTTTTAGAGGTCGTAATACATTACCACCTCTATGTTATGACTTAAACATAAAGTTTTTTGTGGTAGGGTGTTACAAATAGCAACAATAAAAGAACAATAATAAAGAAAAAACACCTAAAGAAAAAGAAGTATGTCATTTACGTGCATATTGTGTGAGTGATTTTGTTGGATTTTAATCCAATTTGATTGAATTTAATTGACAAAAATTACTTAAATGTATAAGAAACTATTTTATTGAAATGCTTTTGCAATATGCAATTAGCAAGGTATACATATATATTTATAATTTAATTTAAAGGGAAACAAATAATGAATGAATTGCATAGATTTTGTTACTAAAAAAATTGAAATTATGCAAGTCTCTTTTTGGTTTATATAAATTATTTTGTATATACTTTTGTTTTTTTTTAATTTTTAATGTCTTTATGTTAAATATTTTTTAAAGTCATCACAGATTAAACTCTAGATATTTAGGTCATAAAAATTTTAATATCATGTTATTCTTCTAAAAATTTAAATTGATAAGAAAAAACACATAAATGGTTATATTTCTAACACTTTTAGATTTACGTGAATTTTTGCATAAACTTTTGTTTTTTCTTTCTCCTTATCTGATACTAAAATTCTTTTTTTTGAGATCAATAAGAATCGAGTTCTCAAACTTTATGTCATAAAAATTTTAATATTGTGTCATAAACTATTTTTTTTTTAAATTTAAATTCATGAGAAAAAATACACAAATAATTATATTTCTGACTCTCCAAACAATTAATATGATTAATAAGTTAAAATTAGTGGCACATCTAGAAAGGCACAAGGTAGCCATAGTCCTCCCATTTTTTTTGAAACATTTATTATATGTAATATACTAATATGTATAATATCAATATATATATATTGTAATATAACAGCAGCAAGTAGTGTTTAAAAGAAAATATGAATGTATGATATATGAATATGTAATAATTTATGAAAAATATAAACTAAAATAAAAGTAAGTATAATAATTTTATCAGGGCCTATAATTTTATCAAATTTATAATTAGACTCGTATATTTAAGAAATCTTCAATTGAGTTCTTATTTTAATTTTAAATTTGTAATCGCATCTTTACTGTTTCAAAAGACATTTAACTTCACAGAATATATTAAAATATATTTTAATTGAAATTAATTTTTTTAAAAAATATTTATTTAATTAATCATAATATTTTTATGTTTTTACAACTTTACTTTTCACGGTTAATTATTTCTTCTTTTTCCGTTTCATGTCTCCATCTTTCATATATACCAACCCCTCCTCTCTCTCTCTCTCTCAGGTGCCGTTCTAAAGTATCGCCAATATTTTATTCTATTTGGAGATATGCTCTTGTTACGTTTTGTCCTATATTTACACCATATAAAACAATGAACAAGGACTTTCGTGATAAACACTAAACACCAATGCAAATATCAATCCACTAGCAGAAAGATACATCATACATCAACTCTACATCTTATTCAATTTAGTGAAGCCCTTTGCTAATTAAGTAATCACCATGCACTCCAACTAAAATTCTAGGTTAGTTCTATATCTATATGGCAAACACACAAATAAAACAAGTCATATATTTAAAACAAGATTTTCATAAAAAAGAACATTACCTGATATAACCCCTTCAAATAGGCAGAACACAAAACAGAGCAAGAACAGTAGCACCACGGCTCCAGCCACACTATTACACTGGCACGTGTAATAAAGGGATAGATCAGCACCATCTGTTTTGATGGCTCATGATGAGGTGGAATTTAACTACGGTCAGGACGTCGATAATAAGAGGAGACGCTAATTTTTTTTTCAGGGATTACATTTATCGAAAGTCATATATCGGTAACTTTTCGCGCCACCTTGATGTTATTTGGCGCGAGCCTATATTATCAACGTTTTTTTTTGAAAGAGAAGTTTAACACAACAAGTGGAGCATAGATGATAATAACATAGAAACTAAAAGTAGAACACACATGTAAACAATTTAGGTATCCCTTCTGTTATCTCCGGCATTGCCATCAACAACAGAAAAGGTCTATTCCCAACCACTCCTTGTAGTTCATGAAGGACATGTTTATAATTTCCTCAACTCCTCTTCCTTTGTTGTGGAAAATTCTCCGGTTTCGTTCCAACCATATGTTCCAAATGATCGCACAAAAACACACCATTCATCTCTTGCACTCCTCTTTTTTATTTGAGATCTCAGTCCAACTTTGAAAATGCTCTTTTAACGCACCCGAACAAGTCTATTGCACACCAACATATGATAACCAAGCACACCACACCTGCTAAGAAAAGCTACAACCAAGAAACAAGTGATGGCCATATTCAATACCATTATTACATAAAACACATATATTATCTTCTTGGTGAATGACCCCAAACCGACTCAGTCTCTCTTTCGTGTTGACCTTGCCAATTAGAACAAACCAGGCAAACAACTCTACTCTAGGTGGGACAAGACCTTTCCAAATAGTCCTAGTGAAGTTGTAGCTTGATATATCCTCCGGGACCATTTCCACCTACAACACCTGCACAAATGAGTTAGTAGAGAAAGTTCCTTGTTTATCATATTTCCAGACAACTCTATCCTCTTTTCCAAATTCAATTTTCACCAGCCTCAAAGTGTGGTGAAGCTGGTTCACTAGATCCAACTCCCATTTGAATAATTCTCTCCGCCACTGGAAATTCCATATCCACACTAACCCATCCCAGAACCCACAATCCCCTATCACCAATCCTATTTGGTTTGAAACTGAGAAGAGCCTTGGAAAACGATCTTTCAAAGAACCTCCATAAATCCAGACATCCTCCCAAAACCGAGTTCGTCTCCCGTCACCCACCTCCATGGACAACCCAGTAATCATCTTCTGTTTGATTTCCTGATTTTTGAACTGTATTTGACAAATGTCCTTCCACGGACCCCCTCGAATAGGTAATTCCTGTGAGGACAGGAGCTCATTTGGATTCAGGTTGTTACAGGAGCAGACCACCTTTTTCCACAACGGACACTCCTCTTTAGAGGAGCGCCACCACCATTTAAACAGAAGAGCAGTGTTACGTATCATAGCATCCCCAACTCCCAATCCACCTAACTTTTTCGGAGCTTGAACCACTTCCCACTTAACCAGAGCCATACCACTCCTCCCATCCTCTTTACTCCATAGAAATCTCCTCTGCAAGGAAATCAGTTTCTCTGCTACAGCCTTTGGCATCTTATACAAACTCAAATAATAAATCGGGAGGCTATTCAACACAGATTTAATAAGCACCAGCTTACCAGCCTTATTGAGGACTTTGGCCTTCCAGATGCTGAGCTTCTCCTCCACTTTGTCTATTACTGGCTTCCAAGTCTTAACCAACCTTGGGTTTGCTCCTAGTGAGATGCCCAGATATTTGACTGGAAGAGTGGCTTTCTTACAGCCCAACACACTGCACATACGTTGTACCCATCCTTCATCACAGTTAATATGGATCAAGCTAGATTTATCAAAATTAATGCTTAAACCTGACATCAGCTCAAAGCACCGAAGCAGCCTCCTGTAATTCTTGATCGTTTCTTCCTCGGGAGGGTAGAATAAAACAGTATCATCTGCAAACTGGAGATGTGACAACTCGATATGATCTCTTCCCACTAACAACGGCGATATGCGGCCGTTTCGAACAGCCTCTCCAATCATCCGATGTAAGACGTCAACAACAAGTACAAACAGAAATGGGGACAAAGGATCCCCTTGTCGCAGGCCCCTTTCCATCTTAAACGGCTTGGACGGCGAACCATTTATCAAAACTGACATAGAGCACGTGCTGATACACTCCATAACCCAGCCTCTCCATCGTCTACTAAAACCCATCTTCTGCAGTGCATGGTCTACAAAACTCCATTTGACTCTGTCGTATGCTTTCTAGAAGTCTAGTTTTATTATTGCAGCTTCCTTCTTCCTCTGCTTAATCCACTGAACTGTTTCACATGTGATCAGTGCCCCGTCATGAATCTTCCGACCCCTTACAAACGCACTCTGCGTCTCGCTTACTATCCCTGGCATAACATATCTCATTCTCCTAACCAGTACCTTCGAGATTACCTTATATACACACCCCACCATGCTAATCGGCTGTAGATCTTTGATTTCCTTAGCACTAGTAAACTTAGGGGCCAGTGCCACCCAAGTAATATTGGTTTCAGGCGGCAACCTTGAGGATTGGAAGAAGCCCAATACCGCAGCCGTAAAGTCTGAGCCAATATCATTCCAATATTTCTTTATGAAATTCATGTTGTACCCGTCACTACCTGGAGCCTTGGATGAATCACAATCCCACACTGCCTCTTTAACCTCCTCAGGTGATGGTGGCCTCTCTAAAGCAAGAGCATCCTCCTCACTAATCCTTTTCACCAGCCCATCTCTAAAACCCAACATAGGAGACCTCTCTTGATGATATAAGCCCTTATAAAACTCCCTGATGGCAATCTTTATCCTCGCTTGATTCCTTATCAATCTTCCATTAATAAGCAGAGTGTCAATCCTATTATTCCTCCTTCTCGCAGAAGGCAAGTTGTGGAAATATCTGGTGTTTTTATCCATGTCCCTTACATGCCTCGACCTCGACATCTGCTTCCAATGTAGCTCTTTCCTCACATACCATTTCTCACAGCAAGTAACTAGCGTCTTCTGTCTTGCTTCCACTGTCCCATCATAATTTCTGTTACTGACCATGTCATCAATCTTTCGAATCTCTTCCTCAAACCTCATAATTTTCTTGTCCATATCACCAAAGTTGTCTCTATGCCATCTTCGCAGAGGAACCGTCAACGCCTTCAGTTTATCAGTGAACTGTATCTCTCCCAACTCTCTCCATTCCTCCTTGACCATTCTTAAAAACCCTTGATGTGTAAACCACGAATCTAGACTTCGGAACGTTCTCGGTCCGTCTCTTAGCCTCTTTTCTTCCACTATAATAGGGCAGTGATCTGACAAACCTCTTGGACCACCTCTCAAGCGAGTCTCTGGAAATGCCTCCAGCCATTCTAAGCTAACTAGAGCTCTATCAATACGGCTACAGGACTGTCCTCTGAACCATATAAACATACAGTCAGTAATTGGCAGGTCCACCAAACCCATGTCATTTTAGTGAGTTTCTCTTCAATTTAATAAGTTTAATTTTTTCAATTTGTTGTTTTTCTAATTGTTTTGTGTGCCCTTAGTTTTTTACTCTTTATGTTTGGCCCAATTGAATTGTTATTTGTTGCAAGTTTTAAGTGATATTTGAAGGCTGAGCTTGTTGTTGGAGTGGGGATTGTTCTTTTTTTTTTTTAACGGCCTCAGTAGATTAATTTGCCCAATTAGGTTGATCTTCATCGTAATTTATTATGTTTTAATTGTGATGATTAAACCTTATTCATATTGAAATTGAAATTGTATATAATTTAATACAAGTGGAAATAAATTGTAACTTGAATTTTTTTTTACCAATTATGCCTATTTAGGATAGAAACTTGAATACTAGAATAGATTTGTAATGTTAGAGAGGAAAAATAATTCTGTGCCCATGTGCCAAGTGTGAATGCACATAATTTAAGACTATTAATGATGTTAGGTGTGATTTATGATGAAGGGATTTATGCCACATTATTGGGTTTGGGTACATTACAAAGAAGAGAGTTCAAAAATTGGAAGTAGCTCTAGAATACGTGGATATTATCATGATGATGTATCCGGTGTCATTTCCTAAGAGGATAATATTGTTAGGTATGATTCAATAGTGGTAGATTTCTTTCAACAACCTAATGTAGTGGTAGAAAAGGGGGAAAAACCTAAACTAGGGCACATAGATTTTATCGGATGCTAGAATCAATCTGTAGTCCTCTATGGGAAGGATTCGTTCACTCACAACTATCAATTGCTACTAGAATGTTAGGAACTAAATTTGAGAATAATCACTCATTATACTCTTGCGACCAAGTGATTATGTTAGTTAGGAAAGTTGTAGAGGATCCGAGTGATATTCCCAAGAACTATTACGGAGCCAAGAAGGTTTTTCGTAATTGGGGTCAAAGGCTGTTAAAATATATTGTTGCTTTAACAACTGTATGATACATTACAAGGATGATGAAGAGCAAACTGAGTGTAAGTTTTTTTATTTGCGGAGATTTGTCCCGGTAAATATACTAAGAAAGTTCCATACAAGTGAATGCGTTATTTAACCCTAATCCTTAGGCTCCAATAGTTGCACACTTCAATGAGTCTTCTACTCACCTGAGGTGGCATTTCAACAACCTCCAAACAGATAATCTCATAACCTATCCTTTTCATAAGGAAGAATGTTTTCAATTTGATAAAAATAACACCCACATTTTGCAGCCGAACCTAGAAATATCAGGCTTGGTCTTTGTTTTGATGGATTTGTCCCTAACATCCACTTTAGTATCCATTATTTACGTTGGCCTGTCATTTTTTCTCTTACAATCTTTTGCCTAATATGTATATGAAAGATCCTTATTTGCTCTTAACTTGTGTTATTCTCGACCTAGATAATCTGAAAGTCAAAATAGATGTATATCTTCCACCCATCGTTGATGAATTGAACCAGTTGTGATATCTTAGATTTTAACTTATGATGTGTCATCTAAAGTCAACTTTACACTTAAGCCACCTTAATTTGGACAATTAAAATTTTTCTGGTTATTGGATGTTGTCCAATTAGATGGCACAGGAAAGTTATCCTATCCAATTTGCATGGAGGACATTAAGGCTTCTCAACTTAAGTACGTTGGAAAAAAAATCTTGATTTGATTGTCACGGAAGGTTTTTATTTGAGAATTATTTCTACATACACAATCAAACTACATTTAGGAAGAATATTGAGGGACATGAGGAGCCTCCTGTCAGATTGAGTGGTGAAGAGTTGTGGTTAAAGGGTTATCCCAGAGTAGTTGACACAGGCCATTAGTTACAATTTTTTGGTTATGATAACGAACATAACTAGACTAAGAAGAGTATATTTTAGAACTTACTGTATTGGAAGGATCTTCATGTCCGTTATTTTCTCGATGTGATGCATATCAAGAAGAACGTGTTCAACAATGTCATCTACACGGTAATGGATAGTCATAGAACCTAAGATAACCCCAAAGCTAGGCTAGGCTTAGAAGGCCAGGACAAAATCTTATGTTAATGGGGATGGTAGATAGGCTAAGCCAAAAGAGTGTTATGTTTTTAACTTTAGAACAAAATTAAACACGTGTCGGTGGTTATAAGAGGTGAGGCTTCTTAATGGTTATGCCTTCAACCTTAGCAGGTGTTTTAATGTCACTCATCAAAGACTTCATGGCACGAAAAAAGTTGTAATTGTCATGCTTTCATGGAATGCCTACTCCTGGTGGCCTTGAGAGAGTTTTCTGATCAAGTTTGGAAGCTATTAACAAAGCTTAGTCAAGGTTTTAGAGATTTGTGTTCTCTCTCTATCTGTAGAAAATCTTTGTGTAGTAGAGCACAACATTCCAATCATCCTTTGTAAGCTAGAGAGAATCTTATCTACTGGCTTTTTTAACGTCATAGAACATCTCCCTATTCACATGGCATACGAATCACATGCATGTGACTCGGTACAGTATCGATGGATGTATCCCTTTGAGTGTCAAGTTGGTGTTTATAAGAGGTCATTCAAGAATAGAGTCGGGTAGAAGGGTTCTACATGTGAGGCGTACATGTTGAAAGAAACTACCTACTTCTGTTTTTACTACTTTGAACCTCTCGTGAAATCTAGTCGCACAAGAGTAGGTCGTAATGATCCCGATGATGAAGGTTCGTTTGAGCCAATGGTGTCTATCTTCAATCAAGTTGGCACACTTGGGTGAAGGAAAAAAAATTGGTGGTTGAACTTCACAGAAGTGAACATAGCTCACCTACAGATTCTCCTAAATTGTTTTAAAGTCAATGAAATCATAAGGTAATTAAGGAATATGAGGATGGTGACAGTGATGATAATTTTACCTCTCTGTCTTCTAATGAATCCAAGTAAATATGTTTATTATATATTTACCATGTGTTTTATTTTATCAATTTATTGTTATTTTGAGTGTCTTATTATAACAATATGTATCCAACTTCTTTTACTCATACTTGGTTTAGGTGATATGGCACGAGATAGCAATACGAGGATGACGTGATGATGGGAGGGGTATTGCCATAAGGGATGCCCATCCCACTTGATTTAGGTGCATCGTCAACATGCACCCAACCTACTACCACCACGACTACTACCGCTCTTGTGATTTTTGCACCGACCTTGTCACCCAGGTTGTAGTCACAGCTGTTATAGGGGTTAGACCCTATCAGCATGATCCTGACTCTAGGTCTATCTTTTGATATGAGTGGCTTTCAAACACAGCCATAACCATATATACATCCTCAGCCTCAGCCACAATCTCAGTCACAGCCATGGTCTCAGCACAACCATAGCCTCAACCCCAGCCATAGCCACATACATAGAACTAAACACAACCATTGTTTTAGCCACAATCTTAGGCTCAGACTTGGCCACGGCCATAGCCACAGCAACAAAGAAGGTGTCACATCTATGCAGCCTGCTAATCTGAGGTTGGTATAAGATGGAGTTGGTTGGTATTTACGTCTTCAATTAACTTATGTAGAACATGCATATATAGTAATGTCTAACTTGGTTGATCATAGTTAGGACCTTTCGAGACCTAGGATGGAACATATTACTTGGGTTTTCAAGATCCACTATAAGTGGTTTAATTCATACCCAGGTTTATCATGGCTTCAGATGAAATTCACAATCTTTTGTGGCGACTATTTAAGGTAATTAGTTTTTTTTTTAATTTCAGATTACAAACTTGTTTCTTTCTCTTGTTTCTGGTATTGCAGTACCACTTTGAGCTTGTCCCGAGAGAAGAGTAGAAGATTTACAATGCCTGGCGGGTAAAAGATACCAAGTGTCTCCGGGAGATGCTATCAAACATTTGCAACAACGGTACTCTTGTAGACTGAATCCCAGACGATATTCTCACCCGACTAAAGGAGTATTCAAACTCAAATAATTATGGGTGACCTGGACTAAGGCACGAGGCAGTAGAGCTTCCGAGATTGGTGGATCCATGCACACGGGAGGATCAACTACTTATAGGGTGACAAAGAAAAAGATGGTTCGTATTATTTAAATTTTTAATTATGTTATTAATTTGTCTACTTTAGTATTGATTAATATGATACATAATGACTTATTGTAATTCTAAACCCTTTTCACAGCGTTTGATTACATTGATGGCGTCGCCTTCAATAAAATAAAATTCACTAATTTGTCCACGCCTTAATTTATCAACGAGAAAGTATAGGGAGCCAATGACCTAAGCGTACAATGTGTACAATGAAGGTTTAGAAAATATTAGAGATATGATTATTAGTGTTATATTATCCTATCAGGTTATGCTTTTGGGATGAGTGGTTTCAGGACATGGTATTAGAGTTTCAGATCTGGAAGGTCAAGAGTTTGAATCTTGATGAACCCAAAATTAGCTTTTTATAACATGAGATGTTTATTATCCCTGGTATCCGGATGGTTATTCTGAATAGTATAGGTGATGTTCATTTTATTCATAAACTAAAGATTTAGCCCATTGTACACATTGTACGTTTAGGCCATTGACTCTCTAGCACTACTCTTTATCAACGGCCATGAGTACTGGTAATATTATTTTAGTTTTATCGATGACTTGGGGACGCCAATAATATTTATCACGATTCACCAAAGTTAAATTAACTAACAACTATTTATCGATGACCAGGTAAAAAAAAAGAGATAAAGACAAAAAAGAAAGATGAGGGGGGAGGGAGGAGGGAATGGTGGTTTTAGGTCACACTTAACATTTACTGTGATTAGAATCTACTAGTTACAAAATTTAAATCAATATAAAAATTTAATTGTAAACTTTAAATTATATAGACCTTGTTATAAATTTGATAAAACTACAAGGACTGACATAGTAATTGAATCTAAAAATAATACGCTAGTCTATTTAAAGATTAAGATATCCTAAATAAAATAAATTTTAATTTTTAAATAAATTTTATTTTTTCATATATTACTATATATAAACTCCCTATAAAAATATTTAAATTTTTTATTTTCCTTCGATAATAGCAACAATTTTGAATGTACTTTTTCAGTTATAAAAATTATTTAAACAAAATTTTGAAAAAATCTAAAGACAACTTTTCACAGATTATATAATTGCATATATTAAAAAAAATATTACTTTATTAAAATTTTAATGACCGATGATTTTTATAGCGGATCAAATTTAAAAGTATTAAAATCTTAAGATATGTTATTGAAGACTTTTATAATGTAAATTATATTTTGTTAATTTTTATTACACTTTAATTTATTTAATTTTGTATGTAATTTAGTTCTTTCTTACAATTCTAATTAAAATTAAATTTTTTTTTCTTTCTCTTTCTCTTTTTTTTTATTTATCTCATTATTTCTTCATTCATTCTATCTTTTTTATATATCATTATCAATGACTAATTACAAATTTGACAATCAAAATATACAATATAATATTCTCTAATTGTAATTAAAATTAAAATATTAAAATTTAATATAACTATATTAATGAGATAAAATATTTTCCTCCAATATTAATAAAGTTTTTTCCTCCATCCTCTTATCTACATCTCTTCCCTTCTTTATTTCTCTCTATCTTTCCTACTCTATATATAACTTATAATTTATATTATATATTACTAATTTGACAAACTAAAATATATCACGAGATATTCTTTTATTACAATTAAAATAAAATTTTTCCTCTAAAATTAACAAACTCGTGTAAATCATGTTGCTTGTATGTGAAGTTTGTATTCATAGGTTTTGATGAATGACAAACCAACAAACGACATGAAAGACAAACCAACAAACAACTTGAATGAACAAGCATGATTGAAAGATCAACCAACATTCAACGTTAAGGAATGAAGAGTTGAAAGCAACACAACAACAACAAGAAACTCAAGTCCACAACATTTGAAGACAAGTATAGTGTCTTAGGACTTAGGTAACTTCTTGTTAAGAACCAATTGCTAAATCTCTCAACACACACTCACAAAATGTTTTGATTATCATATCATATGCACATCTTGCAATTCGATGCTAGCCAAATGGTTTAAAACTTGTTTTCAAAGGTACAAAAGCATAGGAATTGACTCCAACAAGTTTGAGATCAATCCTAAG
>NC_029777.3:35222957-35223524 GCF_000817695.3 Arachis duranensis | reverse complement strand
GTCGGTGAGGATACCAAAGAGGTATACTAAGTACTCAAGGCAAATCTTAGAGAAGGTATCTCTAAGTGGAGTGGGTTAGTATACGAGTGGTGATCATATACCGTGAGGTGTTAGAAACTAAGGACTCGGATTGTAAAAGGTTTTGTGTGAGCACCTTGAAGCTTGGCAATAGTGGAACTTCTCAATTGCGATTGAGAAAGAAAGTGGACGTAGGACAAGGATTGTGCCGAACCACTCTAAATAGCGTTTGCATCTCTCCAAACTCATCTCTTCAATATTATTGTCTTTTACCTTTGAGCAAATAAATTGTGATCGAAAAGTAGCTTCGTAAGTACTTTAGGAGTAGCTTAAGTCCGATTGGTGAAAAGCTTGATCAATTTATTTGAGTTGGTGTCTATTGGAAAAGTAAAAGCTCCTTATAAATGCTTAGCAATTGAGTTAAGCTCTTGGAAACATACTAGTACAATAACACTTTTGTAT
The DNA here is from genome assembly GCF_000817695.3 of Arachis duranensis. Lineage (NCBI taxonomy): Eukaryota > Viridiplantae > Streptophyta > Magnoliopsida > Fabales > Fabaceae > Arachis > Arachis duranensis. Next base: position 35,223,044 of record NC_029777.3, on the reverse strand, counting down.
ATTGTCTTTAACTTTCGCAAAAAGATTCATTGTTGTTGCAATACTCAATTCACCCCCCCTCTTGAGTAATTGTGCATAGGTTCTACA
>NC_029777.3:35217817-35218726 GCF_000817695.3 Arachis duranensis | reverse complement strand
CAAGTTTTTCTCAAACCTCATGCAAAGTGAATTTGAAATGTCCATGATGGGCGAACTCAACTTCTTCCTTGGTCTTCAAATCAAACAAGGAAAAGAAGGAACTTTCGTTAGTCAAACCAAATATTGCAAGGAATTGCTCAAAAGATTTGGAATGGACAATGCTAAGGCAATGGACACACCAATGAGCACTACTTGCTACCTTGACAAAGATGAAAAAGGTAAAAGCATAGATGTAAAGAAGTATAGAGGCATGATAGGATCATTACTTTATCTAACGGTAAGTAGGCCAGATATCATGTTTAGTGTATGCATGTGTGCGAGATACCAAGCTAATCCTAAGGAATCTCACTTAAGTGCGGTGAAAAGGATTATGAAGTATCTCATAGAAACATTAAATGTTGGATTGTGGTATCCGAAAGGATCCACTTGTGATTTGATTGGTTATTCCGATTCCGATTTTGCCGGTTGCAAATTGGATAGGAAAAGCACTAGCGGCACTTGTCACTTGCTAGGAAACTCTCTTGTTTCATGGCATAGTAAGAAACAAGTAAGTGTAGCCTTGTCCGCCGAAGCCGAGTATGTAGCCGCCGGTAGTTGTTGCGCCCAAATTTTATGGATGAAACAACAAATTATGGACTATGGACTCATGCTTGATCACATTCCTATCAAATGTGATAATACTAGTGCAATAAATTTAACCAAGAATCCGGTTCAACATTCAAGAACCAAGCATATTGAGATTAGACATCACTTCATAAGAGACCATGTTCAAAAGGGTGATGTGGTTATTGAATTTGTTGAAACTAGTAAACAACTAGCAGACATCTTCACTAAACCTTTATGTAAAGAAAGTTCTTTTTAACATCCGAAATGAACTTGGTATCTTGGATTCTAATCTAATATGATTTG
>NC_029777.3:35215864-35217208 GCF_000817695.3 Arachis duranensis | reverse complement strand
ATCCGGATTTAGTTGCCATAGCCTATAGTACACTCATGATTGAGATTGTTGAGGGAGATGAATCAAATTTCACATTGTTCTTCAAGATAGGAAGAAAGGATTATAGGCTAGATGGTGATGAGTTAGCCACCATTTGGGAGTTGCCAAATCAAGGTGACTTGTTTCAAGGTGGTAAAACCCCAATTGATGAATGGGGTTATTCAAAGGACAATGCCATGCATTTGTTCAACCTTGTACAAGGAGCTCACTCCAAAATTAGTTGCAATTCAATGAGTGCGGAACATTGAACTTTGTTATATCTAGTCACCTATGTATTGCAACCTAGAATATCCGGGCATGCGAATGTAAATGATGAAGATTTGATTGTCATGTGGGCTATGATGAATGGGATTAAGATTAATTGGCCATACTTTATATTACAACATATGATTAGGCTCAAGATGAAGGATAGGAATGGTGGATTAGGATTCCTTTGCCTATGGTCTAAAGTCTTTGATTATGTTGGTATTGATGTATCAAATGAGATTGCCAAGGAAGTACCACCTCAATCTTGTATTAACACTCATCTTCTCAACAAAATGGGAAGAAGAAATGTTGATGAACAAGGTCCTCAAGAGCATGCTCCTCCACAAGCACCTCAAGCTCAAGAACCACCCTCCTTGGTTGATGTAATGAGAGAATTACAATCCCTCAACTAAAACATCCAAAGGATTGAAGTAGAGCATGGTAGGCAACTTGAAGCACTTAATCGTCGTGTGTCTCGTGTAGATCATCGCACGGGTCGCTTGGATCGTCGTATTGATGACTTATATGAGCATTTCGGCATCCACCTACCATATGAAGAGGATACTGATGATGATGAAGACCAAGATTGATTGTCTCCTCTTCATCAAGTCACTTTTTATTGCTTTATGTGATTATATGAATTGTTAAACTAACTCCTAGTAAGCTAAGGATTTCTATTATGGTTTAAATACTTTGATATTTCCTTCATAATTTTGTTTAATGATTAATGCTTGTATGCTTATTTGGTGAATAACTCAAAATAGGCTTGGTACCCCTATTTCAAGTTAATGTGCATGCCTTGATATATTTCACTTCTTTAGGGGGAAATATGCATGTTTATCATATATAAAAAGAGGAAATCAAACTCTCTTCTTTTTGATAATGTCAAAAGGGGGAAGAAAAGTTTGAGGATATTTGAAGTTTTGAACTTTTGAAAAAGAAGAAGTTTGAGGATTTGAAAAGAAGAAATAAGTTTGCGAAACAATGATTTCAAAAAGACTTCCGCTAAGCAAAAACTTTGATATCTAAATCGTTTTCTTTGATAAACGCCCTTTAAAG
>NC_029777.3:35212233-35214981 GCF_000817695.3 Arachis duranensis | reverse complement strand
CATCCCATTAATTCCCCAATGTTTCTAAGGTTTGGGGAATCTATAAATGGATGGATTGAAGCCTTATTTCACAAGTTTTTGATTTAGAAAAATACCTCATTCATATTCTTACATTCTACACCTTTTTAAGGTGTTATAATACACAATTTGAGAGAGAAATATCAATTGGTTCAATAGTGCTAAACTTGTAATCATACACTCTTCTAGAGAGTACTTATTTCATCTCAACAATTCCTTGAGAATTGTTTTCTTGTACACTTTGTAAATTGGAGTGTGATCTCCAAGGTTGAGTCAAGAGTTATAAACACTATAGTCAGTGAGGATACCAAAGAGGTATACTAAGTACTCAAGGTAAATCTTAGAGAAGGTATCTCTAAGTGGAGTGGGTTAGTATACGAGTGGTGATCATATACCGTGAGGTGTTAGAAACTAAGGACTCGGATTGTAAAAGGTTTTGCGCGAGCACCTTGAAGCTTGGCAATAGTGGAACTTCTCAATTGCGATTGAGAAAGAAAGTGGACGTAGGATAAGGATTGTGCCGAACCACTCTAAATAGCGTTTGCATCTCTCCAAACTCATCTCTTCAATATTATTGTCTTTTACCTTTGAGCAAATAAATTGTGATCGAAAAGTAGCTTCATAAGTACTTAAGGAGTAGCTTAAGTCCAATTGGTGAAAAGCTTGATCAATTTATTTGAGTTGGTGTCTATTGGAAAGTAAAAGCTCCTTATAAATGCTTAGCAATTGAGTTAAGCTCTTGGAAAAATACTAGTACAATAACGCTTTTGTATATTGTCTTTAACTTTCGCAAAAAGATTCATTGTTGTTGCAATACTCAATTCACCCCCCCTCTTGAGTAATTGTGCATAGGTTCTACAACTCGCGCTCTTCTTCTATCTCTCTACATTTTTGTTTACAAAAAATAAAATTAATAAAATATTATAATTTAAATAAATTCATAAAATTATTAAAAATACATTAAATTTATAATGAAAGGTTGAGTTAAGAAATTAATTAATATAATTGATGATGACAAATATTTAATTATTGGGCCAATCACCTAATTAGTTTTGATTATTTTTGTTAAGTGATGCAGGCCAAAAATAAGTGTTGTAGCAGCCTAATATTAAACAAAAGAAATCTGCTGGTGGGCTGAATGGTAAGTGAAAATAAACCAAGCCCAAGTCATCCATCTCAAGCTCAATTCTTCAAGAAGCAAAGGCAAGAAACCAACGGGCTGAACTTGAGTAGAATCCGATCCAAGCCCGAGTTGATTTCAAATTCCTCCATCTTGCTTTCAAATTATAGCCACATTTTTTTCTCTCTGTCTCAGTCAAATTACAGAACTCAGAAAAAGTAAGAAAGAGTACTTAGTTTCTAAGCTATTCAAAGAAGAGGAAAGAAAGAGAAGGCCGGGCAAGAAAGGCTGATGTCAAATCAGCTAGTTCAAACCAAATCAAGCTTAGGTTAAAGTAACCCATTTCCATATACATGCATCACACTTTCTTCTCTTCATATTCAACTCTCTGCCACTCGATTTTGGGTGATATGAAAAAGAGGATTTATGTTCTCCACTACTGTGTATAACGGTGGAGAATATATCTTGGGGACCAAGTTGTGTTTCAATAGTCAAGATCTGGGTTTACCATTGAAGAAATCACTTTCTGCTGATAAGGTGATTGTCGGTCAAGATAGAGAAGTCAGAAGCAAAGTTCCTATTTGAGGATTACTGGGAAAAAGTAAACGGCTGAGTTGGTGAAGCTCAAGGCTCAAGAAGTTGACCTAGGAAGAGCAACCAAGCGACATGCAAGGAGATAAAAGAAGCTTGCTGTTCATTCAGAAGGCAAGGAGAGTAAACCAGTGTTATTGAGATTTTGTTCTATAAAGAGTTCCCTGAAGAAGTTTCTCTACTTGGATAATGCATTCTTTCAAAGAAGCATTCAGCCAATATTGAAGAACTAAATCAGAGGCTTGCAAATCTAGTTTATCATATAGCAAAGAGGCTATTGATGAAGTCAATCTCCTTCATGTTTTACAGATCGTAATGTACTTTTCTATGTTTATCTTTCTGTAATTTTTTGAGAGAAAAGGCATATTGAGAGAGCTCAAATAAAAGCCATGAGTGGAAAAAGATTGAGTGATACACTTGAGAGAAAAGCCTAGAGTTATTTCATATTTCTTTAGGTTGATTAAGTGTCTTGTCTCTTGTACCTGTTTGTTATCCCTTTCTTAGTTGGGTTAGCACTAAGAGTGAAGAGTTAGGTATTAGCATAACCAATGTCAAGTTAAGTTAGAATTTGAGTGTGAAAGGATTGGGTCAATCTTGTGGAATTGGTGTATGTAATACTTTTAACTATAGCAAAAATTCCTCCATTGTTGTGGAGGAGACTGGACGTAGGTTGCATAGCACAAGGCAATCAAACCAGGATACATGCTGGTGTTAGCTTTTCTCTTCTTTGTTGTGTTCTATTTTCTGATATTCATGAGACAAAAATAAATTGTCTCATAAATTTCCGCTACTGAGTACAAATAGAATCAGAATTGATAGTTTGTTTTAAAGGGTCATAACAGCAACTCAAAAGGAAGGCATAGATTCGACCCCTTTCTCTAAGCCTACCACAACCTTCAACATATAATTTAGAGAGAATACTAATGGTTGTGATTAATAATTAGAATCCAGATTCAATCACTTAAAAAAATTGAGTTAATTTTATAATTATCAATATATTTTTTATACTAATATCTAAT
>NC_029777.3:35208800-35212133 GCF_000817695.3 Arachis duranensis | reverse complement strand
GATTTTATAAATTTTTATATTATAATTTATAATATTAAGATAAAATTAATATAATTTTAAAAGATTTATATTTTTATAATATTATGATGGAAAGACACTAGTTTTAATATAATACGAGAGCCACAAATAATTAAAAATCGTACATATAAGGTAAACCACGAAATTTCACCATTAATATAATGAATGCTGACATGTGTGTGCTGTACTTACAAACTACAAATAAATCAGAACCTTATATTCATTGTGTAGTATACGTACATTATTATTATATATCTCAACAACAACTCCAAAACTACGGGGCCTTCCATTCTAATGTCTAATATCTGCTATGAAAGTAAAGGGAGCTACTAGAAAATAGCAGGAATCTTGCTGTAAACTAATAATGCCTTGGATGTTCCAAGATCGCATAGTAACAATATTGTAACGTAACATATATGCATGCTGCTTTAATTTCTAATATATGTGTATATAGTTCTTGTCGGGAAGAAAAGAAAGAGGTTCTCGGATTCTTCAATCATGAAATGTCACTAGGTTCATCATGTCCTTTTCTTTATTGGACTCTTATATTATATGGACTTTTCCTTTTGGGTATGGATTTTATTTTCACATGTAAGTTATTTTATTTGGATATCCAAATCATTTTAACCGTTATTAGTTAAAGTTTTATGATAATATACATAGAATTTAGAATAAAGGACAAATAAGTACTTGACTTTTTGTTTTGCAGACATTTTCATCTTTTAGAATTTAAAAATACATTTAAATTCCTGAATTCCACAAACGGCGGATGAATAGGTCTTTCGGTCCATTTGCCTCTCGAAAAACAAACGGAGATTGATGAAATGATGCCCACGTGTTCGCTACAGAGCTATGTGTTCGTTACAGAGCTATGGTGATTGGAGAGTGAGAGGGGTTGTTCTTTTTCTTTTGTTTTCGTGAAGAGAAAGAAAGAGTGAGAATGTGAGCTAGAATTGGAGAAAGAAGAAAAGGAGAAAGGAGAAAGAAGTGGAGGAGGCCGCGGAGGTGGCGTGGACTGTTGGCGATGAAACAGCGAGAGGCAGCAATGATGTGGGACGATGAAGAGGAGGAGAAGAGAGAGGAGCACGGCGGTTCGGTGTGGCAGTTTCATCACAAATGGTGGAGGCTACAGTGGTTCTGGAATGGTGAGGGTGGTGGTTTCAGTGATGAAAGAGGAAGATGGTAGTTATTGGGGTCTGAATGGCAACTATGGAGCGGTGGTGATGGTGAATTAGAAGTGATGGTGGTGAGAAGAGGGTAACACGCAAATCAGAGGGGAGGAGAGGCGAAAAAGATAATTGGAAAATGAATTTATGGTTTTGGGGTTTCTTCAAACGCGGGGGAGTTCGTCGGCGGTCGTGGCTGGAGGTTCTTGAAGATGGAGATGGTGATGGTAGGGAGGATGAAGCTGTGTGTGATGAAGAGCAAGAAGGAACTTTGTCGTGTTTAGGGCTGACTTTGAAACAACGTTGTTTTGCAGTTGGGGACTTAATTGTCCCGTTTTGAAAAGGTTCCATCCACATATATATTCGTAAGACTAGGTTAGCATAATGGAGCCACGTTAGACTTTTCTGTTGGTTCCGACAGACCCATATGAACAGAAGGAGTCTTTTGTCCAACTTTTAAAGAGGTCAGGGACTTAAAAGTATTTTCAAATCTTGAGGGACAAAAATGTCTGCAAAAAAAAGGTTAGGGACTTATTTGTCCTTTACTTTAGGATTTAATTTGAGTACACTAATTTTATAAAACGTTTTATATAGTCATACAATTACATCTATTTTTTTAATTGACTATTTACGCAGTTTGTGTGAAAGGTAATTATTTTTACTAATGTAGCATTACGTAATTGAATGCACGTACAAAACAACTTTATATTGTTAAGACTGAAAAGGAGAAAGGAAAAAAAGCTAAGGTGAAATGATTTAAATAATCAACCATATTAGGTATACAACAAAATTTGCCATTAGAGTAAAATATATATTAGAATACAAAATACATAATAAAAATGAGTTAAGCTATATATGCATTTGTAAACCTCAGATAGTTAATTAATAGTTAACCAATAAATTAATTTTTATTTAAAGAAATTAGGAAATTAAATTTAATAAGTTAGAAGGGTAAAAATAATTAAAATATGAATTTTGACATTAATTTTAAAAAAAATTGACCCAAAATTAAGTCAACGGATCAAACCGATTAGACCGGACTCATATTGGGCTCAAGGCCCACTATATTTAAGGCCAAATCAGCCTCCTCTTCCTCTCATAAGCTGAAAACACGCTGAAGCATAGGGGTGGAGGAAGACATGAAACTTCAAACCCTTGCTCAAACTTCCATTCATCATAACTTTCAATTCAGAGTTCAGATTGACGAGCCATTAGTGGCCACGCATTCGTCTCAGAATTCTCTACAAAATCTATAGAATTTGAGATTTCATGCCCAGTTCTACTCCTTTTCAATTAGTTTTTTTTTGGGTTTTGGATTTTGAGGGTTTTTGTGTTTTGGTGTTTTGATGGTTTAGGTGAACTCTAGCGGTGGATAATTGATCTAACCATAAACTTGATAGCTACGATTTTAGGAAATTGCACAATCGGCAAAAATTCCTTCCGGCAAGTGCACCGGTTATCGTCAAGTAAAAACTCACAATAGAGTGAGGTCGAATCCCACAAGGATTGGTTGAATGAGCAATTCGGATTAGAAGTTTGTTCTAGTTGAGCGGAATTAAGATTTAGATGAGAATTGCGGAATCTTAAATTGCATGAATTAAAGAGCGAGAAGTTAAAGTGCTGAAATTAAAAGGGAATGGGGTGATTGCATGAATTTAAATTGCAGAATGTAAAGAGAAAGTGTAGATCAGAAATGGGGAATTCATTAGGTGTTAGGAGATATTGAGATATCCGAATCAAAACAACTTTTATCCCTTCCTCAACCAATGCATTCATTGAATTTTGCTTGGCAATCTTATATGATTGGATCCCAATCCCTTGGCTCACCAATTCTCTCTAAAAACAAACAAATTCCCAATCCCTTGGTTTAAATGTTCATAAGAAGAAATGATGCTCGATCACTGATTATACCACACAGTTTCATGAACCACAATTTGGTAGGATTACATGTCACAATATCCATCCAAACCCCAATCCAATTCACTGTGAGAAAGCTTCTCTAGCATGAATCCTCCATTCCTTTCCCAAGGTTCCGAAGGATTCCAATTATGGGTAGTTTCTTTCCCAAGACAACTACCCAATGGAATTAGATCGAGAAGCTTTCTAACAAAATTCAAGAGAAAAGATTGAAGAAGAAGATAAAAACTAT
>NC_029777.3:35206385-35207960 GCF_000817695.3 Arachis duranensis | reverse complement strand
CACATGTGATCTTCAAGCTTCCTTTATTGATTTCGTTGCTTCCTTGCCTAGCCTCTTCTTCCCTGAAATCATCCAAACAACTGCATCAAAGTCTTGCAAAATTTCATGAGAATTCTTCCATTCATAGCATTCAAGTAATATCACTAAAAACTCATGGAATTTGCATCAAAATCATACTGTTTGGATGGTTCATTGCTTTGTTATACATTTAACCATTCTTGGTTACTTTAAGCTCAAGAAAATGCATAAAACAACTAAAACTAACAGAAAAATGCTAGTGAAACTAGCCTAAGATGCCTTGGCATCACAACACCAAACTTAATACTTGCTTGTCCCTAAGCAAGTCCTGAGTTAATTGAGAAGAAAGTATGAAACAGAAAGAAATTACCCTGGCTATATTAGCAAGCATTTGAAGTTCATTAGAAGGGTTTTATGCAGAAAGTTGCAGCATCACTTTTTCATTCTTATTAGGTAAAATTATCACTTTTTTATTGCATCCATTAAACACTGCTATGGCCTCTTGTTATTCTTATGTCCTTGGCACTTTTCCCTTCTTTGTTTTTCTTTTTCTTAGAGCTCCTTTGCTCCTTGTTTGCTCAGTTTCACTTTCCTGCTTAGCTTCTTCCACACCTTCCTTCAAGATTTTTGGCTCCTGTTCTGAGGGTCTGATTCCTTCTTCTTCTGAGACTTCCTTCAATATGGTGATGGCCTTGCATTCTTCCCATCTCACTCCCTTTTGTTCCCCTTTAGGATTCTTTTCTGCGTAGCACCTCTTTGTGTGACTAAATGTTTTGTATTTAGGTTGCTCTTGATAATGGACTTTTGGTTGATAATCCCGGGTTAGTTAACCCGAGTTACCAAGTGTTGAAACACTCCTCAGAACCTATTCATCCAAGCATATCCTTAATACATAAACACCACAGGCATTTGTCTCAGAAGTTCAAACCATTGGTGCCTAGCTTATTTTCTCAATTCTTTTTCTTGCTTTTTGGTTGCCCTTTTTCAGTGGCTTTTTCTTCTTTTTTTTCTTTCTTTTTCATGGCCAAAGACATTTATTTATCAAGATCCATAGACAGTATTCAACTTCTACATAAAATGATAATTCTACACTCAATTTTCAGTGATCTGACTAAACAATCAAGCATGCATACCACCACTTAATTTTACTTGATTTGTCACTAATTGAGCCAAGTTACTTTTGTTCAAACCTTTCTTTTATTTTTGGAAACAGAACAAGCATGGCAAGCATTTGTTTAAGAAGGTGTAGTTATATCCAAACATCTAGGCATTCACTTTATTCAAAGTAGTAAACAGACAAACATACTAGAAATTTCACATAAGACTTAAATCACTTAAAATGAAAGAAAGCTCATAAAGACAATTCACAAACTATTATTTGATTATTAAGGAATAAGACCACCTTTCATTTGTTGCTTGGTTCTTTTTGATTCTTGGGGTCCTGCTTCTTCTTGCTTCTTGCCTCTTTTTGACCACTTGTACTTCCTTTGTCTTTTCTATCCATTCTTATCCTTCCTTTTGTACCTGCACAAACAAACAACTTTGCTATCATTTTTT
>NC_029777.3:35202470-35205721 GCF_000817695.3 Arachis duranensis | reverse complement strand
GGCCAAGAGTTTTCATGATTGCTTTGGGGCTGAAGTCAACTTCCACCCCTCTCACATAGCTTTTGTATGTAGGTTCCATGGTTGTATCCTCCCTTACTGCATTTGCATAAAACTCCTTCACCAGGTTGATGTTGATTTTAGTGATTGGCTTAGTCAGGAGCTCCCACTTCCTCTTTTTGATCTTCTCCCAAATACCTGGGAACTCATCCTTTTCAAGATCAAAGGGAACCTCAGCTAGTACCCTTTTACGTCTCATCCATTCGGCTTGAATCTCATGGAAAACTGAGTTGTATTTCCATGCATCAAATTCCCTTTCCTCCTCCATTGGCTGCTTATCTTTTCTTCTTTTGTGGCTAGATGAGGCTGCCATTGGTTCTTTAGTTTTGGAGAGTAACAAGCTAAGATTGACAAGGTGAAGTAGGCAAATGTGGTTAGAAGAGTGGTGAGGTTGTTTTCGGCAAGAGGTAGTTATGCTATGATGAAAGAATGTGTGCAAGAATGAGATTTGGTGGTGTGGAACTCGTTCCCCAAATGTTTCTTTATAGTTGATGCAAGTGAAATATGGACGGCTAGGGTGATTTGTGAAGTATGGCTTGATGGTAAATGTAAGAATTAGGGAGAAGGACGGATTGCTTTTCACTTTCTTGGAAGTATTCTGGGTGCATTAGGTTGTACATGTAGCTATCTTTTCATGCAGAACTTCCTTTTCCCATGTGTTCCTTTTTGACCAAGAACCGTACCTCCCCCTTTGTCTTCTTCCTCCATTCTTATCCTTCCTTTTGTACCTGCATAAACAAACAAATTTGCTATTACTTTTCGGTCCATGTGAATAATGAATAGTACTTGCACATGTTTTTCATTCTTTTTGAATTGTAAATCAATGATTGTTGTCATGAGCTTATAGCCGTGACTTTTATATGTATGCACACTTATTATTGGACACCAAACTTAGTGTTTGGTAATGTCTCCTGATGACATGAAATCCATGTTGGTTGTCCTTAATGAATGTGCATAATTCTTGATAAATCATAGTCACTTTGGCTCTTTGATCCTAAACAATTTTACTACCTAAAGTAATTGAAATCAAAGTATTAAAACATGCAAATGGTGTACTTGTCATGAATTTCTAAATCCAAAGGAACTTCTTGCTTTTCATTAACTGTGTTCAAAGAGGAACACCAAACTTAATGTTTGGTTATGCACCTTAAATGAAAGATTGAATACAATTTGATAAGATTTGGGGATGCCTTCAGGCACACCAAACTCAGAGACCAATTGTATTTTACATGCAATGTTTAGTGCACCTTATCAACAGTTGTCCTGAGGATTCAAGTTCATGCATAAGAAACCATGCTTTATTAAATGCAGAGCAAAACAATAAAGAGTAAGGATACTAAAACATGGGTTGCCTCCCATGAAGCGCTTCTTTAACGTCACTAGCTTGACAGTTGTCCCTTGTTAGGGTGGATTGTAGTGCTTGATGTCTTCTCCTCTCACTATGAAAACGTCCCCATTTGATTCCTTTATGATTTCCAAATGTTCCATAGAAAGAACTTTCCTGATTGTGAACACTTGAGGGAGCTGGGAAGGAATGGTTTTGAGGCCAGGTGGGATTGGCAGATAATGACTTGATATCACTTCATCTCCCGGAGAGAAACCTTCAGTGGGAATTTTCCTTTTTCTCCACCCTCTTGGCAATTTCTTTACAATTTTTCCCTCTCTCTTGAGGATTTCTTCATTGACCCTTATGCCAGGAGGATCCTTCTGAGCTGTTTCTATTGATTCTTGTGGTTTTAACTCTTGCAATTCTTGTTTGCCTTCCAAGGACTGTTTCATAGTTTCAGCTGCTGGATTGCTTTCCTTCAAACACAGATGGCTACTATCATCCAGCGGCTTTTCAGGTTCTGGTTCAGGCTCAGATGCAGGTTTGAAAAGATGGAAAATGAGCTGTTCATCATGTATTCTTAAAATTAGCTCTCCTTGTTCTACATCTATAAGCGCTCTGGCAGTGGCTAGAAATGGCCTTCCCAGAATGATAGGGTGTAGGTAGCTTTCCTCCATGTCCAAAATGACAAAGTCTGTGGGGAAGAAATAATTTCCCACTTTCACCAGCACATTCTCAACTACCCCTTCAGCTTGCTTCTGAGTTTTGTTAGCCAGTTGTATGATTACATCAGTGGATCTCACCTCATTCAGTTGTAGCCTCTTCATAAGAGTCAGAGGCATCACATTTATGCTAGCTCCTAGATCACAGAATCCTCTGTCAATTTTTGTTTCCCCTATGATGCAGGGGATATGAAAACTTCCTGGGTCTGTTTTCTTAGAGACTATGTCCTTCTTGATGAGGGCACTGCATTCTTTGTTCATTAGTACAGTTTGTCCTCCCTTCAAAACTCTTTTCTTGCTCAGCAATTACTTCAAATACTTGATATGTGTAGGCATCTGCCGGAGAATCTCAAGAAAGGGAATATTGATATGGAGAGACTTAAATGTCTCTAAAAACTTTGAATAGGTTTTCCCTTTTTCACCTCCTCCTAACCTCTGAGGAAATGGTGCTCTTGGTTGGTATGTTTCTAGCATGCCTTTATTTTGCAGTTCCTTGGCTTGCTCAGTTTCACTTTCCTGCTTAGCTTCTTCCACACCTTCCTTCAAGATTTCTGGCTCCTATTCTGAGGGTCTGATTCCTTCTTCTTCTGAGACTTCCTTCAATATGGTGATGGCCTTGCATTCTTCCCATCTCACTCCCTTTTGTTCCCCTTTAGGATTCTTTTCTGTGTCACTAGGGAACACTGCAGTTGACTTGGGAGCCTGTTGAGATAGCTCTCCTACTCGAGACTCCATCCACTTGAGTTTTTCACCATGGTTCCTTAAGGTAGATCTCACATCATCCCTAAAGCTTTTCAACTCACTTATGTCCTGACCCATGTTTGCTAGCATTCCTTCTATCCTATTTAATTGATCTTGAAATTGTTGGTTTGGATTAGGTTGGGCAGGTTGATTATTTTGGCCATGATATGGTGGTTGGGAGTAAGTGTTTTGTGTGGCTTGGTATGATCTTTGGTTGGAGTTTTGGTATGTGGAATTGTTATGTTGGTTGGGGTTGTAAGGTTTGTGGTTTTGTGGTTGGGTTTGCTAGTTTCCCCACCCAAAGTTTGGGTGGTTTTTCCAGCCTGGGTTGTAAGTGTTGGAATGTGGATCATATGATTGCCTTTATTGGTTTCCCACATAGTTGGCCTCTTCCCAATCACCTC
>NC_029777.3:35196841-35200785 GCF_000817695.3 Arachis duranensis | reverse complement strand
TGAGCTTCTGTTGTGTTTCTTGGGCTTTAAGGCCTTTCCTTGATTTCCTTTTGCTTTGGATTTATGATCCATAATCCTGATGAGGCTGCTGATCCAATTCTGTAACATTCATTGAGCCAATTTAGTGATAATCAAGTAATGACACAAGACTCAACAAATTGAAGTTCCAGACTCATCAATTCTTCAGGCCCAATCCCATAAACCATGATATTCAATTGGGTTTCATACCAGAGTATGTTTAAGTCAATGTTTGTGCTCAAATACTAACATAAACTGCAATATCTTTGGCCCAGAAACCTTTTCAAAAGGTGGCGTTTAAGTTGTAGTTTAAGTTTCAGTTTAAGGTTAAACTGAAGCTTAAACGTGGAAATGGAAGAAAGCAATCCTGGAGGGTAAATAATCGAACACGTTTAAGCTTCAGTTTAAGGTTAAACTGAAGCTTAAACGTGGAAATGGAAGAAGACAATCCTGGAGGGTGGAATTGTCGAACACGTTTAAGCTTCAGTTTAAGGTTAAACTGAAGCTTAAACGTGGAAATGAGGAAAGCACCCTGGAGGAGAAATTGGGTCGAACACGTTTAAGCTCCAGTTTAAGGTTAAACTGGAGCTTAAACGTGGAAATGGCTTCCTGGTTGCTCTAGTTTAACCTTAAACTGGAGCTTAAACGTGGGAATGAAGATTGCAACCCAGGAGGAGAAATGTCGAACACGTTTAAGCTCCAGTTTAAGGTTAAACTGGAGCTTAAATGTGGAAATGCTCCTGGTGCCTTTCTTACTTCTGGCGTTTAACCTCCAGTTTGAGGTCAAACTGGAGGTTAAACGTGGAAATGCTTCTTGGTGAGGAGAAAGTGTCGAACACGTTTAACCTCCAGTTTGAGGTCAAACTGGAGGTTAAACGTGGAACTCTTCTGGTGCCTCTCTATTGCTTCTGGCGTTTAACCTCCAGTTTAAGGTTAAACTGGAGGTTAAACGTGGAAATGCTCCCTTGGTGTCATTCTCATTCTGGCGTTTAACCTTCAGTTTAAGGTTAAACTGGAGGTTAAACGCCAGTTTCCTCTTTTCTCAGCTCTCATGATTCTGGCGTTTAACTTCCAGTTTAACCTTAAACTGGAGGTTAAACGCCACTTTCAGCATTATATGGCTTGGCAGTTTAAATTCCAGTTTAAGCTTAAACTGGAACTTAAACTCCACATGTGATCTTCAAGCTTCCTTTATTGATTTTGTTGCTTCCTTGCCTAGCCTCTTCTTCCCTGAAATCATCCAAACAACTGCATCAAAGTCTTGCAAAATTTCATGAGAATTCTTCCATTCATATCATTCAAGTAATATCACTAAAAACTCATGGAATTTGCATCAAAATCATACTGTTTGGATGATTCATTACTTTGTTGTTCATTTAACCATTCTTGGTTACTTTAAGCTCAAGAAAATGCATAAAACAACTAAAACTAACAGAAAAATGCTAGTGAAACTAGCCTAAGATGCCTTGGCATCAATAATCACCGGATTTTGTCCATTTACTCGTGGGTAACGGTAAGAAAACTTTAACCCTTGTGAATTAGTGATTTAGTGAGCTCAATATTGATTATTGTGATATTGTATGAATTAGATTGTGTATTTGTTAAATAGGAGTTCAATTGGTGGATTGAAACGAAATTCTAGTAGTTGAACTTGTGGAATTGGCAATTGGAAGCTTGAAGCTTGTGAAAGGAGAGGTTTTTGAGGTATTCCGCGCTTATTAGAGAGGAATCGGCCAATGTATAATTTTGGTTTCTCGTAGATAATATATAATGTAACGTGAAAAATTAGGCTAGATGACCGTAGGATAGGTTGAATTATGTGAACCTATTGAGGTTTAATGATTAGTGGATATGTTGAATTTAATTATGAAAATGTGTGGTAATTTATGACTGTAGTGATTGATGAGAAATGATGAATGTTTATGAAATGTGTTATGAGTTATTGATGAATTATGTTGTTGATGACTATTGAGGGTTGGGCGGAAATTTATAAAATTGAGTATTGGAATGTTGTGGAATGAATAAAATGGTTAGAGAATTGCTTTAAGTGTATTTGAAGTTGTTTTAAGGTGTGAACTTTGGTTTTGAAATTGAGAATTTAGAAAATAGAGGTTTTGAACTCTTTTGGTAAAAATAAATTTTTAACGAACTTCGGTGGACCATAACTTGAGCCTTGAATTTTGGATTTGAATGAAATTTATTTTAAATTAAAGATAATTTCAAGAGTTTTACAACGGTATAAAGTTTGTGGAAAACAAAATTTTGTAGAGGAAGTTATGCATGTCAGAAGTTATGTGCCAAAAATTGAATTTTTCTTATGTTGCAGAAAACTAGGATTTCTAGTGTGTGTGTGTGTGTGTATATGCACACTAGTGTACGCAAGCACATACCAATGGGGTGCGTTTAGGCCCGTGCGTATGCATGAGGGGGCGTGTGTACACACACCCTGAGAATTTTGCAAGTGTGCATATGCACATTGTGGTGCGTATGCACAGGATGGGAAGGTCTTTCTATTGTGCATGCGCATGGAACGGTGCGTGCGCATAACACTCTGTTTTTCACTAAAATTCTGTTTTTTACTGTTTGACCTTCTCGGCAAGTCTGTAAACCTCCAGAACCATTGTTTTGATGGAGATTCACAATTTTTGTACTATTGAACATTCCTCTGATTTCCAAACCTCTAAAAACTCTATTTAAGGTTTATTGGTTAAGTTTTGGGTTACAAAGTAAGTGTTAGTGAATGAGAGAAGATAAAAATTAGTATCGAAGGAGTTTAAAGGGGGATAATTGATTTGATGAGATAATGAGAGTGATGAACGAGGCAATTATGAGAACAATGCAATGTTGATGAATGAGATATAATGAGAATGGTGGTGATATTATGAGATAATGATGAAGGAGTTTGATTGAGATTATGTTGAATGATAATGTTTGAGATATATGTGACCGGGTAAGACGCAGTGGTGTTATCCACTTGCTCCGGGTATGAATTGAAATGATGTTGAGAATGAATTTTTGGATAAGATACCTGGGCATAGCAAGGATTGTGGTTCGTCTCGCTTGCTCCGAGTTAGTGATTGAGATACTTGGGCAGTAGCAAAGATTGTGGTTCATCCCGTTTGTTCCAGGTCAGTGATTGTGATGCCTCCGTAGTAGAAGCAGTGGTAGATTATTCCACTTGCTCCAGGTTGAGTCTTTAAACACTTGCTTGGTTAGTAGCAGCAGTAGTGGTTTATTCTACTTGCTCTGGTTTCAGCGGGTATTAGCAAGGAGGGTTATGGCTCAGGCCCACTTGCTCCGTAATTGGGTGTTTCTGTCTTAGGTTAGCTACCAGGACATGTCGGGTTGGCTATATAACTGACAGATGATATCATCAGCCATAGGGCAGGCATACATCATATGTATTTGTCTATTTTGTTTGAGCTTGCATTATTTGGGTTTACCTATTTGATCAACTATGTTTAATTGCTATATGTTCTACCTGCTATAACTGCATTATATCTATGTTTTCTTTGTTTGTATTGTATGTCTATGCAATTGAGAGATCCCTCGTTTGGTGGATGTGTGATGAAGGTTGTTCCACCGGAGTTTTGGAGGGTTGGAGGAGCGTGAGATTGAAGAGTTAAGTTACTTTTGGACTAGAACCTAAGTACTTTAGACAATTTACCCGGTTTTTTGGTTCAGTTTATAACTTTAAGTTTTGACTTAGTGTCGGAGTTTTAAGATTGCCTCCGACTTTTTTGGGACCTTATATACTATTTATGTGGGCACCATTACCATGCTGAGAAGTGAGAACCCCCAGTTCTCATTCCATACATATATTGTTACTTTTAGATGTAGGACGCGAGACACCGCACTGAGCATTCTGGAGACTCTTGAAAGCGAAGAACTGTTGGGGCTTAGGATTGTATTTTGTTTATATATAT
>NC_029777.3:35187364-35196556 GCF_000817695.3 Arachis duranensis | reverse complement strand
TGATAGGAATATATATTTTTGTTATTTTTTTATACAGAGTAAATAATCATTTTTGACCATGAAAGATCAAGACATTGACAAAACTAACTATTGAAGATTTAAACTATATAATTTAGTAACTATTAAAGTTTAGTTTCGTTTGACAATTCTAACTAAACGTTAATTTTAAAGTGATGCCATTAGTTAAGTATCATATATTCCAATATGAAAATAATTCATTTAATTAAAAGAAATTTGTAAAATGAAATAAATAACTCCCTCTCACTCTCACCCAGTTACCCTCCACCACCGCATAACTCCCTCCTTCCTCCACCCTCTCTCCACTTCCATTGCCGTCGGCAACCCTCCTCGTGCAGTACGCTAAGCCCCCCATGGCCGATAAGTTTGACAAGCAGAAGTGTGTCTATGACGGCCTCATCACCAAGTCCCTGCCGAACGGCATGTTCTGCATTTGCCTCAACAACCAAGACCTCATTCTTGGATATGTTTTGGAAAAATCCGAAAGAGTATGGTTAGAATATTGCCGGATATATCACGTCAAGATTGATGTTAGTCATGCTATGATTCTTCAAAGGGACATATTGTTGATAGGCTTAGTAATAGTAGTTCGTCTTAGTATAAATATGCACATAAATTATTTGTGAAAAGGTCTCAATGCACCTCAAATTGGGTTCTTGGTTTTTTTTGTGTGATTTGGTAAGATAAGGATGAATTTGTTAAACTAATACTTATTTTGTTTAACAAATTCACTACAAAAAGGAGTTTAAAATAGTATTTATATTATGATATTTTTTGTTGCTGCCATAATTAATTTATATTTTTGTGGTGGTTTTGGTAATTACGGCAGGTTGGAACCGCCGTTATGACATATATATAAAAGGCAAAATTTGCAATCCCTAATTTCAGAAACACTTGGCTGAACTCGAAACACTACGCGTACAATGCCGCTGCTGCTCTTGTGCAACGATGTTCGATCCTCTTGAGTTCTTTGATCTTCTCCAGTAACTTCTCCTCCGGCAACGATATCCTCTTGTGTTCTCCGATCTTCTCTGGTGACATCTATAAGACCCAGAGTTTTTTGGAAAATCTTATTATGAGCTAATTTCAATTTATTTATTCATTAAAGATTTTATTTTCAGAAATTATTTTATTAAAAGTAATTAAATTAATTTTTGATAATTAAACTAGAAATTTTACTTAATTTTATAATTATTGAATAATTTTCTATATTTAAATTATAAAACTTAGCAGTTGTAAAGAATAAAAATTTTATATGATTTAGTTTAAATAATTGAGATTTTGAAATTTAATACTTTAATTTTTTAAAGAAAAAATTAATTATATTATCTCTAATTTTAAATTAGAATGCTTGATTAAAAGCCAGTTAGCAAATTGATAATTAAAAAATATTTTTTTAAAGTAATTTTAAGGGATTAAGTAAGATTTTAAATTAACATAATATACCCTAATTTTATTAAAATTATCAAACTCCAATTTAACCCAAAATCCCAAAATCCAATCCTAACCGTAACTAAACAAAACCCTAATTTTACCCTAACCCTATCCACACTCACACTCACCGCCACTCACCCTACCCTCTCCTAACACACACATAGACACAGACACATATGCTGGAAAATGAAAGAAAGGAAAAGAGAAAGGAAACAACGGAGAGGGAGAAGAAAGGAGAAAAAGGGGAAGGGGAAATAGAGAAGAGGGAGAACAAAGAGGAGGGGAGAGCCGAGGATGGAGAGGGAGGAGAAGATGTCTCCACTGTCCAGCTCGCCACCACTGTCGTCACACGCTGCTGCTGTCGTTGAGCTCGCTTATCGTCGTTGTCTAGTGTCGCCATCACGTCGCCGTCAAAGAAGAGAGGGAGATTTGCGACGGGAAGGGAGGAGAAGAGAGAGTGAGCCATTGTAGAGCGGTCTCGCGCCGCTATCGCGTCATGTCGTCGTCACATTGCCGTCGCCTTGAGCCTCACCGTCGTTGTCCTCGGCGCGAGCCTTTTCTGTCATTGGTGGGGTCGAAGTCACCGCCGATCTGAGCTGAGGTAGAGGAAACACGAATAGGAGACAGAATAGGGAGCTTCATGGGAGCTCCGTCATTGCCAGCTGTCACCGTCGTTGTGACTTGCATCACTGAGCTTTTGTCATTGGGATCCGCTGTCGGTAAGGGCGTTCTTCCCTCTAATTTCCATTTTCCTTTAATTTCCAAGAATATTGTTGTCATTGATTTTTGTTACAACCATGTCGTTGTGTCTTTGGTCATCGAAAATCCACCACCAGAGCTTCTGGTAGCCGCCGTCACTGGAGGTAGCTGCCAGAGCTCCTATCTGATCAGTTCAGAGACCGTTGCTGCTTCATTCCTTTATTGTAGTAAGTTTTCCTGCTTAAAAACCCTCACCGTTAGTATTCTGTTATATGTTACTAAGGATTTGGCGACATTGATGTTTTAGGAGATTGAGTTATCGAGGTTGTATGTTGCAATTAAAGCTGTTTCTATTGTTACGAAAGTAAACAGAGCTATCGATGCAGCCACCGCCATTGAGGGCCGAGGGAAAAAGGAGACTCTTGACGCATTAACCTTTAAGGGCTTCGACTATTTAGGCAGGTTGGACTAGGTATTGCTTTATTTCTCTAGTTTATGTATTGGATAGATAGGGAAGAGCGATGTAAGTTAGTGGGTAAAAAGTCCTTAGGCACGTTTTTGGCCCTTTCATTTCTTTAAATTATTCACCTTACGGATTTGTAAATTAAAGAAGCTTTTCTTACGACTTTCTTTAAGTAAGATTTTTCATAAAGTTTTTCCAAAGTATTATTCTTTTTAAAAGAAACTGTATTACAATGGAGTTCTTTCTATTTGCAAGTATTTCTTTGCTTTGATGATATTCCCTTCCCTGCTGAATGGTGCATGAAATTGTGATCTCTAACAATGGTGCTCAACTTGGTATGCGCATTTATAATCTCAGCACTTTCTTCACAACTTCGCATCACTAACCAGCAAGTGCACTGGGTCGTCCAAGTAATAAACCTTACATGAGTAAGGGTCGATCCCACGGAGATTGTTGGTATGAAGCAAGCTATGGTCACCTTGTAAATCTCAGTCAGGCGGATTCTAATGGTTATAATGGTTTTCGAAAATAAAGATAAATAAAGCATAAAATAAAGATAAAGATACTTATGTAATTCAATGGTGGGAATTTCAGAAATAAGTTCTATTTATACTAAACTAGTCACTAGGGTTTACAGAAATAAGTCTAAGTGCAAAAATCCACTTCCGGGGCCCACTTTGATGTGTGCTTGGGCTGAGCTTGAGCTTTACACGTGCAGAGGCTTCCCTTGGAGTTAAATGCCAGGTTGTAACATGTTTTTGGCGTTGAACTCTGGTTTGTGACGTGTTTCTGGCATTTTACTCCAAAATGCAGCATGGAACTGGCGTTGAACGCCAGTTTGCGTCATCTAAACTTGAATGAAGTATGGACTATTATGATGTGCTGGAAAGATCTGGATGTCTACTTTCCAACGCAATTGGGAGCGCGCCATTTGGAGTTCTGTAGCTCTAGAAAATCCATTTCGAGTGCAGGGAGGTCAGAATCCAACAACATCAGCAGTCCTTTTTCATCCTGAATTAGATTTCTGCTCAGATCCCTCAATTTTAGCCAGAAAATATCTGAAATCTCAGAAAAACACACAAACTCATAGTAAAGTCCAGAAATGTGAATTTTGTATAAAAACTAATAAAAACATCCCTAAAAGTAGGTAGATCCTACTAAAAACTACCTAAAAAACAATGCCAAAAAGCGTATAAATTATGCGCTCATCACAACACCAAACTTAAATTATTACTTGTCCCCAAGCAACTGAAAATCAAATAGGATAAAAAGAAGAGAATATGCTATAAATACCAAAATATCAATGAATATTAGTTCTGATTAGATGAGCGGGACTAGTAGCTTTTTGCTTCTGAACAGTTTTGGCATCTCACTTTATCCTTTGAAGTTTAGTATGATTGGCATCTATAAGAACTCAGAGTTCAGATAGTGTTATTGATTCTCCTAGTTAAGTATGTTGATTCTTGAACACAGCTACTTTTATGAGTCTTGGCCGTGACCCTAAGCACTTTGTTTTCCAGTATTACCACCGGATACATAAATGCCACATACACATGACTGGGTGAACCTTTTCAGATTGTGACTCAGCTTTGCTAAAGTCCCCAGTTAGAGGTGTCTAGAGCTCTTAATCACACTCTTCTTACTTTGGATCACGACTTTAACCACTCAGTCTCAAGCTTTTCATTTAGACCTTCATGACACAAGCATATGGTTAGGGACAGCTTGATTTAGCCGCTTAGAACTGGATTTTATTTCCTTGGGCCCTCCTATCCATTAATGCTCAAAGCCTTGGATCCTTTTTACCCTTGCCTTTTGGTTTTAAGGACTATTGGCTTTTTCTGCTTGCTTCTTTTTTTTCTCTTTTTTTTTTTCCATTTTTTTCGCAAGCTTCTTCTTTTTCACTGCTTTTTCTTGCTTCAAGAGTCAATTTTATGATTTTTCAGATCATCAATAACATTTCTCTTTTTCATCATTCTTTCAAGAGCCAATAATTTTAACATTCATAAACAACAAGATAAAAAATATACACTGTTCAAGCATTCATTCAGAAAACAAAAAGTATTGTCACCACATCAATATAATTCAACTAATTTCAAGGATAAATTCGAAACTCATGTACTTCTTGTTCCTTTGTATTAAAGACATTTTTCATTTAAGAAAGGTGAAGGATTCATGGAATTATTCATAGCCTTAAGACATAGTTACTAAACACTAATGATCATGTAATAAAGACACAAACATAGACAAACATGAAGCTCAAAAACCGAAAAATAACAAGATAAGAACAAGGAAGTTAAGGAATGAGTCCACCTTAGTGATGGTGGCGCCTCCTTCTTGAAGGACCAATAGTGTTCTTGAGCTTCTCTGTGTCTCTTCCTTGCCTTTTTTGCTCCTCCCTCATAGCTCTTTGATCTTCTCTAATCTCATTGAGAATGATGGAGTGCTCTTGGTGTTCCACCCTTAATTGGTTCATGTCATGACTCAATCCTTCTAGAGAAGTGTTGAGTTGTTCCCAATAGTTATTTGGAGGAAAATGAATCCCTTGAGGCATCTCAGAGATTTCTTGATGATGAGCTTCCTCATGCGTCTCTTGAGATCCATGAATGGACTCTCTTGTTTGCTCCATCCTCTTCTTAGTGATGGGCTTGTCCTCTTCAATGAGGATGTCTCCTTCTATGACAACTCCAGCTAAGTTGCATAGATGGCAAATGAGATGAGGAAAAGTTAGCCTTGCCAAGGTGGAGGGCTTTTTGGCTACTTTGTAGATTTCTAGAGAGATAACTTCATGAACTTTTACTTCCTTTCCAATCATGATGCTATGGATCATGATGGCCCGATACACAGTTACTTTGGATCGGTTGCTAGTGGGGATGATGGAGCGTTGGATGAACTCCAACCATCCTCTAGCCACAGACTTAAGGTCCAGTTTTCTCAATTGAACTGGCTTGCCTTTTGAGTCTCTTTTCCATTGAGCTCCTTCCACACATATGTCCTTAAGGACTTGGTCCAACCTTTGATCAAAATTGACCTTTCTAGTGTAGGGGGTGCGTCTTCTTGCATCATAGGCAAGTTAAACGCCAACCTCACATTCTCTGGACTGAAGTCTAAGCATTTCCCCCGAACCATTGTAAGCCAATTCTTTGGTTTGGGTTCATGCTTTGATCATGGTTCCTATTAATCCATGCATTGGCATAGAACTCTTGAACCATTAGGATTCTGACTTGTTGAATGGGATTGGTAAGGACTTCCCAACCTCTTCTTTGGATCTCATGTCGGATCTTCGGATATTCGCCCTTTTTGAGCTTAAAAGGGACCTCAGTGATCACCTTTTTCTTGGCCACAACTTCATAGAAGTGGTCTTGATGGGCTTTTGAGATGAATCTCTCCATCTTCCATGACTCAGAGGTGGAAGCAATTGCCTTCCCTTTCCTCTTTCTTGAGGTTTCTCTGGCCTTAGGTGCCATCAATGGTTATGAAAAAACAAAAAACCTATGCTTTTACCACACCAAACTTAGAATGTTGCTTGCCCTTGAGCAAAAGAAGAAAGAATAGAAGAAGAAGAAGATATGGAGGAGAAGAAAAGAGGTGTGTGTTTTGGCCAAGGGGAAGAAGAGTGGGTTGTGTTGTGTAAAAATGAAGAAGGATGAAGGGCTTTATATAGTGGAGGGAGAGGGGTAAGGGCTCGATCATGTGGGGTGGGTTGGGGTGGGAAAGAGATTTTGAATTTGAATGTAGGTGGGGTTTATGGGGAAGAGAGGATGGATGTGAGTGGTGAAAAGGTGATGGGGAAGAGAGATTGAGGTGATTGGTGAAGGGTATTGAGAGAGAGGGGTAAGGTAGGTGGGGATCCTGTGGGGTCCACAGATCCTGAGGTGATCTTGTGGGGTCCACAGATCCTGAGGTGTCAAGGATTTCTCATCTCTACACCCTTTGGGCGTGGAAAATGCCCTCTATATACAATCCTGGCATTTAACGCCAGACTGCAGCTTGTTTCTGGCGTTAAACGCCCAAATGTAGCCTGTTTCTGGCGTTTAACGCCAGACTGATGCTTGTTTCTGGTGTTTAAACGCCAGGCATTTCTTCCTCCAGGGTGTGCTTTTTCTTTTGCTTTTTTTTTATTCTGTTTTTAATTTTTGCAATTGTTTTGTGACTCCACATGATCATAAACCTAATAAAACATAAAAGAACAATAAAAATATAGATAAATAAAAATTGGGTTGCCTCCCAATAAGCAATTCTTTAATGTCAATAGCTTGACAGTGAGCTCTCATGGAGCCTCACAGGTATTCAGAGCATTGTTGGGACCTCCCAACACCAAACTTAGAGTTTGAATATGGGGGTTCAACACCAAACTTAGAGTTTGGTTGTGGCCTCCCAACACCAAACTTAGAGTTTGATTGTGGGGGCTTTGTTTGACTCTGTATTGAGAGAAGCTTATCGTGCCTCTTTTCCATGTTCACAGAAGGATAACCTTGAGCTTTAAACACAAGGTAGTCCCCATTCAATCGAAGGACTAGCTCTCCTCTGTCAACATCAATCACAGCTCTTGCTGTAGCTAGAAAGGGTCTTCCAAGGATGATGCATTCATCCTCATCCTTCCCAGTGTCTAGGATTATGAAATCAGCAGGGATGTAAAGACCTTTAACCTTCACTAACACGTCCTCTACCAATCCATAAGCTTGTTTTATTGACTTGTTTGCCATCTCTAATGAGATTCTTGCATCTTGTACCTCAAAGATCCCCAGTTTCTCCATTACAGAGAGTGGCATAGGATTTATCTTTGACCCCAGGTCACACATAGCCTTCTCAAAGGTCATGGTGCCTATGGTACAGTATATTAATAATTTACCAGGATTTTGTTTCTTTTGAGGTAAAGTTTGCTGAACCTATGTATTTAGTTCACTAATGAGCAAGGGAGGTTCATCTTCCCAAGTCTTATTACCAAACAGCTTGGCATTCAGCTTCATGATGGCTCCTAGATATTGAGCAACTTGCTCTTCAGTTACATCTTCATCCTCTTCAGAGGAAGAATAGTTCTCAGAGCTCATGAATGGCAGAAGAAGGTTTAATGGAATCTCTATGGTCTCTATATGAGCCTCAGATTCCTTTAGGTCCTCAATAGGGAACTCCTTTCTGTTTGGAAGATGTCCCATGAGGTCTTCCTTATTGGGATTCATGTCCTCCCATTCCTCCTTGGATTCGGCCATGTTGATTATATCAATGGCCTTGCACTCTCTTTTTGGATTCTCTTCTGTATTGCTTGGGAGAGTACTAGGAGGAGTTTCAGTGTTTTTCTTACTCAGCTGACCCACTTGTGCCTCCGAATTTCTAATGGAGAACCTTTGACGTTAGGATTTTCGCTAGTAAAGAATTTTATAAAGTTGCATTGTAAGTATAGATTCTAAACCAACAGAAATCCCTTCGTACAAACGTTTTGGTTGTCACAAGTAACAAACCCCTAAATAAATTGATAACCGAAGTATTTAAACCTCGGGTCGTCTTCTTAAGGAATTGCAGGGAGGTATGTTCTTATTATTGGTTATGGAGATTGTAAATTGGGTTTTGAGAATGAGGAATGAATATGGAAAATAATTTAAATGACAATTAAAATAAATAAATACTGTAAAGCAAACCCTTTGGCAAGATATGAGAAATTGGAAGTCCAGACTTAGTTATTCTTATCAACAATAATGAAAGTTGAATCTTAATTCCACTTAGTTAACCTTTGCTAAAGCAAAGGAAAGTCAAGGGACTAATTAGTTTCACCTTCGAATCCTATTTATTTCCTAAGAAAAGGTTGGGATTATTGAAGTTCAATTCAATTAGCAAAGATAACAGTTATCAATTATGTTGAGCTAAGATAATTCCTGAGTTACTGATTTCTTAACCAAGACCAAAAAGATAAAAAATTGAAATAATAAATCTAAAAACATCTCAATAATATATAATCTTAACATGAAAAGTTCATAAGCCAATTGGGCAACTGGTAGATGAAATTGTGATCACATTAATGTAGTATTCTTTGTTGTTGTATGGAATCATTATTATGGCTCTTGGCTATGTGTGGACACAACTCCGTTCAACTTAACCAGCAAGTGTACTGGGTCATCCAAGTAATACCTTACGTGAGTAAGGGTCGATCCCACAGAGATTGTTGGTATGAAGCAAGCTATGGTCACCTTGTAAATCTCAGTTAGGCAGATTAAATGGTTATGGGTTTCGAAAATTAGTAATAAATAGAAAATAAAAAGGGATAGAAATACTTATGTAAATCAATAGTGGGAATTTCAGATAGGCGTGTGGAGATGCTAGAATCCTTTCGAATCTCTACTTTCTTACTACTTTCATCCAATCCTTCTTACTCCTTTCCATGGCAAGCTGTATGTAGGGCATCACCATCATCAATGGCTACTTTTAATCCTCTCGGGAAAATGGTCCTATGCGCTGTCACTACACGGCTAATCGTCTGGAGGCATCACCCTTGTTGATAGCTACATCCCATCCTCTCAGTGAAAATGGTCCAAATGCTCTGTCACAGCACGGCTAATCATCTGTCGGTTCTCAATCAGGTTGGAATA
>NC_029777.3:35149847-35187319 GCF_000817695.3 Arachis duranensis | reverse complement strand
AGAGGTTCAGGCATGGCCGAATGGCCAGCCCCCTGAATGATCAAAAGACCGAATGATCCAAGACTAAACAGTCACAGATTAAACTGTCAAAAGATGTCTAATACAATAGTAAATTATCCTATTTATACTAGACTAGCTACTAGGGTTTACATGAGTAAGTAATTGATGTATAAATCCACTTCCGGGGCCCACTTGGTGTATGCTTGGGCTGAGCTTGATCTATCCACGAGCTGAGGCTTCTCTTGAAGTTGAACTCCAAGTTATAACGTGTTTTGGGCGTTCAACTCCGGATCATGACGTGTTTCTGGCGTTTAACTCCAGACAGCAGCATGTACTTGGCGTTCAACGCCAAGTTACGTCGTCAATTTCCGAATAAAGTATAGACTATTATATATTGCTGGAAAGCTCTGGATGTCTACTTTTCAACGCCGTTGAGAGCCGCCATTTGGAGTTCTGTAGCTCCAGAAAATCTATTTCGAGTGCAGGGAGGTTAGATTCCAACAGCATCAGCAGTCCTTTTGTCAGCCTTTTTCAGAGTTTTGCTCAAGTCCCTCAATTTCAGCCAGAAATTACCTGAAATTACAGAAAAACACATAAACTCATAGTAAAGTCCAGAAATGTGAATTTAACATAAAAACTAATGAAAATATCCCTAAAAGTAGCTTGAACTTACTAAAAAATACCTAAAAACAATGCCAAAAAGTGTATAAATTATCCGCTCATCAGCAACACCAAACTTAAATTGTTGCTTGTCCCCAAGCAACTGAAAATCAAATAAGATAAAAAGAAGAGAATATGCAATGAATCCCAAAAACATCTATGAAAATTAGTATTAATTAGATGAGCGGGGCTTTTAGCTTTTTGCCTTTGAACAGTTTTGGCATCTCATTCTATCCTTTGAAATTCAGAATGATTGGCTTCTATAGGAACTCAGAATCCAGATAGTGTTATTGATTCTCCTAGTTAAGTTTGATGATTCTTGAACACGGCTACTTTATGAGTCTTGGCCGTGGCCCAAAGCACTCTGTCTTCCAGTATTACCACCGGATACATACATGCCACAGACACATAACTGGGTGAACCTTTTCAGATTGTGACTCAGCTTTGCTAGAGTCCCTAATTAGAGGTGTCCAGGGTTCTTAAGCACACTCTTTTTGCCTTGGATCATGACTTTATTATTATTTTTTTCTTTTTCTTTTTCTCTTTTTTTTTCGCATATACTTTTTTTTTGAATTCACTGCTTTCTCTTGCTTCAAGAATCATTCTTATGATTTTTCAGATCCTCAGTAACATGTCTCCTTTTTCATCATTCTTTCAAGAGCCAACATTCATGAACAACAAATTCAAAAGACATATGCACTGTTCAAGCATACATTTAGAAACCAAAAGTATTACCACCACATCAAAATAATTAATCTGTTATAAAATTCAAAATTCATGCAATTCTTCTCTTTTTCATATAAGAACAATTTTTTATTTAAGAAAGGTGATGGATTCATAGGACATTCATAACTTTAAGGCATAGACACTAAGACACTAATGATCATAAGACACAAACATAGATAAACATAAGCATGATTTTTTGAAAAACAGAAAAATAAAGAGCAAGGAGATTAAAGAACGGGTCCACCTTAGTGATGGCGACTTGTTCTTCCTCTTGAAGATCTTATGGAGTGCTTGAGCTCCTCAATGTCTCTTCCTTGCCTTTGTTGCTCCTCTCTCATGATTCTTTGATCTTCTCTAATTTCATGGAGGATAATGGAATGTTCTTGGTGCTCCACCTTTAGTTGTCCCATGTTGGAACTCAATTCTCCTAGGGAGGTGTTGATTTGCTCCCAATAATTTTGTGGAGGAAAGTGCATCCCTTGAGGCATCTTAGGGATTTCATGATGAGTGGGATCTCTTGTTTGCTCCATCCTTTTCTTAGTGATGGGCTTGTCCTCATCAATGAGGATGTCTCCTTCTATGTCAATTCCAACTAAATAACAGAGGTGACATATGAGATGAGGAAAGGCTAACCTTGCCAAGGTAGAGGACTTGTCCGCCACCTTATAAAGTTATTGGGTTATAACCTCATGAACTTCTACTTCCTCTCCAATCATGATGCTATGAATCATGATGGCCCGGTCTATAGTAACTTTGGACCGGTTGCTAGTTGGAATGATTGAGCGTTGGATAAACTCCAACCATCCCCTAGCCACAGGCTTGAGGTCATGCCTTCTCAGTTGAACCGGCTTCCCTCTTGAATCTCTCTTCCATTGAGCGCCCTCTTCACAAATGTCTATGAGGACTTGGTCCAACCTTTGATCAAAGTTGACCCTTCTAGTGTAAGGGTGTTCATCTCCTTGCATCATGGTCGAGTTGAATGCCAACCTTACATTTTCCGGACTAAAATCTAAGCATTTCCCCCGAACCATTGTAAGCCAATTCTTTGGGTCCGGGTTCACACTTTGATCGTGGTTCTTGGTGATCCATGCATTGGCATAGAACTCTTAAACCATTAAGATTCCGACTTGTTGAATGGGGTTGGTAAGAACTTCCCAACCTCTTCTTCGGATCTCATGTCGGATCTCCGGATATTCTTCGGATCTCATGTCGAATCTCCGGATATTCACTCTTTTTGAGTTTGAAAGGGACCTCAAGGATCACCTTCTTCATGGCCACAACTTCATAGAAGTGGTCTTGATGCATCCTTGAGATGAATCTCTCCATCTCTCATGACTCGGAGGTGGAAGCTTTTGCCTTCCCTTTCCTCTTTCTAGAGGTTTCTCCGGCCTTAGGTGCCAAAAATGGTTATGGAAAAACAAAAAGCAATGCTTTTACCATACCAAACTTAGAAGGTTTGCTCGTCCTCGAGCAAAAGAAGAAAGAAGAGAGTAGAAGAAGAAGAAAATAGAGGAGATGGAGGGGGCTTTGTGGTTCGGCCAAGTGGGAGAAGTAGTGTTTAGGTTGTGTGAAAATGAAGGAGTGAAGATGGGTTTATATAGGAGTGGAGAGGGGTGTTTGGTGCGGCCATGTATGGGTGGGTTTGGGAGGGAAAGTGGTTTGAATTTGAATGGTAAGGTAGGTGGGGTTTTATGAAGGATGGATGTGAGTAGTGAAGAGAATAGTGGGATTTGATAGGTGAGGGATTTTGGGAAAGAGGTGTTGAAGTGATAGGTGAATGGGTGAAGAAGAGAGAGAGAGTGGTGGGGTAGGTGGGGATCCTGTGGGCTCCACAGATCCTGAGGTGTCAAGGATAATTCATCCCTGCACCAAGTGACGAGCAAAAATGCTCTTTTTGCCAATCCTGGCGTTAAACGCCGGGCTGGTGCCCATTTCTGGCGTTTAACGCCAGCTTGATGCCCATTCCTGGCGTTAAACGCTAGTCTGGTGCCCCTTTCTGGCGTTAAACGCCCAGAATGGTGCCAGACTAGGTGTTAAACGCCCATTTGCTATTTTTCTTTCTGTTTTTCATTCTGTTTTTGCTTTTTCAATTGATTTTGTGACTTCCCAAGATCATCAACCTACAGAAAACATAAAATAACAAAGGAAAATAGATAAATATAACATTGGGTTGCCTCCCAACAAGCGCTTCTTTAATGTCAGTAGCTTGACAGTGGGCTCTCATGGAGCCTTACAGATACTCAGAGCAATGTTGGAACCTTCCAACACCAAACTTAGAGTTTGAATGTGGGGGTTCAACACCAAACTTAGAAGTTGGTTGTGGCCTCCCAACACCAAACTTAGAGTTTGACTATGGGGGCTCTGTTTGACTCTGTTTTGAAAGAAGCTCTTCATGCTTCCTCTCCATGGTTACAGAGGGATATCCTTGAGCCTTAAACACAAAGGATTCTTCATTCACTTGAATGATCAATTTTCCTCTGTCAACATCAATCACAGCCTTTGTTGTGGCTAGGAAGGGTCTGCCAAGGATGATGGATTCATCCATGCACTTCCCAGTCTCTAGGACTATGAAATCAGCAGGGATGTAATGGTCTTCAACCTTTACCAGATCATCCTCTACAAGTCCATAAGCTTGTTTTCTTGAATTGTCTGCCATCTCTAGTGAGATTCTTGTACCTTGCACCTCAAAGATCCCTACCTTCTCCATTACAGAGAGAGGAATGAGGTTTATGCTTGACCCTAGGTCACACAGAGCCTTCTTAAAGGTCATGGTGCCTATGGTACAAGGTATTGAGAACTTCCCAGGATCCTATCTCTTTTGAGGTAATCTCTACCCAGTCAAGTCATCCAGTTCTTTGGTGAGCAAAGGAGGTTCGTTCTCCCAAGTCTCATTACCAAATAAGTTGTCATTTAGCTTCATGATTACTCCAAGGTATTTAGCAACTTGCTCTTCAGTGACATCTTCATCCTCTTCAGAGGAAGAATACTCATCAGAGCTCATAAATGGCAGAAGTAAATCCAGTGGAATCTCTATGGTCTCAGTGTGAGCCTCAGATTCCCATGGTTTCTCATTAGGGAACTCATTGGAGGCCAGTGGACGTCCATTGAGGTCTTCCTCAGTGGCGCTCACTGCTTCTTCCTCCTCTCCAGATTCGGCCACGTGGGCCATGTTGATGGCCTTGCATTCTCCTTTTGGATTCTCTTCTGTATTGCTTGGAAGAGTACTAGAAGGGAGTTCAGTAATTTTCTTGCTCAGCTGTCCCACTTGTGCCTCCAAATTCCTAATGGAGGACCTTATTTAAGTCATGAAAATTGGGTGGTTTTGATTAGATCAGAGACCATGGTTGCTAAGTCAGAGTGGCTCTGCTTAGAATTCTCTGTCTGTTTCTGAGAAGATAATGGAAAAGGCTTGCCATTGCTAAACCTGTTTCTTCCACCATTATTGTTGTTGAAACCTTGTTGAGGTCTCTGTTGATCCTTCCATGAGAGATTTGGATGATTTCTCCATAAAGGATTATAGGTGTTTCCATAGGGTTCTCCCATGTAGTTCACCTCTTCCATTGAAGGGTTCTCAGTATCATAAGCTTCTTCTTCAGATGAAGCATCCTTAGTACTGCCTGGTGCAGCTTGCATTCCAAACAGACTTTGAGAAATCATATTGACTTGCTGAGTCAATATTTTGTTCTGAGCCAATATCGCATTCAGAGTATCAATCTCAAGAACTCGTTTCTTCTGATTTGTCCCATTGTTCACAGGATTCCTTTCGGAAGTGTACATGAATTGGTTATTTGCAACCATTTCAATGAGTTCTTGAGCTTCTGCGGGCATCTTCTTCAGATGAAGAGATCCTCCAGCAGAGTTGTCCAATGACATTTTGGACAGTTCAGACAGACCATCATAGAAGATGCCTATGATGCTCCATTCAGAAAGCATGTCAGAGGGACACTTTCTGATCAATTGTTTGTATCTTTCCTAAGCTTCATAGAGGGATTCATGATTGAGAGAAATCTTTGTTGGTATAGAACTATACTTTGCAACGAGAATCCATTCATTTGAGGAAAATTCTATACCACGACAACAATTTCTCATAAATCAAAATGGCGCCGTTGCGAGTGGTGCAGAGGCAGCGAGAAACAGAGAGCAGAGGGGCAGCGAAAGAGAAAGAAAAGAAAAGTGAGAGAAGAAGGAGAAGACGGCGCGGTGATGGTGGTCGGCGGCGGCGATGGGATTGGGGTGCTCGCCGGAGGGGAGAGTCGTCATGGAGGTTGGAAGTTGAAGATGGAGTAGGAGAAGAAAATGGAACGTTAGAGGGGGAAGGGTGTGATGCGCAAATGTGCTAGGGCTTCGCGTCTCTGGGGTAAGTGAAAATTCAAATCCACGCGTGTGCGCACTGTGCGTATTTGCGTGGGTGGGAGAAATGGAAAAACGGTGCCAGAGCGCCATGTGCGCTTGCGCGTAGATGAAGGAATCGGAGTGGGCGCGGACGCGCAAGGTGCGCGTCGGCGCGGATGTATTGGGTTGAGGGCACAAAAGGGGCCCAGAGTTGGCACAACTCTCGGGTCCTTTGGCCTGGATGATGCTAAGACGCATCGATGTGCGCGCGCACATGGCGCGTTCGCGTGGATGGCTTGAGCTTATTGGATGGGCGCGGAGGCGTAAAGTACACCAACGCGTGGACAGCGAAACAGGGAGTGGCGCGGACGCGTGGGCTGAGGCACAGAGTTGGCCCAAAAGTGGCGCTACTCTCGGGTTCTTGGCCCCAGGAAACTAAAATGCGCACCCGACGCGCGCGCGCGCCTTGCGCTTGCGCGTGGCTTGCTTTTTCGTTTTTTTTATGTGAGCATCAAAAGACCTCATAACTCTCCATCCTTCTCTAAAGCTCTAGCTAAGGTGTAAGACTAAGCACATTTTGAAACATAGGGACATTTTCAAACACTTGAGAAAACTTGCAATTCAAGCAAAAACTCAATTCAAAAATTCATCCCTTATTAAAGCATAAAATGTATAAACACCTTAGTAAATAAAGAAAAATATACTAAGAAGTAAAGAAACTATATACAATGGAACCCAATTCATTCATTCATTATATCTACAAGAGAATGGAAAGAGTTTACCATGGTGGGGTGTCTCCCACCAAGCACTTTTAGTTTCAGTCCTTAAGTTGGACCTTGGGAGGCTCCTTGTCAAGGTGGCTTATGCTTGTATCCATCCTTGAACCTCCAAAAGTGCTTGTCCTTCAATCGGTTGTCAGAAGTTCCAACCTTCTTCATTAAGCTTTGGTGAGGTTCCTTCCAAGACGTGAGCTCCCAAGAAAGATTATCATAGGATAATCCAGGATCCCATATCTTGTCCTCGCATCCATTTTCTAGTTGATTATCTTGACTTTGTTCGGGCGACGAGAAAACGGAATTCTCATGGAAGCACCAAACTACTCTCCTAAACCCATTTAATTTAGCATTACACCAATCCATGCTTTCTGATTTCGAGCTTTCCACTATAATGAGCCTAGATTTAGAACGCCAACCACTAAACATCCTCCCTTTTCGCTTAATTCCACAAAGTGCCCTAAGTTGGCCATCCGTTTCAAGCAAACCATACTCAAGTGGGATAATAAAGCTGAGAGTTAGAAGTTTTACCCACTCAAGCGGAGGATTAGATGACAAACTAGGTAGAGGAGTTCCCAAAGGTCGTGATAAAGCATGCTCTACTCCCGTCCATCCTCTTCTAGAGGCTTCCACCACTTGGCGAGGTTCTTCAGGTTCCTCCTCATGCCAAGCTTCCTTAGGTTCACCTTCTTCTTCACCAATTTCTTCTATTTCTTCCCCATCACTCTCATCGTAGATAGGAGGTCTAGTGAAGTCTACCTCATCATCAAGTTTAAGCAATTTGGGGAAGGACTCTTCAAACTCACAAGGATCATATGTTGATTCGGAATCATCATAGGTAGGAGAGTCTGTTGCTTGGAACACTTCTTCCAGTTCTTCACTCGCACTAGGCCTTGGAGGTTGCACATCCTCCTCAACCTTGCTTTCCGATCTATTGGGGAAAGGTTCAACAGGATCGTCAAGGGAATTGATCAAGGTGGGCAAAAAATCACTAATGATGGAATCCACTTCCCGATCAATTTCCTTTAACTCATTGTCTACTCCCGCAACATTGCTCTTCTCCTTGACATTCCCTCCACACTCCTTGGAAGAGGGTTCCTCAACTTGAGATTCCTTTATGTGCTCAGCATATCCTAAACATTCGCCCACTACTTCCTTTTGTTCGCTAATTTCCATCTACTCCTCTTGTTGCGCTTCTTGCTTCAATTCTCCTTCCTCACCATGGAGTTCCAAGTTTATATCCTTACTAAACTCCTTAGTAGTTTCTCCACATTCAACAATGGAGTACTTATGGCGCATGAGCTTAGGTGAGATGTTAGGTGACTCACGGCTTCTACTATGCCGGCCACCCTTACTCTTAACTCCTCGAACTTGGTTTCATCCTCCTCTTGTCGCCTTAAAATATGAGATTCAAGGTCTCTAAGTTCTAACATGAAGGCTTCATTAGGAGATGGTGTTGGGAGAGAAAATTTACCGGTTAAGGGAAGATTGTTGTAATCGGAAGGTGGTTCATATTGGTGAAGTTCTTGAGGTGGTGTATGTGGAATTTGTGGTTCTTGAAGGTATTGGTATTGGGATGGTGGTTGTTCTACATGTGATTCTAATGGTGGTTGATATGGTGTGTATGAGTTATGGTCATATGGAGGTGAATGGTGGTATGAGGCTTGTGAGTATGACGTGTGGCTATATTGAGGATATGGCTTATAGGCGTATGGTGGTGGTTCTTGAAAGTCACAAGGAGATTCATCATAGCTAGTGGATTGATATGCATCATAGAACGGCTCTTTCTCATAGTGCATTGGTGAAGGTTGTTGCCATGGAGGTTGATCAAATGTCTGAGGCTCCTCCCACCCTTGATCTCCAATTCCTTGATGCACTTCCTCATTGAAGTTTTCATTTCCTACAACATAGTTTGAGCTACACTCATAGCCAAAGTGAGAATTCATAGTGAAATAGAAAATAAAAAAAAAAACAAAGAGCAATAAGAAATGAAGAAGACTAAATCCTGAAACTAGCAAAAATCAACAAATAAACCCAAGATAAAGCTATCCACAGTATTTACAATAGCCAATAACATAGCATCATTGGCTCCCCGGCAACGGCGCCATTTTGATTTATGAGAAATTGTTGTCATGGTATAGAATTTTCCTCAAATGAATGGATTCTCATTGCAAAGTATAGTTCTATACCAACAAAGATTTCTCTCAATCAAAAATTTTGGTGTTGTCACGAATAACAAACCCCAAATGAATTTATAACCGGAGTATTTGGACTCCAGGTCGTCTCCCTAGGAGACAATGGAGTGCATGTGTATTGGCTATGAAGGGGTAAAAGAGGGGTTTGATTGGTAATCGGGCAAGGAATTTAAATGTGCCAGGAAAGTAAATCAAGCGAACAATATAAAGAGCAATTTAAGAAGAGAGACATCCATGGCATTGAATTGAGATCATAGGCTTTCTGTCCAAGTCATGCAATGATTAATTCATCTTGTTTAGTTAACTCACACATCGGGAGAATGTCAAACAAGACTAATTAATCATGTTACAATTATAAACAAGAATTTATCTCATTACGTCATCTCCAACAATTAGGGAGAAAGTCTAACGAGACTAGCTAATCCCAATCCAAAAGTCCTAACCAACTTACTAATCAAATTAGCAAAAGATTAGCGTTAATGGAAACGGTGCTAGCTAACAACTCTAGATTACCAACATATGTTAAGTTTTCATGACTCAAGATTGCCTAATTACTCTCTCCAAGCCAAGAATGCTCAAAATCTACTCTAAGGCCCAACCAAGCATTTTGTCAAACACTTGGTGGGTGATAAAGAAAAGCTTAGTAAAAGTGCAAGAAATAATCTACCAACTATTGGTGCACGAAATTGTGATCGTCAATGGTGCCATCAACATGGTACGCTCAATTGCAATCTCAATTCTTTATCACAACTTCGCACAACTAACCAGAAAGTGCACTGGGTCGTCCAAGTAATAAACCTTACGCGAGTAAGGGTCGATCCCACGGAGATTGTTGGTATGAAGCAAGCTATGGTCACCTTGTAAATCTTAGTCAGGCAGATTCAAATGGTTATGGATGACATATGAATAAAGCATAAAGATAGAGATACTTATGTATTTCATTGGTGAGAATTTCAGATAAGCAAATGGAGATGCTTTGTCCCTTCCGTCTCTCTGCTTTCCTACTGTCTTCATCCAATCCTTCTTACTCCTTTCCATGACAAGCTGTATGTTGGGCATCACCGTTGTCAGTGGCTACAATCCCGTCCTCTCAGTGAAAATGTTCAATGCACCCTGTCACGGCACGACTATTCAGCTGTCGGTTCTCGATCATGTCGGAATAGAATCCAGTGATTCTTTTGCATCTGTGAATCCTACTCAGACAAGGTTTAGACCTTCCGGATTCTCTTGAACACCGCCATCAATTCTAGCTTATACCACGAAGATTCTGATTAAGGAATCCAAGAGATAAACATTCAAGCCTTGTTTGCTTGTAGAACGGGAGTGGTTGTCAGGCACGCGTTCATAAGTGAGAATGATGATGAGCGTCACATGATCATCACATTCATCAAGTTCTTGAGTGCGAATGAATATCTTGGAATAAGAACAAGCTGAATTGAATAGAAGAACAATAGTAATTGCATTAATACTCGAGGTACAGCAGAGCTCCACACCTTAATCTATGGTGTGTAGAAACTCCACCGTTGAAAATACATAAGAACAAGGTCTAGGCATGGCCGAATGGCCAGCCCCCAAAACATGATCAAAAGACTCAAAATGATCAAGGATCCAAAGACTCAAAGATCTAAAAATCTAAAATTCTAAAGATGAAAATACAATAGCAAAAGGTCCTATTTGTAGAGAACTAGCCTAGGGTTTACAGAAATGAGTAAATAACATAAAAATCTACTTCCAGGCCCACTTGGTGTGTCCTTGGGCTGAGCATTGAAGCATTTTCGTGTAGAGACTTCTCTTGGAGTTAAATGCCAGCTTTTGTGCCAGTTTGGGCATTTAAATCCCATTCTTGTGCCAGTTCCGACGTTTAACACCGGGCAGTTTTGAGCTGATTTGGAACGCCGGTGTGGGCCATCAAATCTCGGGCAAAGTATGAACTATTATACATTGCTGGAAAGCCCAGGATGTGTACTTTCTAACGCCGTTGAGAGCGCGCCAATTGGGCTTTTGTAGAAAATCCACTTCGAGTGCAGGGAGGTCAGAATCCAACAGCATCTGCAGTCCTTTTCAGCCTCTGAATCAGATTTTTGCTCAAGTCCCTCAATTTCAGCCAGAAAATACCTGAAATCACAGAAAACTCATAGTAAAGTCTAGAAAAGTGAATTTTAACTAAAAACTAATAAAAATATAATAAAAACTAACTAAAATATACTAAAAACATACTAAAAACAATGCCAAAAAGCGTATAAATTATCCACTCATCAACTATCAATTGCAAGAAAGGTAAAACTCACAACTCAATCATTAATAAAAAGAAACATTAACATCAAATTGCATTAAAGGAGATCCAAAGTCATCATGAGTGCATGAATGTAAAAGAGAGCATAAAAGTAAAATTGACCTTACAAACTAAGAGCATGAAAGTGTAGAAGCAAGAATTCATAGAAGAATTAAGATGAAGGCATGAAATTAAACTTGGATCTATGAGAAATTAACCTAATCCTATCCTAATTCTTAGAGAGAAGAGGGAGCTTCTCTCTCTAGAAACTAATCTACATGATGCTATATTTACAAATAACTGCTCCCCCTTGCTTGGACTTCAATTCTGCATGAAATACACTCAGAAACAAGTTGGATTTGGGCCTGGGTAGCTCAGAAATTGCCCCCAGCGTTTTGCCATTAAGTGGGCCAAGTAAGAGTATCGGCGCGCGCGTGCCATGTGCGCGTGCGCGTCCTCTGGCAAATTTCTGATCCGCGCGAAAGCGGTATGTGCGTGTGCGCGTCCATTGGTGCATTCCAAATCTTTGTTTCTTCATGCATTTCCCTCTTTGTATGCTTTTCTCCTCATTTCTTCCATCCAATACTTGCCTTATGAACCTGAAATTACTTAACAAACATATCAAGGCATCGAATGGAATTGAAGTGAATTAAAATCACCAAATTAAGGCCTAAAAAGCATATTTTTACATTTAAGCACAATTCAAGGGAGAATTACAAAACCATGCTATTTCATTGAATAAATGTGGGAAAAGGTGGATAAATCCCCCAAAATAAGCACAAAATAAACCACGGAATCGGGGTTTATCAATTCACCTTCCTTCTGTCTGAAGGTTTAGACTTCCACTCTAAGCTTACTCAATTTTTGAGGTGGAAAGAACATTGCCAAGAAGGCATTGACTAGCTTTTCCCAAGAGTTCATGCTTTCTTTAGGTTGTGAGTCCAACCATATCCTAGCTCTGTCTCTTACAGCAAAAGGGAATATCATAAGTCTGTAGACCTCAGGGTCAACCCCATTAGTCTTGACAGTGTCACAAATTTGCAAGAACTCGGCTAAAAACTGATGAGGATCTTCCAATGGAAGTCCATGGAACTTGCAATTCTGTTGCATTAGAGAAACTAATTGAGGCTTAAGCTCAAAGTTGTTTGCTCCAATGGCAGGGATAGAGATGCTTCTCCCATAGAAGTCGGGAGTAGGTGCAGTAAAGTCACCCAGCACCTTCCTTGCATTGTTGGCATTGTTGTTGTTTTCGGCTACCATGTCTTCTTCTTTGAAGATTTCTGTTAGATCCTCTATAGAGTGTTGTGCTTTAGCTTCTCTTAGCTTTCGCTTCAAGGTCCTTTCAGGTTCAGGGTCAGCCTCAACAAGAATACTTTTGTCTTTGCTCCTGCTCATATGAAAGAGAAGAGAACAAGAAAATATGGAATCCTCTATGTCACAGTATAGAGATTCCTTGAGGTGTCAGAGGAAAAGAAAAATAGAAGGAAGAGGTAGAAGAATTCGAACTTAGAAAGATAGAGTTCGAATTGTGCATTGATGAGGAGTGTTAGTCCATAAATAGAAGAATGTGAGAAGAGGGGAAGAAATTTTCGAAAATAAATTAAAAAGATTTTAAAAACATTTTGAAAAAATACTAATTGATTTTCGAAAACTAAGAGTGGAAAAAGAAATCAAGTGATTTTTGAAAAAGATTTTGAAATTAGAAATCAAAAAGATATGATTGAGAACTATTTTAAAAAAAATGTGATTAAGAAGATATGATTGAAAAGTTATGGTTTTAAAAAGATGTGATTGAAAAGATATGATTGAGAAACAATTTAAAAAGATTTGATTTTTAAAATTAATGACTTGGCTAACAAGAAAAGATATGATTCAAACATTAAGCCTTTCTCAACAGAAAAGGCAACATACTTGAGATGTTGAATCAAATCATTAATTGTTAGCAAGTATTTTTGAAAAGTGGAAAGAAATTGATTTTGAAAATATATGATTGAAAAGATATGATTTGAAAAAGATTTGATTTTGAAAAATTTTGAAAACCTGAAAAAAAATTTGAATTAAAAACAAAATCTTCCCTCTTGTGCCATCCTGGCGTTAAACGCCCAGAATGGTATCCATTCTGGCGTTTAACGCCCAAAAGACTACCCTTTTGGGCGTTAAACGCCCAGCCAGGTGTCCTGGCTGGTGTTTAAACGCCAGCTTTCCTTCCTCACTGGGCGTTTTGAACGCCCAGCCTTTTTCTGTGTA
The DNA here is from genome assembly GCF_000817695.3 of Arachis duranensis. Taxonomy (NCBI): domain Eukaryota; kingdom Viridiplantae; phylum Streptophyta; class Magnoliopsida; order Fabales; family Fabaceae; genus Arachis; species Arachis duranensis. The sequence goes on along the minus strand of NC_029777.3, from coordinate 35,174,114 downwards.
ATTCCTCTGCTGTATGTTCTGAATCTTCAATTCTCTGTATTATTGACTTGAAAAGACACAAATTAAAATTTTTTTTTTAATTTTTAATGATGAGTAATAATCAAAATACAACTAAGACCAAATAAACAATGCATGCAAGACACCAAACTTAGAAGATTGTATACTACTGACACTAACAAATTGAGAATGCATATGAGACACAACAAAACACTCAAGACAAGAGAATTTAAAGATCAGAGCAAGGAAATCATCAAGAACAACTTGAAGATCAATGAAGACACATGAATGAATTCGAAAAATGCAAGAAGAAAAGAAACATGCAATTGACACCAAACTTAAAATGAGACACTAGACTCAACTAGAAATATAGAATATTTTTTGTTTTTATGATTTGTAATTTTTTTGGATTTTTCTCAAAAATTGAAAGAAAATAAGGATATCAAAATTCTTAATGAGAATTCCAAGAATCATGCAATATTAGTCTAAAGCTTTAGTCTAAAGGAATTAGACATGGCTAGCCAAGCTTCAGCATGACATTGCATTCAAGAGCTAAATTGATGTGGAGAGAAACTGAAAAAGTTTTTGGTGCACGAATTGTGATCATCAATGGTGCCATCAACATGGTACGCTCAATTGCAATCTCAACTCTTTATCACAACTTCGCACAACTAACCAGCAAGTGCACTGGGTCGTCCAAGTAATAAACCTTACGCGAGTAAGGGTCGATCCCACGGAGATTGTTAGTATGAAGCAAGCTATGGTCATCTTGTAAATCTCAGTCAGGCAGATTCAAATGGTTACAGATGATTTATGAATAAAGCATAAAATAAAGATAGAGATACTTATGTAATTCATTGGGGAGAATTTCAGATAAGCGTATGGAGATACTTTGTCCCTTCCGTCTCTCTGCTTTCCTACTGTCTTCATCCAATCCTTCTTACTCCTTTCCATGGCAAGCTGTATGTTGGGCATCACCGTTGTCAGTGGCTACAGTCCCGTCTTCTCAGTGAAAATGTTCAACGCGCTCTGTCACAACACGGCTAATCATCTGTCGGTTCTCAAATAGGTTGGAGTAGAATCCATTGATTCTTTTGCGTCTGTCACTAACGCCCAGCCTTCAAGAGTTTGAAGCTCGTCACAGTCATTCAATCATTGAATCCTACTCAGAATACCACAGACAAGGTTTAGAACTTTCGGATTCTCTTGAATGCCGCCATCAATTCTAGCTTATACCACGAAGATTCTGATTAAGGGATCCAAGAGATATCCACTCAATCTAAGGTAGAACGGAGGTGGTTGTCAGGCACATGTTCATAGGTGAGAATGATGATGAGTGTCACGGATCATCACATTCATCAAGTTGAGGAACAAGTGCTATCTTAGAACAAGAACAAGCTGAATTGAATAGAAGAACAATAGTAATTGCATTAATACTCGAGGTACAGTAGAGCTCCATACCTTAATCTATGGTGTGTAGAAACTCCACCATTGAAAATACATAAGAACAAGGTTCAGGTATGGCCGTGAGGCCAGCCTCCAAAATGTGATCAAAAGATTCAAAGATCTCCCGATTCCAAATACAATAGTGAAAGGTCCTATTTGTAGAGAACTAGTAGCCTAGGGTTTACAGAAATGAGTAAATGACATAAAAATCCACTTCCGGGCCCTCTTGGTGTGTGCTTGGGCTGAGCATTGAAGCTTTCATATGTAGAGACTTTTCTTGGAGTTAAACGCCAGCTTTTGTGCTAGTTTGGGCGTTTAACTCCCATTCTTGTGCCAGTTCCGGCGTTTAACGCCAGAATTCTTGAGCTAACTTGGAATGCCTATTTGGGCCATCAAATCTCGGGAAAAGTATGGACTATTAAACATTGCTGGAAAGCCCAGGATGTCTATTTCCAATGCAATTGAGAGCGTGCCAATTGGGCTTCTGTAGCTCCAGCAAATCCACTTCAAGTGCAGGGAGGTCAGAATCCAACGGCATCTGCAGTCCTTTTCTGCCTCTGAATCAGATTTTTGCTCAGGTCCCTCAATTTCAGCCAGAAAATACCTGAAATCACAGAAAAACATACAAACTCATAGTAAGGTCCAGAAAAGTGAATTTTAACTAAAAACTAATAAAAATATAATAAAAACTAACTAAAACATACTAAAAACATACTAAAAATAATGCCAAAAAGCGTATAAATTATCCGCTCATCATCCCTCAATTTTAGCCAGAAAATTCCTGAAATCACAGAAAAACACACAAACTCATAGTAAAGTGCAGAAATATAATTTTTTCATAAAAACTAATAATTATATAATAAAAACTAACTAAATCATACTAAAAACTACTAAAAATAATGCCAAAAAGCGTATAAATTATCCGCTCATCATTTTTTAGCCCTTGATTTCAAAAATCTTGAGTAAAAGTGTTGAGACTTTGAGCTCTCTGATGTTATTAGTTTCAATTAACTTGAGAAAAATGCTTAATGTTGCCTCTTTGATACTTGGGTATGGTAAGAATCCTCAATCCTAGTGAAGTTCTTGATTTGTTGTGGTTGGGTGTTGAGTTTGTATATGTGGGTGTACGTGATGTGTGTTAGGTAACTTGTATGTAAGTGTTTTGCAGCTTGATTGAGTTTTGGAAGCTTGAAAATGGTCTTTTAGTGCTGAAAAATATGTTTGGGAGGTGTTGAGCCTTGGAAGCTTGAGGAAAAGTTGAATTGGAGGTGTTCTGGGTTTTATCGAGGAATCGGCCAAGGTATGGTTTTGATTTCTCGTATCTAAAATGTAATATAATGTGAAAAACATAGTTTAGTGACCCTAGGATATGAATTGAATTGTTGATGTTGTTGATTGGTTGAGATGGATTGTGTTATTATATATGTGGTTAGTGATTTTGGAGGTTATGATGGAATTTTGTATGTAAGATATGCATGCCTTGGTATATGTTTAATGGTTAGTGAGACTGAATTATGGTTGGTACCATGTTGATGGTTAAAATGATGTTGATTTGTATGTATAGTGGTTGATTAAATTGAATATTGTTAGAATTGAGGTATGGAATAATGTTTGATATGGTATGTTGCTTGAAATTGAGTTATTCAATAGAGATTGGTTAAAAGTGCTTAATTGGTGGGTTGTGGATTGAATAAGAAACTTTAAAATATCATTTAGGAGTTAAGGTTTTGGTTGGTTTTAAAAGGTTTGGAAATTGTATGTTTTGAAATTGGAGTTTTGTTAAGTTTTGTGAAAATTGTGATTTTAGCCAAATTTGGCGAAGCATAACTTGGTCTCTGGACCTCCAATTCGTGTCAAACTTATTTATAAATGAGGAAAGATGTTTTAAAATGAGGAAGTTATGCTCGATTAAAGTTTGGTGTACAAAGTTGAATATTCTGGACTTAGCAGCTGTTTGGAACTTCTGCATTACATGCATACCCGGACCTACCATACGCGGCCATTCGTTTCTGTTTGGCACGCGTGGGTACGAGGGAAAGGTGCTGCGTATGCATGACCTGATGTTTCTGTGTACGCGGACCCCATCATACATGGCCATTCATTTTTGTTTGGCATGCGTGCGTACACGGGAAGGGTGTTACATACGTGATATGAGCCAAAATGCGCACTCACGCGTACGTGTGGCCCACGCGTATGCGTGGTCCCTGTGTTTAGCAAAGATGAGTTTTGTGTTTTAAAACCTAATTTCAAACCTCTAAGCCTCTATTTTCATTCTTTTAGCCATAAATCCTAATAGTATGCCTAGTAATGAGAAGAAGCTAGGAATGGTGGTAACTTGAGGATGAAGTAAATGGTGAATTAATGATGAATCATGATTAATGATGATTATATGATTGCTGATGATGATGGTGGAAGTGTTGTTTATGTTATAAGCCGAATGACTATTTTTAATAATGAATTATGGATGGTTATGGATTATGTTATGAGCCGGATGGCTGCGCTAAATATTGAATCATGGCTGAGTATGTATATGTATATGATTATTGATTGATAATGTGATTTATCACACTTCCAAATATCTGAGATACAAGTTTCCCTAGGTGAAAGCAGTAGCTAGCCACCATTTGCTCCAGGTTGATACTCGATACTCTGCTGACCCTATGTCGTAAGTGTAGCCGAACACTGTGAAAGTTTCGGATGAGCTCGCCCCCGTGAATAAACACCAGTGTGGATGTTATATGATTATGATTATGAGTGAGAATTACTCGAGTTGGAAATGCACGACAGAGGGACAGTCCAATGACTAGCTACCAAGACTTGTCACATTGGCTTTATAACTGATAGATGAGACTCATCAGCCACTAGGACAAGCATGCTTCATATGCATCTATGTGTTTGTTTGGTGTGTTTTATTTGGAATGCCTAATTGATTGCATAACTACTTGCTAATTATTTATTTGCTATATATGCTTTCTACCTGTGATTTCCTTGTATGTAATAATTGTGTTTGTAACAACATATTTCCAGCGATGGTTGGAAGGTTTAGAGTAGTTGGATTGGAGAGTTTTAGATAGACCGAAGACCCTTATCTAGATGCCTATTTCATTTCCATGGTTTAGTTATGTTTATAAGCTTTAATTATGTGTCGGAAAATGTAGGATTGCCTTCAGCTTTCCTAGGACATTATATATGTTAGATATATGGGCACTGTTACCATGCTAAGAACCTCCAGTTCTCACCCCATCCGGATTTTGTGGTTTTCAGATGCAAGACGTGAGGCTCCTCTAAGCCATTCCTACCCTATAAAGCCTGAAAACACTTAACAAACATATCACGGCATCGAATGGTAATAAGAGAGGATTAAAATTAGCAAATTCAAGGCCAAAGAAGCATCTTTTCAAACATAGCACAAAATTAGGAAGGAAAATGTAAAACATGCAAATTCTATGAATAAGTGTGAGAACAATTAATAAAATCTACTCAATTAAGTACAAAATAAACCGTAAAATAGCGGTTTATCAGGCATGCTGGAAGCTTTTGATTTAGCAAAGATCCTTATCTCTCGGGATTTTATTTTGGTTATATGTATTTATATAGATACTTATTATCTCCACTGTTTATATATACATACATATATATATATATAATACTTCATTGTCTTCCATATTTGTATATATCTGTATTAGCTTATCTTTTACCTTGCTTCGCTTATATTATCGCATTCCGGAGTGTTGCACTTTTCAATTTAATGATTTTGCTTTACCTTTTCTTAAAGGCTCCTAGTTATAAATCTTTTTCACTATATTATCTTACATTTAGAGGTCATAATACCTCACTACCTCTTGCTTATGACTTAAGCATAAGGCTTTGTGTGGTAGGGTGTTACAATTTAGGGGTTAGGTTCTCACCTCAATCTCTCTTCTAATGTTGCCCCCGTTCAGTTTGGATGTGAAAATCAGGCTAAATGGCTCAAAGCTAACCTTATATATGTTGGGACTTGGACTCGGTTTGGACTCGGTCCAATTGGTTCAGTCCGTTGGCCTAATCTTGGGCCAAAACTTTTAAAAATTGTGTCAAAATTTGTATTTTAATTATTTTTACCCTTATCAAATTTAACTTTCTAGTTTCTTTGAATAATAATTAATTTATTGGTTAATTATTTACTAATTACCAGGGGTTTATATATTTAATATTATATGGATATAATTGCATGATTAAGTGATTTAAAGTATTGACTTTCTATTTTCATAATTACAAATTTGGTATATATTCACGAAGGCTCAATATTAAATAGATATAGTATGAAATCAAAGAAGTAGAGGTAGGTAATGCCAAGACTTTTAGTGCGATCATGTGGTGCTAAAAGTAAGGATGTTACAACATCTCCTCTGGCGACGATATTGATGAGAGCTAATCGTCAGTCTAGAATTCAAAAGTCTTCAAACTCAAGTATGTTGCAAGTATAGTCCAAACCGACAATTAACTCTCGATCAAAGTTTAGAAAATGTCACAAAATTTAAATCAATAACCGGGAGTAAAATTCTGGGTCGTTCTCCCTAAGACTCACATTCGGATGCACATCACTGGTTAGAAGGTTCGGGGGCTTTTAATGAGGATGCAAAAAAATAAAATACAAGAAATCAAAGAACAACTAACAAATAAATTACAACAAATAAAATCAGTAAACAAGTAAAGAACTAACTAGTGAGCATGTAATTAAATTGGAAATAATTGAAAGGCAATTATACTAAGAGACAATGGATTTGAACTAAAAGAGATAAAAAGATATAGGCAATTAAGAAAATGGCAATCAAATATTTAAAAAGCCTTGGCTAGGGGTGAGGAATTAGACTTTCTATCCTTGTTATCAACCACAAACATGGTAACTATTGAGAGTATTTGATGTGAGAATTAGTGTTGGTCTAGAATTTTATAAAATAGAATTTCATAAAAGAGTCTTGACTTGGGAATGAGAATTAAGGAATCCTATCATCGTCATAACCACAACTATGGCAACTATGATGAGTCAATCTCACTTCGTCTACACCTAACATCGAGGAGTAATTCAAGCAAGCATAATTGACCTTAATCCATAACTCCTAGCTAACTTACCAAACTAATTGGTAAAAAGCTAGTTTCAATGAAAATAAGAGTCAACTAACTACCCAAGAATTGCCACTAAATGTCGTACAATATGACTCTAGTATCCTAGGAACTCAAATCCCAAGTCAAGGTGTGAAAATCTACTCAAAATTACCAAGTGGTATTTTCACAAACACTTGGTGGGCATAAAAGTAAAATATGAGAAAATTGCAAAGGAAAATAAAAACGATAACCAAACTATTCACAAAATCCACTATAAGTATTCAATCAAGAATATATAAAGCATAGAACATTAAATTCATCAATCAAAACTTCAAGAACTTAAAATTGCAAATATTAACAAAGCACTTGAACCAAAGGAAAATGAGAGTAAATGTGATGTAATTAAAGAGAAATTAAAGAGTACTTACAAAAGAGTTGATCAACCTAAGATGAAAACTTGAAACTACAAAATGCTACAATGGAAATGGAAAATGAGATAAAACCCTAAGAGAGCATTTTCTACTCTACACTGCTCCTACTTCCAAATTTATGTTCTAAAACTATCTAAGTCCTAATGATTTGAAATGTGGTCATTTCCCCTTCATATAGCACTTCAATTCAGTATCAGCACATCCAAAACTGGGCCAAGAGGCCCCCCAAAATTGCGAGCCACGTGCCTCATTAATGAAGTCACGCACTAGTACCTGTGCGTACGCACACCTGCTGATTTTTCTACTTGTGCGTACACACACTTGCTGATTCTACTCTTGTGCGTATGCACCGGATGTTGTGTGTACGCACACATGGCTGTATATTTCTCCTTCGTTTTCTTCATGTGTTTTCCCTTTTTGCATGATTCCTTCCACTTTTGCTTATCCATTCTTGTCTCTAGGACCTGAAATCACTCAACAAACTTGTCATGGCATCGAATTGCATAAAAGTGGGATTAAAATCACTAATTTAAGCATAAAAATGTATGTTTTCACATTTAGGTTCAACTTAGGGATGAAACAAAAAAGTATGCTATTTAAGTGAATAAGTGTGAGTTTATGTGATGAAATCCATTCAAATCAAGCCAAAATATATCGTGAAATATGGACTCATCAATTCCCACACCCTTAAACAATAGCATGTCCTCATGCTAAACCAAACAAAGAGAATAATCAAAGGGTAACTGATGGGTGGAAATTAGATTCCAACACAAAACTCGCCGGCAAGTGTACCGGGTCGCATCAAGTAATAAAACTCACTTAGAGTGAGGTCGATCCCACAGGAATTGATGGATCAAGCAACTTTAATGGGTGATTAGTTTAGTTAAGCTAACATTGGTGAGTGATAATTGATGCAGCAGAAAGTAAATGACAAGAAAATTTAAAGTGCAGAAAGTAAATTGGACAGAAACTTAAAGAGTAAGAAATGTAAATTGCAGAAACTTAAATGACAAGAAATGTAAATTGCAGTGAATGTAAAGGGGAGTGGGTGCTGGAAATTAAATAAAGCAATAGATCAAGCAACTGAAAATTTAAATTGCAGGAAGAATAAAGGAAATTGGATGCTGGGAATTAAAACATAATTGAAAATGTAAAGTGCAGTGAATTAAAGAACTCTCAGATAAGGAAATTCAGCAACAGATCAACTTAATACCAAAATAAAAGTGTAGAATTGTAGAAGAATTAAAATGGAATGAAAGCTTAAATCTCAATTGTTCTCTTAACAAAACAGAAAAGAAGAAATTGCAGAAGAAGAAGTTGAAATTGCAGAAGAGTGGAAATGAAACAGAAAGCAAAACTTAGATTTGATCTTCAATTCTTCAAATTCAAAAAGAAAAACTAAAAGAGAGAGCTCTCTACTCCTACTGCTCCCTAGTGGAGTCAGCCTTCTTACAAAAATGAAAATGATGCCTTATATAGGCTTTACAAAGTGAAAATGAAAATGAAATTAAAAACAAATTACAATTAAATGAAATTCCTATTTTAACTATCTCTTGTGCCTTTGAGTTATGTTGATGGGCTTTGCTTGCTTTGGATTTGAGGAAGAGTGGATTCGGATGGCCTTGGTTCAATTGGTTTGGAGGCATGGGTCAAGGTTGCTTGGTTCAAGTTGGTTTGGTGTGTGGGAACCTTTCAGGGAGCGCTAAGTGAAGAAAGAAAGCGCAGCGCTCAATCCTTGGCTTTGTGTGCCTCCCATTTTTGTTGCGTCCAGGCCTTGTTGTGTAGCGCTCGGTGAAGTAATTTCACGCATCGCTTACATGCTTGAGTGGGATTCCCTCTTCGAGCCTTGTTGAATGCATTTGTGCCAATTCCCTTGTGAAGTAGCGCTTCTTCATTCCTCCATGTACTTGGTTCGAATCTTTCCGCTCCCATTTTGAGTGTCGCGCTCCTTGCTTTTCTTTGTTGAGATGCCCGAAAAAGTGAAAACTTTTAGCGTAGCGCTCTCTCCATTTGAGCGCTACCCTTGTTTTCCTTGGCTCCTTTGAGGCGCTCTGTTGTGTATCTTAGCGTAGCGCCCTTGCCTTGTTGCCTTGGTGCTGGGTCTTGGTGTTGCTAGCGCTAAATTAGAAAGCGCTATGCTTGAGCGCTTGCTGCCACAATGCCAATTCCATTTTTAATGAATCCGTGAAGGCATTCAACTTAGCGCTCCTTGGCATGCTTTCTTTCATTAACTTACCGAGGCATTAATTCATTGCATGAATTTACTTGGCATTAACGTTGATTTAAATGATTCATGCATGCATGCTTGCATTTTAATTAATAAAGCCAATGCATTAACGTTGAAGTTCTTTTGCCAATGCATTTACTTTAATTAATAATGCATTACTTGCATGCTTGCATTGCTTTATTAGTAATGCCAAGTAACGTTCATTCATTCCTAGCATAATGCATGCATGCTTTAATTCATGAAAATGCATGCATAAGGCATTAACTAAATGCCACGGCTTCATGGTCATGGGCCACGCTTTTAAAAGCGTGGCCTAAGGTTCCAAAACGTGCTCAATCTTCAAAGCGTGCCCAAAATTTATCTTTTCTTCTTTTTAGCTTATTTTGTGCTATTTTGCTTCTTTTTCCACTTATTTCCTATAAAATTTATAAAATCAAAAGATCAAGGAAATATACCACTTAAGCACAAAAGAATGCAATATTTAAGCACTAATCATCAATTTCTTGTATGAAAAAGCATAGAAAAATATGACATGATGACATGTCATCAGTAACCACGTATTAAATGCAACTATCTATATGCATGCAAGTATACTATATACTATCTATATCTATCTATACTATAGTATCCTATTGAATTGGTGAAAACAAACAATCAAATTTCCAAGCAAGAGTATAGACATATAGGGCTAAGTATGGAAATAATTCAATGCAATGAAAATCTAAAGAATTGATTCAACTTATCAAAATGAAGCAACTTGCAAGAATTCATGATAAGAGAAGTGGAGACATAGAATTGAGTGATCGAACCCTCACTGGATGTATATACACTCTCAACGCTCGGTGTTTAGGGTCAATTCACTCAAGTCACCTCTAATCATGCTTTCAAGGATTTGCTTTTCATATAACAATCAACAAATATGTGATGTATGAATGTAATTATCATGAGGATTTATTAGGGTTGTAATGGGGTTAGGGTCAAGGTGGGATAGATATGGCCAAGTGGACTAAGATTGAATCATTGATTAGTTTAGGTATCCAACGCAACCTATATCAATCCAATAACAAAAATATGCACTCCTAACCTTCCATCATTTCTTTTTCACACACATTCATGTATGCTGTTTCATTCAAATTCACATATGCATTCCTTATTCATTTCTTTTCTCTTTGGGAAGCAAACTACATATGGTTTAATAATTTATACACGAATACACCCATTTTCAAAAATTTTCAACATACCCAAAATCTTTTATGCCTCTACCAATGCTTCCCAAAAATTCCCTCACACTTAAATGAAACTCACTCTTCAACCTAAGCTAATCAAAGATGCAATTCAAGGTAATTCATAGTTTTTTGCTTAAGGTTGTGATATGGTAATAATTAGAACAAAAGGGGATTAAAAAGCTCAATATTGGCTCACAAGGATAGTGATGAGCGGATATTTTATACGCTTTTTGGCATCATTTTCATATAGTTTTTAGTATGTTTTGTTTAGTTTTTATTAAGTTTTTATAGGTTTTAGTGTTAAAATCACATTTTTGGATTCTACTGAGTTTTGTGTTTTTGTATAATTTTAGGTAATTTCTGGCTAAAATTGATGAGGTGGACAAAAGTCTAATTCAGAGACAGAGAAAGCACTGTAGATGTTGTCCGGATCTGACCTCGCTCAATGTATAATAGTTTATACTTTGCTTTAGATTAGATGGCCCAAAACTAGAGTCCAATGCCAGCATTCTGCCCCCTTCCAGGCGTCTAGCGCCCAAGGAGAAGAGATCAACGTCCAAACATCCAAAGAGGACCCCCTAGCCAGCATTCAATGCCCTAGAGGCTTCGTAGTACATGGAACTCATCAAAGCTCAGCCCAAACCCTCACCAAGTGGGCTCAAGAAGTGGATTTTAGAACTAAGACTATTTTACCCTTTCTAGTAATTAGTTTAGTATTTAAAGTAGAAGATCACTCTTTGTTAAGGACTTTTTGATCTTTCGCCGATCATTCAACATATTTTCATTTTACACATTGTATTTCCTATCAGTATGAGTTTTTAAACTTCCTAGGTTGATGGGAGGAGCCTTGCTGAGTCCTATGAACTAATAAAAGTATTACTGTTTCTTCTTCGATCCGTGTTTGATTTATTTCTAAGATGTATACTCGTTCTTCAACATGGTGAATAGGATGATTAGTGACAATCAACTCTGTTAGTCATACTAGGACTACGTGCCTGATAACCACCCGTGTATACTTGGGTTCGTGTGAATACGTGACTGGAAAGCGTGAACCGCCAGCTTGATTATACATCTCTCAGACGGCTAATCCATGACTTTGTTGGGGACTTCTCGAGACACCAGTTCAGCTGATTTAAGAGGAGATTAGGGTCTTTGTGGTAGAGGCTAGAACCCAAAGAATCAGCATTCTATGATCCAGAAGATTCGACCTTGTTTGTGGCATTTTGAGTAGGATCGCCAGGAGAATGAACTGCTAGAGCTTCACCCTCTATCAGATTGGATGACCACGGCCAATGGCGTTTGATCTGAGGCAGAGGAGATTGATGACCACAGTCCATGGCATTAATCACATACAGCCTGCCATAGAAGAGATCATTCACAAGCAAAGAAGACAGTAATACCAGAGTTAATTCAGAAAGACAAAGCAACTCCAACCCTTAACCATATTCCTATTACTAATTACCCTTGTCTCAATTCAACAACCTTCTGATTCGCCTGACTAAGACTTGCAAGATAACCATAGATTTCAAACCATAAGGGATCGACTTTGACTCGCTCAGGTATTACTTGGACGACCCAATGCACTTGCTGGTACAGCTGTACAGAGTGTGGGGATTCGTGCACCAAGTTTTTGGCGCCGTTGCCGGGAATTGTTCGAGTTTGATCAACTGACGGATTATATTGTTCCCTAGATCAGGAAATTTTTTCATTTGAGTCTTTTATTTTTATTTTCTTCTTTATTTTTTCAAAAAAAATCAAAAATATTTTCAAAAATATTTTTCTTTTCTTTGTTTAAGCTTTGTTTTTGGTTGGAGTCTTACCTGTTTTATGTTTTCTTTTCAAAAAAATTTAAAACTTTTTCAAAAACCTTATTCAAAAATTTTTATTTTCAAGAATCCTTAGCTTTCTTTATTAATCTTTGTTTTTATTTGAGTATTTTGTTTTTGTTCTTGGTTAAATTTTCAAAATTTTTAGTCTTTCTCTCCAAAACATTTTTTTTAAATTGTTTCTTCGGTTAAATCTTGTGTCAAATCTTTAAGTTTAGTGTCCTCTTGTGTTTTTCTTTTAAAATTTTTTGAAAACCAAACATAAATTTTCTTCTTAGTTTTCTAAAAATTTTAAGTTTGGTGTCCTTTATACGTTCTTATGTTCTTTGAGTTTCTTGAGTCTTGTTCTTGGTGTTCTTGTCAATCTTCAAGGTGTTCTTGTGTGTTCTTTTTGTTTTGATCTTAAAATTTTTAAGTTTGGTTTCCCTTTGTATTTTTCCTTCAAATTTTCGAAAACTTAGGGTCCTAGATCTAAAATTTTTAAGTTTTGTGTCTTTTACTTATTTTTCTCTCTCCTCATTAAATTCAAAAATAAAAAAAATCTTTTCTACCTTTATTTTCATTAAAGTTTCAAAAATTTTAAACAAAAATTCAGATTTTAATTTCAAAACTTTTATATTATCTTATCTTAGTTTTTAAAATTCAAAAATCAAATCTTTTCAAAATTAAAAATCTTATCTTTTTCAAAAATCTTATCTTATCTTTTTAAAATTTAAAACTTAAGAATTCAAATTTCAAATTTTAAAATTAAATCTTCTTCAAAATCAAATTTCAAATCTTATCTTTTTCAAATCTTTTTCAAATCTTTTTAATTTTTCATCTTATCTTATCTTATCTTTTTCTAATTTCAAATTTCAATATTCAAATCTTTTCTTATCTTATCTCTTATCTTATTTTATTTTCAAATCTTTTCTTAATTAATTACCCATCTTCTCTCTCCTCTTTTTCAAAACTTCCTAACTAACTCTTGTCTCTTAATTTTCGAAAATAATAAATAAATAAAATAAAAACAAAAGTATTTTAATTATTATTTATCTTTTCTATTTTAAATTCTTCTCTTCTCTATGCCTATTTAGTTGAACTCTTCTTCTCTCTCGTCCTTCATCTTCACTTTTGTATCTTCTTCTTCTTTCTTCACATCTCATTGAGAGCCTTCTATAACCAAATCATACATAGAAGCTTCCTTTCTTTCTTTTCTTCTTTTCTTGTTTATGACCAGGAATAGGGGTAAAGAACCCCTCTTTAATCTTGATCCTGAACCTGAAAGGACTCTGAAGAAAAGCTTACAATAAGCTAGAGCACAACACTCCAAAAGAAACCTTTCAAAAAACTTTGAACAAGAAAGAAGAGACATGGCCGAACCTGAAGGAGATGCCAGAAAGGTTCTTGATGACTTCACCATGCCTGCCTTTGACTTTTATGGCAGAAGTATCTCTATACTTGCCATTGGAGCTAATAATTTTGAGCTTAAGCCTCAGCTAGTCTCGCTTCTGCAACAGAACTGCAAATTCCATGGAATTCCAATGGAAGATCCACATCAGTTCTTAGCTGAATTCTTGCAGATCTGTGATACTGTAAAGACCAATAGAGTAAATCTTGAAGTCTACAAGCTTATGCTCTTTCTCCCTCTCAAAGAATGAGCAAAATCAGAGTGGAAATTCAAACCTTCAGACAAAGAGAAGGTGAATCCCTCTATGAAGCTTGGGAAAGATACAAGCAACTGATCAGGAGATGTCCTCTTGACATGCTCTCAGAATGGTCTATCATAGGCGTGTTCTATGATGGTCTATCTAAAATGTCCAAAATTTCATTGGACAGCTCTACAGGTGGATCACTCCACTTGAAGAAAACGCCTGTAGAAGCAAGAGAACTCATTGAGATGGTTGCCAACAACCAGTTCATGTACACTTCTTAAAGAAATCCTGTAAACCATGAGATCTCTCAAAAGAAAGGAGTTCTTGAAGTTGATACTCTGAATGCCATATTTGCTCAGAACAAGATTTTCAACCAACAAGTCAATATGATCTCCCAACATTTGACTGGAATGCAAGCTGCAGCTGGTAGTAACCAAAAAATATCTTGATGCACGAAAATTTGTCTCTCAACAAATTTTTCTTCGGCAAGTATACTGAATTGTCATCAAGTAGAAACTCACAATAGAGCGAGGTCGAATCCCACAAGGAGTGATTGGTCGAGCAACTTTAATTAGAGGAGTATTCTAGTCAAGTTAAGCCAAATTGAGTGAGAATTGCAGAAACTTAAATGCGGGAAAGTTAAATGACATGAAATGTAAAATTGCAGAATCTTAAATGGGGAATTGGGGAGATGAGCATGAAAGTAAATAACAGAAAGTAAAGAAAATGGGTAAGATCAGAGATGGGGAATTCATTGGGCTTAGGAGATGTTGCATTCTCCGGATCAAGTTCATCTTCATCTCTTTCTCAATCAATGAATTCATTGATCTCTTTGGCAATCTTACGTGATTGGATCCCAATTCCTTGGCAATCCAATCTCTCTAAGCTTGAACAATTTTCTAATTCCTTGAACAATTGGGGAGATAAGCATGAAAGTAAATAACAGAAAGTAAAGAGAATGGGTAAGATCAGAGATGGGGAATTCATTGGGCTTAGGAGATGTTGTATTCTCTGGATCAAGTTCATCTTCATCTCTTTCTCAATTAATAAATTCATTGATCTCTTTGGCAATCTTACGTGATTGGATCCCAATTCCTTGGCAATCCAATCTCCATAAGCTTGAACAATTTTCCAATTCCTTGATTTAATTGCTCATGAGAAGAGATGAGGTTTGGTCACTGATTATACCACACACCTTCATAGATCAAAGTATTGGTAGGATTACATGTCACGATATCCATCCAACCCCTAACCTAATCCAATGTGAGAAAGCAATTCTAGCATGATCTCCTCATTCCTCTTCCAAGGCTCAGAGGAGATCCAATTATGGAGAGTTTCTTTTCCAAGATAACTAACCAATTGGTTGAAGACCGAAAGCTTTCTAGCAAAATCAAGAGAAAAGAAAGAGGAAGAAGAATGAAAACTATAATTGATCCATCAAATTACAACAGAGCTCCCTAACCCAATGAAAGGGGTTTAATTGTTCATAGCTCTGGGAATGGAATGGGTAAGAGAAAAGTGCATTCTAAAGTAACTAGAAATTACAAAAAAGTAAATATACAGAGTGTAGCTCCCAATAATGCCTCCCTTTTCTAGTTCAAAACTACTCCTATATAAACTACTCTTCTAATCTTCTAGTTAGCTCTCCAGGTCTTGGATATGGGCCTTTGATCTTTAGTTGAAGCAGTTACAGTCCTCAGTCGGCTCAGCTTTACTTACAGAAAGAGAGTGAGTCAGGCATGGTATGCAGTTAGTCTGGACGTTAGTCGTGTTAACGTTAAGTGTGAATTCTGGTTCGAAAACGTTAGTGACACTAACTTGGTCACTAACGTCCCAACCTATTTGAGCCACGTTAACTCCAACGTTAGTGGCACTAACGTGACCACTAACGTAGCCTTTCCATCATTTGCTAGCATTATTGGCGTTAACTTTGCCAATAACGCTGCTCCTTGAACCTTTCTCCCACGTTAATGGTCCACATTAGTGTAACTAACATGGCCCTTAACATAGGCATGCCAAGACTCGAGGGCGTTAGTGACACTAACTTTGTCACTAACGCTACAAAACTCCTCATCTTCCACGTTAGTCCTCACGTTAATTACATTAACATGACCACTAACGTGGGTATGTTGCCATCTCCAACGTTAGTGACAAAGTTAGTGTCACTAACGTTAGCTCCTCATTCCTTGCTCCACGTTAACTCCTATGTTAGTAGCATTAACGTGGCCACTAACGTAGGTGAACTTGTCCTGATCCAACGTTAATGACAAAGTTAGTGTCACTAACGTTGGTGATCCTCTATTGCTTCACATTAGAGCTCACGTTCATGGCATTAATGTGTATTTGAACGTGGATGTTTTTGGCCTTTGCAACGTTAGTGGTGTTAACTTCTCTTTCCACGTTAGTTTCCACATTAATGTAACTAACGTGGCAACTAACGTGGGCTGTGATGGCTTTCGAGGGCGTTAATGGTGATAACTATACCACTAACGTTTCAAGCTTGCTCCTTTTCCACGTTAGTGGTCATGTTAGTGATACTAACGTGGCTGCTAACATGGTTCTTCTATGCTTCCTTTGTCTTGAAATCAAACGAACAAGGTGCATAAAAGCTTTGTTCCAGGTCATGAGATATTGCGTTATATAAATTGGCCTTCAATTCATGCATTATTCTCATGAAATCATGTAAAGTTCACAATGTTTGCTTGAATCAAGATGTAAGTGTATATTCATCCAAAACTTGCTTATTACCTAAGAAAATGCATGAAACTATCTAAAAAAATGTAAAGAAAAGGCTAGTAAAACTCGCCAAAATGCTCTGGCATCACAACACCAAACTTAAAGCTTGTTTGTCCCTAAGCAAGTACTGAAACACAAGGATGATGAATGAAAGAATAAGAGAAACAAGTCCTTATTATAGAAGTTAGGTCCTTGGTTCATGGAGTTTCATGCATAGCAACTCATGTTCATGCCTTTGCTGGTTTCGAGGTCCTTATCATGCCCTTGAATACTCACTTGATTGCATCCTATGAGATCCTTATTCCTTGATCCTTCCCTTTTTTTTTTCAAGGATTATTGCTTTCTTAGGCTAAGTGCTTTGTGAGGGGACAACTCTTTAAGATAAGCTTTCAGCCAACACTCCCGAACCAGTTGGTTCAAGGTGCTAGGTGTTGAAACACCCCTAAGGACCTATGATGAGCGGATAATTTATACGCTTTTTGGCATTATTTTTAGGTAGTTTTTAGTAGGTTCTAGCTACTTTTTAGTATGTTTTTATTAGTTTTCATGCAAAATTCATATATCTGGACTTTACTATGAGTTTATGTGTTTTTCTATGATTTTAGATATTTTCTGGCTGAAATTGAGGGATCTGAGCAAAAATCTTATTCAGGCTGAAAAAGGACTGCTAATGTTGTTGGATTCTGACCTCTCTGCACTCGAAATGGATTTTCTGGAGCTACATATATCCAATTGGCGCGCTCTCAATTTCGTTGGAAAGTAGACATTCAGGGCTTCCCAGAAATATATAATAATCCATACTTTGCTTGAAGATAATTGACGTAAACTGGCGTTTAACGCCAGTTCCATGTTCCATTCTGGCGTTAAACGCCAGAAATAGGTTACAAGTTGGAGTTAAACACCCAAAACAGGTTACAACCTGGCGTTTAACTTCAGAAACAGCCCAGGCACATGAAAAGCTCAAGTCTCAGCCCCAGCACACACCAAGTGGGCCCCAGAAGTGGATTTCTGCACTATCTATCTCAGTTTACTCATTTTCTGTAAACCTAGGCTACTAGTTTAGTATTTAAACAACTTTTAGAGACTTATTTTGTACCTCATGACATTTTAGATCTAAACTTTGTACTCTTTGACAGCACGAGTCTCTAAACTCCATTGTTGGAGGTGAGGAGCTCTACTGTGTCTTGATGATATAATGCAATTACTTCTGTTTTCCATTCAAACACGCTTGTTTCTATTTAAGATATTCATTCGCACTTCAATGTGATGAATGTGATGATCCGTGACACTCATCACCATTCTCAACCTATGAACGTGTGCCTGACAACCACCTCCGTTCTACATTAGATTGAATGAGTATCTCTGGGATTCCTTAATCAGAGTCTTCGTGGTATAAGCTATAATCCATTGGCAGCATTCTTGAGAATCCGGAAAGTCTAAACCTTGTTTGTGGTATTCCGAGTAGGATTCAGAGATTGAATGACTGTGACGAGCTTTAAACTCACGAGTGTTGGGTGTAGTGACAGACGCAAAAGGATCAATGGATCCTATTCCAGCATGATCGAGAACCGATAGTTGATTAGCCGTGCGGTAACAGTGCACCTGGACCATTTTCACTGAGAGGACGGATGGTAGCCATTGACAACGGTGATCCACCAACACACAGCTTGCCATAAGAGGAACGTTGCGTGCGTGAAGAAGAAGACAGGGAGAAAGCAGAGATTCAGAAGACAAAGCATCTCCAAAAACTCCAACATATTATCCATTACTGCATAACAAGTATTATTTAATTCATGCTCTCTTGTTCATTTGCAAGTCAACTGATAATTATAATTGATATCCTGACTAAGAGTTACAAGATAACCATAGCTTGCTTCAAACCAACAATCTCCGTGGGATCAACCCTTACTCACGTAAGGTATTACTTAGACGACCTAGTGCACTTGCTGGGTAGTGGTACGAATTGTGAAAAGTGTGATTTACAATTTCGTGCACCAAGTTTTTGGTGCCGTTTCCAGGGATTGTTCGAGTTTGGACAACCGACGGTGAATCTTGTTGCTTAGATTAGGAAAATTTTGTCTTTTGGGTCAGAGTCTTTTATTTTCTTTTCAAAAAACTTTTCAAAAATATTATTTTTCTTTATTAATTTTTAGTTTTTATGTGAGTTTAGTGTCATGTTTTAAGTTTGGTGTCAATTGCATGCTTTTCTTTGTCTTTCAATTTTTGAATTGCATGTTCTTTGTTCTTCATTGATCTTGAAGTTGTTCTTGTCAATTTTCCTTGTTTGATCTTTAGTTTTTTTTCAGTGTCTTTTCTTGTTTTTCTTGTGCTTTTTCAAAATATCAATTTTCAAAAAATTTATATATATTAAAAATACATTTTTAAAAACACGTTAAATTTATAGCTCAGTTGGCTAGAGTGAGTGCTTATGTTCTTGGTAATTGGGCATCTTCCTTTTAAAACTTTTTCAAAAATAATTTTTCTTTGATTAAATCTTGTGCCAAATTTTAAGTTTGGTGTTCTCTTGTTAATTTTCCTTTAGTTTTCGAAAATTTTATTTTGGTTTTCTAAAAATTTTAAGTTTGGTGTTCTGTCTTCATGTTCTTGTTGTTCTTGTGAGCCTTCAAAGTGTTCTTGAGTCTTCTTTGTGTTTTGATCTTAAAAATTTTAAGTTTGGTGTTCCTTGGTGATTTCCCTCCAAAATTTTCGAGAACAAGGAGCATTAGATCTAAAAATTTTAAGTCTTGTGTCTTTTATGTGTTTTTCTCTTTCATCATAAAATTCAAAAATAAAAATATCTTTTCTAACTATTTTTAAGCAAATATTTTGAAATTTTTCATAAAAATTCAAATTTCAATTTCAAAATTTTATCTTATCATATCTTAGTTGTCAAGTTTTTAAAAATAATATCTTTTTCAAAACTTCCTAACCACTTTTTCTCTCTCTTCAATTTTTCGAAAATCTTCACCCATTTTTATTTATTCTATTTTAATTTATTTATTTTCGAAAAAAATAAAAAAATTTATTTTAATACTATTTGAATCTCAAATTCACAACATCTCCCTTTCTCCATCATGGACCTAAGTGGAAATGAACAGTCCAGAATGACTCTGGGGTCATATGCTAACCCCACTACTGCTTCATATGGGAGTAGTATCTGTATACCCTCCATCGAAATTAGTAGTTTTGAGTTGAATCCTCAGCTCATTATCATGGTGCAGCAAAGTTGCCAGTATTTCGGTCTTCCACAGGAAGAACCTACAGAGTTTTTGGCACAGTTTTTACAAATTACTAACACAGTACATGATAAGGAAGTAGATCAGGATGTCTACAGATTATTACTGTTTCCATTTACTGTAAAAGACCAAGCTAAGAGGTGGTCAAATAACCAACCTAAGGCTAGCATAAGGACATGGAAACAGCTGTCAGAAAAATTCTTGAATCAATACTTCCCTCCAAAATGGATGACACAGCTAAGGCTAAACATCCAAGGCTTTAAACAAGGAGATAATGAATCTATTTATGATGCCTGGGAGAGATACAGAGAGATGCTAAGAAAATGCCCCTCTAAAATGTTTTCAGAGTGGGTGCAGTTAGACATCTTCTATTATAGGCTTATAGAGAAAGCTCAGATGTCTTTGGACCACTCAGCTGGTGGATCTATACACATGAGAAAGACAATAGAAGAAGGTCAAGAGCTCATTGATACAGTTGCCAGAAATCAGCATATGTACCTAAGTAGTGAACCTTCCATGAAAGAAGAGGCTAAAACAGTAACTGTTGAACTCAGTCCTGCAGAACAAGTTACTGAATTCAATCAGCAATTAGATTTTCTAACAAAATATCTAGCTGAATTCAAGGAGATACTACAAGACACAAGAATGGCTAATATGAATATGGAAGTACAACTGAAGCAAACAGAACAGTAGTTATCAAAACAAATAACAGAAGAGTGTCAAGCAGTTCAATTAAGAAGTGGAAAAACATTAAATACCTCACTTCAAGGTAGTAGGAAGCCAAGAAATGAACAAACTGCTACCCAAAATCCCTCTGAAGATAGTAAGAGCCCAGAGAGGAACAATTCTGGCGTTCAAACGCCAGAAAAAGGTGAAAAGCTGGCGTTAAACGCCCAATGGGAGCTCAGTTCTGGCGTTCAAATGCCAGAAATAGGTAGGAATTGGGTGTTAAACGCCAATTCAGCTTCTGATCCTAGCGATCAAATGCCAGTGAGGGATCAAACACATACAAGTGCTGATAGCAACCCCTCTAAGAAGCCTTTCCCAACCACCTCTGTAGGAAATATACCTGCAGCAACTAAGGTTGAGGAATACAAAGCCAAGATGCCTTATCCTCAGAAACTCCGCCAAGCAGAGCAGGATAAGCAATTTGCCCGCTTTGCAGACTATCTCAGGACTCTTGAAATAAAGATTCCGTTTGCAGAGGCACTTGAGCAAATACCCTCTTATGCTAAGTTCATGAAAGAGATCTTGAGTCATAAGAAGGACTGAAGAGAAACTGAAAAAGTTTTCCTCACTAAAGAATGTAGTGCAGTCATTCTAAAAATCTTACCAGAAAAGCTTAAAGATCCCGGAAGCTTCATGATACCATGCACATTAGAGGGTACTTGTACCAAGAAAGCTCTATGTTATCTTGGAGTAAGTATCAACCTAATACCTGCATCCACTATCAAAAAGCTTCGTTTGACTGAAGAAGTCAAACCAACCCGGATATGTCTCCAACTTGCTAATGGCTCCATTAAATACCCATAAGGCGTGATTGAAGACATGATTGTCAAGGTTGGGCCATTTGCCTTTCCCACTGACTTTGTGGTGCTGGAAATGGAAGAGCACAAGAGTGCAACTCTCATTCTAGGAAGACCTTTCCAAGCAACTGGACGAACGCTCATTGACGTCCAAAAAGGGGAATTAACCCTGAGAGTCAATGAGGACGAGTTTAAGTTAAATGTTGTCAAAGCTATGCAGCATCCAGACACCCCAAATGACTGCATGAGCATTGATATTATTGACTCTCTAGCAGAAGAGGTCAATATGACTGAGAGTCTCGAATAAGAGCTAGAGGATATCTTTAAAGATGTTCAGCCTGATCTAGAGGAACCATCAGGATGAGGAGAAACCTCCTAAACCTGAGCTCAAACCATTACCACCATCCCTGAAATATGTATTTCTGGGAAAAGGTGACACTTTTCCTGTAATCATAAGCTCTACCGTAGAGCCACAGGAAGAAGAAGTACTAATTCAGGTGCTGAGGACACACAAGACAGCTCTTGGGTGGTCCATCAGTGATCTAAAGGGCATTAGCCCAGCCAGATGCATGCACAAGATCCTATTGGAGGATGACACTAAGCCAGTGGTTCAACCACAGAGGCGGCTGAATCCAGCCATGAAGAAGGTAGTGTAGAGGAGGTCACTAAATTAATAGAGGCTGAGATTATTTATCCTATTTCTGATAGCTTCTGTGTAAGCCTTGTCCAAGTCGTCCCTAAGAAGGGTGGCATGATAGTGGTTCATAATGAAAAGAATGAACTAGTTCCTACAAGAACAGTTACAGGGTGGCGTATGTCTATTGATTACAGAAGGCTCAATACAACTACCAGAAAGGATCATTTTCCTTTACCATTCATAGACCAGATGCTAGAAAGACTAGCAGGTCATGATTACTACTGCTTTCTGGATGGATATTCCGGTTATAACCAAATTGAAGTAGATCCCCAAGATCAAGAGAAAACAGCATTCACATGTCCATCTGGAGTATTTACATATAGAAGGATGCCATTTAGTCTGTGTAATGCACCTGCAACCTTTCAAAGGTGCATGCTCTCTATTTTCTCTGATATAGTGGAAAAATTTCTGGAAGTCTTTATGGATGAATTCTCAGTATTTGGAGACTCATTCAGCTCCTGTCTTGACCATATAACACTTGTTCTAAAAAGGTGCCAAGAGACTAACCTAGTTTTAAATTGGGAAAAATGTCACTTTATGGTGACTGAAGAAATTGTCCTTGGGAACAAAATTTCAAACAAAGGAATAGAGGTGGATCATGCTAAGGTGGAGGTAATTGAAAAATTACCACCACCTGCCAATGTTAAGGCAATCAGAAGCTTTCTGGGGCATGCAGGATTCTACAGAAGGTTTATAAAGGATTTTTCAAAAATTGCCAAACCTCTGAGTAATCTGCTAGCTGTTGACACGCCATTTATCTTTGATAAAGAGTGTCTGTAGGCATTTGAGACTCTGAAAGCTAAGCTGGTCACAGCACCAGTCATCTCTGCACCAGACTGGACATTACCATTTGAATTAATGTGTGATGCCAGTGATCATGCCATTGGTGCGGTGTTGGGACAGAGGCATGACAAGCTACTGCACGTCATTTATTATGCCAGCCGTGTTCTAAATGATGCGCAGAAGAACTACACAACCATAGAAAAGGAATTGCTTGCAGTGGTTTATGCCATTGATGAGCGGATAATTTATACGCTTTTTGGCATTGTTTTTAGGTAGTTTTTAGTAAGTTCAAGCTACTTTTAGGGATGTTTTCATTAGTTTTTATGTTAAATTCACATTCTGGACTTTACTATGAGTTTGTGTGTTTTTCTATAATTTCAGGTAATTTCTGGCTGAAATTGAGGGACTTGAGCAAAACTCTGAAAAAGGCTGACAAAAGGACTGCTGATGCTGTTGGAATCTGATCTCCCTGCACTCAAAATGGATTTTCTGGAGCTACAGAACTCCAAATGGCGTGCTCTCAATGGCGTTGGAAAGAAGACATCTAGAGATTTCCAGAAATATATAATAGTCCATACTTTATTCGGGAATTGATGATGTAAAGTGGCGCTCAACGCCAAGTACATGTTGCTGTCTAGAGTCAAACGCCAGAAACACGTCATGACCTGGAGTTGAACGCCAGAAACACGCTATAACTCGGCGTTCAACTCCAAAAGAAGCCTCAGCTCGTGGATAGATCAAGCTCAGCCCAAACACACACCAAGTGGGCCCCGGAAGTGAATTTATGCATCAATTACTTACCTCTGTAAACCCTAGTAGCTAGTTTAGTATAAATAAGACTTGTTACTAGTGTATAAGTAGTCTTTTGACCACGTTTCATCTTTGGTCTCAGTTTTGTTTTATTCTTCATCTTAGGGGGCCATTGATCACATTTTGGGGGCTGGCCATTCGGCCATGCCTGAACCTTCATCACTTATGTATTTTCAATGGTGGAGTTTCTACACACCATAGATTAAGGGTGTGGAGCTCTGCTGTACCTCAAGTTTCAATACAATTACTACTATTTTCTATTCAATTCTCCTTATTCTTATTCCAAGATATACGTTACACTTCAACTTGATGAATGTGATGATCCGTGACACTCATCATCATTCTCACCTATAAACGCGCGTGACTGACAACCACTTCCGTTCTACCTTAGGCCGGGTGCATATCTCTTAGATTCCCCAACAGAATCTTCGTGGTATAAGCTAGATAGATGGCGGCATTCATGGGAATCCAGAAAGTCTAACCTTGTCTGTGGTATTCCGAGTAGGATTCCGGGAATCCGAAAAGTCTAACCTTGTCTGTGGTATTCCGAGTAGGATTCTGGTATTGAATGACTGTGACGAGCTTCAAACTCCTGAAGGCTGGGCGT